>NC_091951.1:272573394-272877793 GCF_031021105.1 Erythrolamprus reginae | reverse complement strand
ATGGTTTAATTATAATGGAAAATTCTTGGTTTTCAGAACAAACCTTTCCAAAGCAGCACCCAATAAACAAAAGATGAAAATAACAACACAAAAGATGCATAAATGCATACTTGCCTCTCAAATAGCATTACTCAGCACGATATAATTACCTATAATATCCCAGCAATTTTTTGTTTCTACAAAATGTAGGCAGATCATAGAAATGTGTGCACATAACTTTACTTCATATTAGTATTTTGAGATGTGCTTGTACATTAGAGGTGTGTTGGTTGCGGGTGTGAACCTGCTTGTATGTCTGTATTTGCAAATATGAAAAAAAGATGCATAGGCTGACAGGAAGCCTGAGACAGCTGCAGTTGGATGGAATTATTGAGACCTTAAAACAAAGATAGTTAAGACAGTTAAAGCATAACGCCAATATATGAAGCAGTGTATCAATATACAGTGATACCTTGTCTTACAAACTTAATTGGTTCCGGGACGAGGTTCTTAAGGAGAAAAGTTTGTAAGATGAAACAATGTTTCCCATAGGAATCAATGGAAAAGCGATTAATACGTGCAAGCCCAAAATTCACCCCTTTTGCCAGCCGAAGCGCCCGTTTTTGCGCTACTGGGATTTTCCTGAGGTTCCCCTCCATAGGAAACCCCACCTCCGGACTTCTGTGTTTTTGCGATGCTGCAGGGGAATCCCAGCAGGGGAATCCCAGCATCGCAAAAACAAGTGCTTCGCTGGCAACGGAAATCCGGAGGTGGGGTTTCCCATGGAGGAGAGCCTCAGGGGAATCCCAGCAGCGCAAAAACGGGTGCTTCGCTGGCAATGGGAGTCCGGAGGCAGGGCATCCCAGCAGCGGCGGTGGGTTTGTAAGGTGAAAATAGTTTGTAAGAAGAGGCAAAAAAATCTTAAACCCCGGGTTTGTATCTCGAAAAGTTTGTATGATGAGGCGTTTGTAAGATGAGGTATCACTGTATTTCATGGAAGTCTGTTTGCAAGTGCAGAAAGATATATAGAATTATAATGTATAATTAATAATAATAATAATAATAATAATAATTTATTAGATTTGTATGCCACCCCTCTCCGAGGACTCAGAGCGGCTGGTTATGGTATGGTTGGATAAAGTGTATTTCTATTTCTTTTTATTATTTATGCATTCATTTCTTTGGCTTATAATTTCTTACTCTCCAAAAGGGAACATTTGATTGTTCTCTGTATATGTATCCTTTAAAATTGTCATGCCACTGTGGGCTACACAAAGGCAGGAAGGGAAGGGTGGGGGGGAGAGATTCTTCATTTTGGCTATATTATTGTAAAATAAATGATTACATTTATTTTGTTCTTGTTTATTTGAGATTATATTTATTTTCTTTTAAGAACTGTTAAGGACCAGATAATTTGTACTATGTCCTATACCAGTGATGGTGAACCTATGGGACGGGTGCCACAGGTGGCAAGCGGAGCCATATCTGCAGGCATGCGAGCTATTGCCCTAGCTAAGCTCCAACATGCATGTGTGTGCCAGCCAGCTGATTTTTGGCTCGCACAGAAGCTCTGGGAGGGCATTTTTGGCTTCCAGAGAGCCTCCCAGGGGATGGGGGAGGGTTTTTTTATCTTCTCCCGGCTTCAGAAAAGGCTTTGGAGCCTGGGAAGGGTGAAACACAAGCCTACTTGTGTTGGGAAAGTTGGGAAACAGGCTGTTTCCAGCCTCCAGAGGGTCTCCAAGGGGTGGGGGAAGCTGTTTTTGCCCTCCCAAAGCATTGAATTATGGGTGTGGGCACTCACGCAGGTTCTTTTGGCACCCGAGGAAAAAAAGGTTCGCCATCACTGTCCTGAATGTAAAACCATGGAACTCAAAGAGAGTGCACTTTCTCTTTCACATAAAACATGCATGCAGGTTATTGTTTTAACACTTTCTGAAGTTATTTGAGATGACTTATACATTGAACAAATAAATGTAGAGAAAAACACATTTCTTCTTCAAAAAGGAACAAATTAAATTCTAGGCAGTTTGACACAATATTGAAAAAATGCAAATTACAGATACCAAGTTTGGGGGGGGGATCACTAATTTTCACAAACTCAGGATTGTTTTGTCAAAAACAATTTGACAGATTAATCATATCTCATTTTTAAAAACTTCTTTATTAGATTATATTAAGACTTCAACCATACATTTAACAAAGTTCTCTATATAGAGAGAATGTTTGCTAATGTTTATTACCAATCTGATTAAGTAGACACAGGAAGGCATCAAATTGGAGGGAGATCAAGCTCGATGCCACGAAGACCCAGGTCCTAGAGTTCTGTACTCTTCAAACACAGTAGTATTTAGTTGTTAAGGAACCAGGCAAGAAAGTGGGAAACCATGAATTCAAGTCCCACCTTACCCATAAAAGCCAGCTGGGTGACTTTGGACCAGTCACTTTCTGTCAGTCCAACCCACCTCACAGGGTTATTGTAGGGAAAATAGAAGACCATGCAATGGATATACAGTATTTACTGCTTTGATTTATTTGTAAAAATAGTAAAGGTGAAATTTAAATAAACAAAAAAATTAATGGCTTGGAAGAAAATGAGAAGAAACTCTTTTTATCTTTGCAGCAATGCTTTTGGGGACCACAGAGGTCCATTAAGGATGGTAAATGGGTTTTATTGTTTGACAGGACACTATGGCAGCCATCTTGTGAAGAGGCAAGGCTCCAATCATTCTCTTTTTAGAAATTCACTCACCACATACTGTCAAAATTCCAGCTGTTCTCTCAACTACAGAAGGCTGCATTTATATTTAATCTATTAGTAAAAATTAGATATTTAGATACCATTAATTGTGATTATTTCAGAAGCTACAAACTACAGTACCTTGTGGTCTAACTATAATTTTATTAAGCAGGTTCCTAGAAATGATGAATAGTCAAAATAAAACATGACAGTACAAGAAGAACTGTGAAAGGCTAAGCAGAAAACTCGTTTACTTCAGCAGTTTTTTCCCCACAGTGGCCACAGACAGGATGCTCACAGACAGGATAAGTGAGTAAATCATCCTGCCTACTCAAGTTCTTCATTAACTGGCATTTACTTCTGCTACAGGAAGAATTTTATAACTAAAAACTATCCCAATATTTTTAACATAGCAAGTTGGTGGCCATAATTATATTTTGTGGTAAGACGTTTTACCATTTAACTTTATGTAGTATTCGTCTGTTTTGAATCCCCACCATTCAACTTCCTTGAATGGTGCTGGACTGCAGTACTTAGCCAAAACAGCAAATCTCTTTGTCCAATTGCTCCACCTGCATAATAAATCTTGTCTTTTTACCAAACTAAAATGGAAGCATCGGTATCTTTTCTTCAGCCTATGCATCTAACTCACAGGTGTCAAACTCACTGTGTCACATTGATGTCATGTGACATATCGTGATGTTTTTTGCCTTCATAGAGCTGGAGTGAGCATGGCGTGCACATGTCCCATCCAGGCTGCAGGCCGCCAGTTTGACACTCCTATCATTTAACTAATCACTTTGGCTATTTTTTTCCCATGTTGCTCAATTATGCAATATTATTTTATTAGGCAAGATCCCACTCATTTTCATATAGTCAGAGAAGTATTGTGTCCAAGAAAGTGCCATAAAGTAATCTGAATAATGTTCGGCAAAATGCTGAAACTTCAGAAATCTCCATAATCTCCAAACCTACTATATAATATATTCATCAATACTAAATAGTTTATATCATTACATGGTTCTTACTTAATATAAAAGGATTTCCACTGAGTCCTAATTCTGGAAGTTTTTAGTGATTTCATAACAATAGAGTTTCAAAACCTCCCCTTGTACTCTGGGATATGTTTACTGACTCTGCCATGATTTTTCATACTCAATTTCACATCAGAACAATTTAACTTATTTTTAGCTGCAGATGGAATGGATAAAATCAACTTTCTAAAGCACTTGCTTATTTAAAGAAGTGAGCTTACAATAAAAGTTTAAATATTTTTATAATCATATAAAAAATATGACTAGATGAATTTTCCATTTAAATCACGATTGTTTTATGTAAACCAGCTTAGACTCAATTATTTAAATTCAGTTAAGTCAGTTGATGAATGGCATTGTAAAATAAGGGGGTTACAAATAATAGCTGTTTTTCCATCATCATTATATTAATGGGAAAGTTTGAATTCATTATGCAGGTACATAATCTCTCTTAAGAAATGTGTATGTTTCCTATGTAGAAACATGAGAGCGTTTGAAGAAAATAAAAGTTGCAGATTGTCACTTGATAGAGTTAACATTTACTTTATATCAAGTGTTAAGTCAGAATTGTTATGATAGTAAATTCTATTTTAAAAAGGACCTTTTATTACATTTGTCTTATATGGCCATGATGAGAAGAGTAACTATACTCTATGGTGAAAATTATATAAAATTGGTCTGTTTTCAAAGCTTTTATTATTCTAACTGCTTATTCATCATTTTGCATATGTTGGTATGTGGGTGGCAGAATGTCTAATGTTCCCATTTTCAGACAGATTTATAAAATGTCTGAGATCTTTCCTTCCTAACACTGCTTTCTAAGGAGTTTTGTTCATTTGTTCCAACCATGATATGAACATGCCAGGAAAACCAACATGGTACAGTTGCTACAATGTTTTGCTGGCATTAAAAATGCCCAGGTTTTAATGCACAGATGCTCATTGGAAGACTTGGGCCAGTCACTCTCCCCCCAACCCACCTCACAAAGAATGGTAGTTATGGGGTGGGGGGAGGAGAAAGGACGTAAATCTATCAAAAAACAAAAAACTTTCATCCCTCAACTACATCTCGAGTATTTCAAGTCAAATGATTGTGCTGGTTTGCCTGTACAGTACTTGTAACACAAAATTTCCAGTGAATACCTGCTCCACTCATAAGAAAACAGAATTCTTTTGGATTTAGAAGTAGGCATCTTTACTGCAATGAACAAGCAGTTTGGCTATTTAACCTTGGCCCTTGTCTTTGTGCACATTAAAGCAGAATCTCCCTGTTGCCTTTGAACTACTTACCGGTACTTACTAAGTCTTGGTTTAAATGGAGGATGCTAACTACTTACCGTATTTGATACCACAATGATGCCTGTCTGTCTGTCTGTCTGTCTGTCTGTCTGTCTGTCTGTCTGTCTGTCTGTCTGTCTGTCTATCTATTTATTTATTGGATTTGTATGCCGCCCCTCTCCAGAGACTCGGGGCGGCTAACAGCAATAAGACAACGTACAATAATAATCCAATACTAAAAACTAATAAAAACCCATTAATATAAAAACCAAACATACAGACAGACATACCATGCATAAAATTGTAAAGGCCTAGGGGGAAAGAGTATCTCAATTCCCCCATGCCTGGCAGCAGAGGTGGGTTCTTGTTTTGCAAGAAACACCAAATTTCATTTCCAGACTCAGACCAGTCCAAGTATATGGACCCGCCAAATAATTAACTCCACAGAACAGCTAAAACAATCCCTTTTATTGAGACTGGGCTGAAATAAAAGATTCTTGCAAGTCTAATTAATCCTATACTCCTTATACTTCAATGAATGAACAAGATATCTATCTGACTGCTTACAATTGCTGTGTCTGTGGAGGGATTTAAAATGTTTTTCACCCTTGTAACAGATCTTGCATATCTTCATCAAGGTCATATTCCTTACTCTTTACAGATACAGTAATTCCTTTACAAGGCTGGGACAGTCATCTTTTGCAGAGACATCTGTCTGCACGCTGTCCTAACAGTCCTTTCCCACATGCTTGCCAGGTCTTTCCTTTCAGGCACCAATTCCACAGAAAGTGGCTTTTCCGTGGATAAGAGAAGGCATGATTTGGAATACTACCTGTATACTGTAGATGAGGCTTCGCTTGTTTGCATGGCGCAGTTTCTGGCATGCCGCAGCCTGGTACCAGTCCATGGACTGGGGATTGGGGACCCCTGATTTAAACACAAGGTTGCACCCTTTTTTGAAACACAGATTTAATAATTTATTAAAATATTCTTGGATGCATCTTCATACATTGTCCAACTGATGTACCAGAGGGTACAGGAAGAACACAAGCCAGTCAGAGGAACTACCGAAATATTCATGCCACACACTTCCTCTGCCCTTAACAATCTGTCAGTTCACTTATCCTTGGTCATAGGTTTCACATCTTTTTAAAAGAGCACTAGACACAGGTTAGCCCAATTGACAGGTCATAGCACACAGAAAAGATTGCAGGGAATACCATGAGTATTTATATGCCGCCCTGAGTCTTTGGAGAGGGGCGGCATACAAATCTAACAAATTATGATGATGATGATGATGATGATGATGATGAGTGTTCCCTCCTTTTTTTATACCCCATACCGAGATGTGATGCAAGTTTGCCTCCTCGTGATGCACCCTGGATTGCTCAATAGTGTGAACCAAACAACCAGCAAGATTTGGCAGTTAATGACAGTTGGCAGGCGGACATCTTTGTAGAACTCCTGGCTCTCTAAATACATGGCAATGGATAAACAAAATGGGCCTTTTCAGGACCAAAGATCAAGACCAACTGGGGATATTGTCAGAATATGCCAAATTAATGTTGAAGGGCTCAGCAAATATAAGAGCCAATACATTTCCAAACTTTCATTTTAAAGGAATATAGATAGGGCCATCCTTCAAGAAACATATATAGAAAACGATGATCAGCAATACAGCAGAGGAAAAATCCAAGGATTTGATCTAGTGGGGGGCCACGTACCACCACAGTTATGGCACAGCTATATATGTCAGAAGGAATGTAGAGAACTTTTTTTTACTGTCAACCTCCACAAACAACAATACACACAAAGTTGTTTCAAAAATAGGTGATCTTATTATAGTCGGCTCCAACACACTCTGAATTCACCCACACTTTATCTGTGGACAAAATGAACACAGCCATCAACAATCTGAAGTCTGGCACCAGGGTTTGATAGCATTTACCCTGAATTTCTAAATCATTCTGGGAGACTAACAAGGAATTGGCTGAGCAAATTATTTTCAAACATACTTTCTAGCAGAGGCCTCTCACTGGAATTCAAAAAGGCCAAAGTAATATCACTTCTGAAACGTGGCAAACCACAAGACGGATTAGAAAGCTGTCGCCGCATTGCCCTTCCGAATTCTTGTTACAAAATTTTGAAGAAACTTATCATAAATGGAATTGGACCCATAATAGACACATTTCTGCCCATAGAACAAGCTGACTTTCGTCGTAATCGCAGTTGTGTTGATAAGGTGCTGAGTCTAATAGAACATATCAAGGCTGCTTTCCAGCGAGGCTTAAAAACCACAGCTGTGTTCATTGACCTTACTGCAGCATACCACACCATGTGCAAGAAAGGTCTGCTTTACAAACTGAGTCACATCATCCCCTATAAAATCCTCTATCGCCTAATAAACAACATGCTCAGTGATAGATCCTTTCAGATCATTATGTTAGCAAGTTAAGAAGACTCAACAATGACAAGATAAAAACAAGGAGGTATTGGGCTGCCTCCTCTCTGAGGACCTAAAATCCCTGGATAAATTCTTTCCTGACTGGAGACTTATACCTAGTGTCAGCAAAACGGTGACTACCTGTTTTCATCTCAACAGCAAACTCACCAATGCCACCCCAAAGGCCTACCTGAATAACAACCTACTCCCTTATGATCCCCACTCCAAATACCTCAGAGTAACTTTGAATTGGATCTTCTCCTATAAGAAACACCTAGAGAACATATCCACTAAAGTCAATACCAGGAACAACTCACTTCAGAAACTAAGAGGATCCAGATGGGGAGCCTCAGAACATCAGCAGAAGGATCAGTCTACTCCATAGCTGAATATTACGCCTCTGTTTGACTTAATAGCTGCTATACCAGCAAGATTGATGCTAGAGTAAATGATACAATGAGGATCATAAGTGTTGCATAAAATCTACTCCTACTTGCTGGCTCCCTATCTTGAGCCACATTGCACCACCAGCCCTGCAAAGGGACCAAGCCTTAGTGAAGGAGTACAACAAAATTATGAGAAACCAATTTCTTCCTGTACATGCTGATCTACCTCCCATTCTATCAATTGGCAGGCTTAAATCCAGGAAGCGCTCTCTGGCACTTGCTCAACAACTGTCTAACAACTTTGACTTCAACACATAGTGGAAAGCCAAATGGGCTTCTGAATGCCCAGATACAGGCAGTTACATAGATGACCCTACACAAAAGGTGCTAGGTTTTGACCTTCCTTGCCAGCATTGGTCAACTCTGAACAGGATCCATACCCAACATGATGTCTGCCAGAGCTCATTGTTTAAGTGGGGTATTGTCTCTATCCCTCAGTGTGACTGGTGGTACTCATCAACAAAATATCCACAACATTGTGTCCAAATTTATTTATTTTTTATTTATTTAATCAAATTTATAGGCCGCCCTTCTCTAGTGGACACAGGGTGACATATAGAAATAAAAAAGAAAATACATTGTAAAACCCCACAATATTAAAAATAATCGCCCATCATTCATCCACTCCACTGACACACTACTGGCCAGAACAAGGTGTTATCGCTCAATGGTCCCAGGCCTGCTGGCAAAGCTGAGTTTTTAAAGCCTTCCGAAAGGCTAGGAGGGCAGAGGCAGTACGAATCTCCGGGCGGAGTTGATTCCAGAGGGTCGGGGCCACCACAGAAAAGACCCTTCCCCACAGTCTCACCAGCCGACACTGCTTAGCCAACGGGACCCAGAGAAGGCCGACTCTGTGGGATCTGACCGGCCGCTGGGACATATGAGGCAGAAGACAGTCCCGTGAGTAATCTGGTCCTAAGTCATGTAGGGCTTGTCCATTAAATGTCCATTGAGAGCTTAATCCAGCCCAATGTCTGCAAACCTCACTGTCCTTGAATGGCTGCGTGGACTGGACATTATATAAGTCCATGTATTTGACATATGCTAAATAAATAAATAAATACTTCATTCCACCCCTTTCTAGCAATTTATTAGGCAACTCAGAAGTAACTATGCTGCTGTTCTAACTACCTGCCTAAACTCATCCAGCCCACTATCTATGTTTGGAATAGTGACTGATAGTTATTTTTCCACCAGCAGCAAGTTGAAAGAGTAATAAAGCCAGGGAATCCCACCACTCTTTTTTTATTTGGCGTACGATGGGTACATAAAGTTAACATGTTATTAAAGTAACAGAACATGAATCAGTAAACGGGGCAGCACAATTTATACCATCATAAATTTTTGCTAATTGAAGAACAGGTCAATAGCACTTAAAATGCAGCAGTGAAAAAGAGCTCTAAGAAAACATTGCAACTACGTTGAATCACATATTATGCAGTAGTGGTTTTGCTCAAAATTACCTTGGACATAATGAGATTTATTGTAAGTTCAAATTTTGCATTTTTAAATGTACTTTTTCTCATAGCATATGTTTTTACTTCTACATCGGAGCGCTTTTAGCATAGCTGAGACATTATAATTACCCAGAAATGAGTCGCAATGAAGACACCACAGAACACATAAATCTAGTTTTGTAAATAGTAGGGTAACACAAACAATGAATTTCATTGCATTGACAATGGTGTCATCTTGTGATCAGAAAAAAAAGCAAAGGAACAAAATGTACAATTTCTAAAGAAAAGAAGTTGTATGAGAACAATCTATGAATCACCAAAAGTTGCACGCTATTGCAGAGCAGCAAATCTGTGCACAAGTGTTTAGGAGTAATTCCCAGTAAAAGTCTATCTGATTTATTTCTAAGTAACCATACACAGAACTGAATTTATGAACTCCACAGATATATTTATAAATTCATTAGGTGAATGTTTATGTACTGTATCTAATAAGCATAGAAATCTGGGCATGTTATTGCTGGCACGCAAGCTAGAAATTCTGAGCATTGCTGATATTACAGATAGAGTAGCACATTGCGCAATAAGAGCCAGAGACACTCTGAACAAATGGGGCTATCCGGTGGTTACTGCTCTTTGAAATTGTGGTGACATGCAGACAATACATATGTATCAGTGTTCAGGACTTCATGGCAGCCTTAAGTATGCCTTATTAAAATTGTTATGCTTCTGACATGAATAAACAAACAAGCTTAGAATATTACATAAACCTACCATTATAGTTTGTAACCTCTGAGTCCTAATTTAACCTGGTATATAAGTAGAACCGCTTGTTTATGTTTAGGATCCAGACCTGAAACATCTTTCTGAGGCAAACTATAATATGGCATACCTCTCCATCTATTTACAAATGGGACTGATCAAATCTTAAAAGATAGTTTCCAGCTTTCAAGCACAACTGGGAATGGGATTGCTTAAGTCAGTGAGATCATGTGATGTCAGCTTTCTCAGATGTGGTGAGCAGTCCCAGAGCCCCATGCTTCAGAGTGCAAAAAGTCAAAAGGGCATAGGAAGGAGAGGGAGAATAGTTGGGTGGATGGAGAGTTGGAGGCAGTCCCTTACTATATTGAAGCTCAGGACCCGGCGAACCAATAGCTTCTATTGGGGTGAGTACTCATTTGACAAACCATAAACCTTGGTTAATAGCTACAATAGGGATTGCTGGGATTGCTGTGTAGTTATTAAAAATTGTGTATGTAATGGAATTATTTTCTCAAAGTACACACAGAAATATTTTATATTATGCAAATATATTCAAAACTAGCTGTACCCGGCCACATGTTGCTGTGGCTCAGTCTGGTTAAGTGGGAAAGATTTTTGAAACCCCTGTTCAATTTATTCAGAATAACATAGTTTGAAGTGACCTTGGAGGTGTTCTAGTCCAACCCCCTGATCAATTATATTATAAAGTTTGAAGGGATAAACATTAGAGAGCAGGGTGACATTTGTACATCTCTCTCCCTCCCTGTGCCCCCCTGGTTTAAGAGACTGGCCCAACCCATCTTCCAAAATACAATAAGACCAGCCTACACTGCAAGGTTCTTGGTTCAATCCAAGCTGACATTTGTACATATGTCTCCCCCCTCCTTGTCGCCTCCCCCCCCCCAGTTTAACATACTGGCCCGACTCATCTGCCAAAATACGATAAGATCGGCCTACCTCGCAGGGTTCTTGGTTCCACCCAAGCATGGGCAGCAAACCCCATGGTTTGCTGCCAAACCTGGTTCCTTTATTTTCTGAGGATACTTTCCTGTGGCAGTTGATCAGCAGCCTGTAGCGGTTGATCAGCATGGCACTTGATCAGCAGCCAATCAAAATGTGCCTGCTATGTTTGTCACCAGTCTCCATGCAAGCAACTACTTGTCTTTTCACCAGCCAATTAAACGCGCCTCCTATATTTCACCAGAGAATCCTATGTTTTGGCCAGTTATTACCTGTCACAGATGTGATATCTATATAATATAGGTATATCATAAGGGCTGGGTTCAAATGGAATGCTGTGTCAAAATTTCAAAGTCATCGGTGAAGTATTTTTCGAGAGTAGCCCCACCTAACAAAGATACATTTACATTTTTATTAATATAGATGTAATTGTTAAAATACTTGATTTCAGATGATTCAGTCAAGGCAAATATATTTTATCATCTTTACCAACTTTGCCTCTTGAAATAAAACCTTGGAGAGAAGCTTGGGAGAAGAATATTTTATATTCATAAATATTTTCTTGTTCCTAAGCATCTGGCAATGGAAGATGCATCTGGCAAGAACATACTCAACATGCTTTATCAAACCTATCATGCACCGGCCTCAAAGAAAAATATACATAACATTTTCTTCTGAAATCATTTTGTATTTCTGATTCTATTAGAAAATGTTACTATGACACAATTATCTCTATAATAAAAATATCCTAAAAATGCACAGAAAATCACCCTTTGCATCTCTGTGTTAATTGCCAAACAAAAAGAAAAAATCTTCTTTTAAACATTAACTCCACAACTGAGTAAGATTTGTCCAGGTTTTATATTTTAGAACTAGATCTTAGTTTTTTTACCAGTTGATAGTCTCATCAGCATTTACTGCACTAGCTTTAAATGCAGCATTTGTACGTTTTCCTTTTTCTAATCTTATTTCTGTTTGCAGCTGCCATGTCTGATTTACCATTACAGTAACCCGGCTTAGGGTTTGCACCAGCCAATTTAGTCTGATTCATCTGGTTGACAACTTTTTCCTACAGAATTGCCAACACTGTATCAGGGCCAGGAGCCGAGAGATTCTTTTCAAGGGTTTGGTTTTCCTCCTACCTTCATCTGCTAGGAGGATGGACTAACCAGCATGCTGTGTGAATACAGTTACTGTCTGCATTTACACAACACATGATTATTTTAAATTAAATTTACTGAAGTGGCCATGTTTCTCAGTTCACACAATAAGCTGAACCTAACGGTTGGATTATGACACAACCTTTACAAAGTCGAAACTCATCAAAACCATCTGTGTGATTACTGATGGGCGAGAGACTACTCCCAGTGCAATCAATGGCAAAAGTAAACTTTCTTCTATCCATAATACTAAGGAAGAGTCCTGCTTCCTCTATAGGTCCATCTCCCCACAAAATTATTGCAGAAATTATTTGTTTTATAATTTAGTTAGCTCGCCTGGTTTTCAAAAAATGATGGATGACATAGTCAAGTAGATTAATGCATCTCCATAAATAGAAGTGCAACACTACTGGGAATAAAATAACATCAACAGAATTTTGGCAATTTGAGCTACAGCAGGGTTTTTTATTATTACATTGCCTTCCTGATCAAATTCTATTGCCCAATTCAATGTAAGAATACCAAAAGTTGCCAATCAGGTTTGGTAGAAGTTCTAAAACTTGAAAAAAAGTTTTTAAAAAACCCGAGTCTTCTGAAAAAGACTGAAATCAGCTCTATCTCTTTATAAAATAAAGCCCTTATTCCCCTTGTTGTTAGCTCCATTAGTAGTATCATGCTAGTTTCCTGCTGTCATCATATATTCATAAATTTCCAAAGCAAGAGTCCCAACTAAATATTATCCTTTCAGCAGAATTGTAACTAGAAACAATAATGTAATGATTTTCAATTCCCTTAAACTCATTACAGTATAGCTAAAATATCATAGCTAGAAAGCTGTGTGATGCAGTGTCTTCATCTCTTCCACTATAGTAACCACTGTGTGTAAGGCACAACTATGGATTTCCCCCTCCTCAGTTTTTTTTTCTTCCAGTACTTTAGAATATTTTTTACTAAAAAGAAAACTGTATATTCCAAAATATTCCTGAAAAAACTAAAGGGAACACTCAAGTTGTTTTTATTTTAGCAATACAGCATTACACATTTTAAAGAACCATTAATTTTTACTAAACTGCTGCATACATCAATGATAACTTTTATGATTTATGAATTTCCTTATCTACCAAACCACTTACAGAAGATCATAGATTATATTTTATATAAAGATTTGTCAGTATAAAAAGCAAATTTGGTGAGAAAAGGCAGTTGCTTTACCTCCAAAGTAATCTCCCTAAATCTTTTAGTTTACATTTGCCAAAGCAAACATGTCAAAAAATAGTTGCACACTCAAGAAAAATATTTTTTAAAAGCTGACAGTATGCATTCATGGTAATATAGGCAAACAGTGAAGGGTTCCAGAGGCAAAAGTTATAATACTGTATATGAGAAATTCCCTTTTCTACAAGATTATGCTGCTTTCTACAAAGATATGTGTTAAGATTTCCAAACAGATTTTTACTCTTACACTAAGCTCATAAAAATATGCTAATCCAAAAGTACTGTTACAAATATAAGACCAAAACTGTAAGACAGTCTGGGCAAGTTCCTTTGGCTCAATATGAACCTGACATAGCTCTCAACAATGAAACATGTAAAATGCAGCAAAACATAGCGAAAAGGACTATTCTGATAACTTGTCATACATCTCTAATTTGTGGACCAGCAAAATATTGTGCACATAGTATAATTGGAATCAGTAAGGCATTTGACAAAATAGGTCACAACCTTCTTGATAAGATGATGATGATAATAATAATAATAATAATAATAATAATAATAATAATATAATTTATTAATAATTATTAATAATAATTTATTAGATTTGTATGCTGCCCCTCTCCGAGGATTCGGGGTGGCTCACAACAATAATAAAATACAATAAACAGTGGTACAAATCTAATACTGTATTAGTAAAAGCTAGAATTAAAACCCCTTAATATTAAAAAAAACAATACTACACAATCATACCATTCTCAAGTGCTATAATCAGCGGGGAGGGGGAATCAGTTCCCCCATGCCTGGCGACATAAGTGGGTCTTTAACACCTTGCAGAAGACAGGGAGAGTGGGGGCAATTCGAATCTCCAGGGGGAGCTGATTCCAGAGGGCCGGGTCCATCAGACGGTATTGTTTAGTCGACGGGACCCGGAGAAGGCCAACACTGTTTGGTGGGCCCCAGGGGAAGAGCCTTCTCTGTGGCGGCCCCGGCCCTCTGGAATCAACTCCCCCCGGAAATTAGAACGGCCCCCACCCTCCTTGTCTTTTGCAAGTTATTCAAGACCCACCTATATCGCCAGGCATGGGGGAATTAAGACATCTCCTCCAGGCTTTCTTATATTTTATGTTTGGTATGTATGTGTTGTATGGTTTTTAAATTGTTGGGGTTTTTTAATGTAATTTTATTATTAGATTTGTTTCATTGTTATACTGTTTTTATTGTTGTTGTGAGCCGCCCCGAGTCTTCGGAGAGGGGCGGCATACAAATCTAATAAATTGAATTGAATTAAATTGAATTCAAAGTTGTACCTATGCTTGTTGCCCTGTTTTTCTTGAGTCACCCCACCCCACATTAATACAAGCTATGCAGATTTGCTTGAATTATATAATAGTTAAGTAACAAATAAGGTATATAAAGTAATATACCTCCTAGTAGATTCACATTATTCATTTGGTTTATGTTTTAATTTTTACCTGTTTAATTAAGGAATGGAATATAAGCAAGTTCAAATGTATTATTTAAAACCTAACTAAAAATAATCTTATCAAATAATTCAAAACTATTTTTAAAAGAGGGAAAACATTATAGCACCTTAGAATCTTTCAGGACCAAGACTGGCCCTCAACAACATTTCTAAGCATTAGTGCCTTCATTATGCAAACATATCACTGGAAAAATATGGTTGAGAACATCTGTATTCTGTAAGTTGACGCCAAACTGTTCATTTTAAAAGGCTGGTCGAAATCATTCTATTTTAGTAAACTTGATATTTAACACCTCTCCAAATGACAAGTAAGTTTTCTTTTTTAAGAAATATTCAATGTTATAATGTTAATATACATTGATGCAGCATTTTTATTTTATTACATTATTTGTCCTGTATTTGTTAATTTTTGCATAGTTCCTAAAGTATATTACTAAAAGTGTTGGCATACTAACTTCTTAAACATTTCACTACTTATTAATTTTTAAGAAATAAATATGATATGGCCACAAAGTCTGCAGCACTTACTTAGCATTTTGTTCCTACATCAGATTGGCATCTACCAAATAATACTACTACCTAAAAAGGAAAACAGAACAAATTGTATAAACTGAGCCAAACTGCACTTGGTGATTTAACTGACCTAATGTAGCACAGGTTTAAACAGTATACTGTAATTCCATTCAGTATATGAATGTGTTGAGAAGAAGAAAAGCCTTCAGATATAGTGTACATGTTCACTGGCTAAATATGACATACCATAAGTAAATTAATGAAGAAGAACACAACCCCCACTACCACTTGGCCTACAACTGATTTAGAATTAGGTCCCTCTGGTGCAATGGGTTTTTTATTCTGCACATGAATTGGGGGTGGGTGGGTGTAATTTAGGCTCTGTATTATTTGCATAGTGCCCCATTATTGAAAAATTAAAATGGAAAGTCTTTGATTTCTTCTTTTTTTAAAAAAAAGCGATAATACAAAATTTTAGAAGACTTCAGAATTTTATAAAAGTGGGTTTCTATTAAACTACCCCAAGTGTCTTTATTGTTTTTATGAACTCCAGTAGATGTCCAGAGCGATGCAGTATTCTTCCATTGAAAAAAGAAAAATAAGTTTTCCATATAATTAGCTCAGAAGATAAATATTCTCCTCAAAGTGATTTTCAATCTAAAGACAATTTGATTCACATGTTTTCAAGAATTCTTTAGCAGCAAGGAATGATTTCTGGCAAGGTCTAATTATGAAAAAGAATGGTTAGAATAAGAAAGGATGACAGCTCTTACTTATTAAACAAATTAATATAACTGTCTTATCCAAGTCAGGTTACTAAGACAATTCTAAAAGTCACCCCCCCCCAAAAAAAAAATATTATGAATGACAGAAGCTTAACTGTACCAAGGCAAAACAGTTAATACCAGAAATACTGCAGCACAAAATACTACTCAAAAGCACAGAAAACTCTTTACTTTCTAAAAACAAAAATATACTTAATAGTCTGACATGCTGATTTATCTAGATTATTGTTCTGTTCACCACATACTATACAGCTGTTCTAAGATTCATTGATGCTATTCAAGCATAAATCTTCAGGTCAGTGACTAGAATAACAGCAATAAATCAAACTGTGTAACCAAAGATATTACTAAATTGAAAATATCATCTAGTTTCTAAAAAAAATTAAAACAAGATTTTTATTCTTTTTGCATGTCCAAAAATTTGTTTTAAATAAGTGAATTCAAAATTGAAATGGGTAGTTAATCTTATTTCTAAAAAAAAGTTATCATTCCCAAAAAGGCACTAAGAGTTGTTAACTTAATCTGGCGTAGTTTCTTCTCTGGCAATATTAAACCGCTAACCAGAGCATACAAAACATTTGCCAGACCAATCCTCAAATACAGCTCACCCTTCTGGAACCCGCACTACATATCAGACATTAATACAATTGAGAGAGTCGAAAAATATTTCACAAGAAGAGTCCTCCACTCCTGTGCTCGCAACAGACTACCTTATTCCACCAGACTTGAAATTTGGGGCTCAGAAAACCTAGAGCTATGTCACCTTCAATCTGATCTAAATGTAGTTCATAAAATCAGCTACCACAATGTCCTACCAGTCAATGAATACTTCAGCTTCAACTGCAACAACACATGTGCACAAAATAGATTCAAATTCAATTTAAACTCGACTGCAGAAAATACGACTTCAGCAACAGAGTGATACCTATACCTACTTTGCTTTTGTTTATGTTTATACCATTTATTTATTTATTTATTTATTTATTTATTTATTTATTTATTTATTTATTTATTTATTTATTTATTTATTTATTTATTTATTTATTTATATGCTCTCCCTCTCCATGGACTCGGGGCGGCTTACAGCATATCAATAAGAATATCTAAGAATCCAATTAATTAACTAATTATTCTAAGAAATCCTAGTACCATTAAAAATCACTCATTCCCATTCAAACACAGGCATACATCACACTCGTCGGCCAGGGGCTAAGGTCTAATGGTACCAAGCCTGGTGGCATAGATGAGTCTTCAGACTCTTATGGAAGGTGAGGAGGGGGTGCAGTACGAATCTCTGGGGGGACCTGACTCCAGAGGGCCGGAGCCCCACCAAGTGACATTGTCTAATTGACGGGATCTGGAAAAGGCCAATTCTGTGGGACCTAACCGGTCGCTGGGACTCATGCGGCAGGAGGCGGTCCCACAAGTAATCTAGTCCAATCCCATGTAAAGCTTTATAGGTCATAACCAACACTTTGAATTGCATCCGGAAACCAATCGACAGCCAATGCAGTCCACAGAGTGCTGGAGAAACATGGGCATAACTAGGAAGGCCCATGACCACTTGCACGGCTGCATTTTGCACGATTTGTAGTTTCTGAACACTCTAGCCCCATGTAGAGAGCATTGCAGTAGACGAGCCTCGAGGTAATAAGGGCATGAGTGACTGTGAGCAGGGACTGCAATTGGTGCACCAGGCGAACCTGGGCAAATTCCTCCTCACTACATTCGAAAGATGATGTTCCAAGGTCAGCTGTGGATCGAGGAGGATGCCCAAGTTGCGGACCCTCTCTGAAGGGATCAAAAGTCCCCCCCCCCGAGTGATGTACGGACAAATGGGGGTGTCCTTGGCAGGCAGAAAGCCACTCTGTCTGGTAGGGATTGAGTCTGAGTCTGTTAAAATCCATGCTAGAAGAAGTCACCTGTAAGCATGGGTTACGGCAATTGTATTACATTAACTGAATAAATAGGCTAACCTAGTAAAGAGAAAACTGTTTTTAAAAAAATCTCAAACCAATATGCAAGATGAATAGATAGTGTAGGAAAATATGGATAAATGGTAGTTCCAGGCTAACTGAATTAGACTCAACTTGCTGAAGATTACAATATGATTCTATGAGCCAAAACAGAAAGATAACACAACGTTCCTCAATAACGTTGACCTTCCCCATGTTTCTTACCTTGACATAGATACATTGCTTATACAGAAGCAACTTCTGGCTTTGATAAATACTACAGAACACCAAAAAGATAATGTGGCCTTAGAGTCTTTTCTATTTGCAAAACTCGAAGAGATTTCTGTGAACTGATGTACATGGAAAAATTACTTTCCATTTTGTAAGTATAGGTGATGCTGAGAAGAGGCTCTGAAGCAGACAAAAGAAAGCAACACGGTTGCTCTTAAATCCTCTGCCCTTATGCACTTAAAAAAGAAAATTACCTTTCTTTTACATTTTGATTCTACCAATCCAGTCAACAAAGCAGTGGAAGTGATATTCCAGTGCCTGGAGGCTGTTGGGGCCTGGATGGGTATCAACAAACTCAAACTCATCCCAGACAAGACAGAGTGGCTGTGGGTCTTGCCTCCCAAGGACAATTTCATCTGTCCGTCCATTACCCTGGGGGGGGACTACTGACCCCCTCAGAGAGGGTTCGCAACTTGGGCGTCTTCCTCGACCCACAGCTGACATTGGAACATCATCTTTCGGCTGTGGCGAGGAGGGTGTTTGCCCAGGTTCGTTTGGTGCACCAGTTGCGGCCCTATTTGGACAGGGAGTCACTGCTCACAGTCACTCATGCCCTCATCACCTCGAGGTTCGATTACTGCAACGCTCTCTACATAGGGCTACCTTTGAAAAGTGTTTGGAAACTTCAGATTGTGCAGAACGCAGCCGCGAGAGCCATCGTGGGGCTTCCAAGATTCACCCATGTTTCCTCAACACTCCGTGGCTTGCATTGGCTGCCGATCAGTTTCCAGTCACAATTCAAAGTGTTGGTCATGACCTTTAAAGCCCTACATGGCTTTGGACCAGACTACCTCTGGAACCGCCTGCTACCGCATGAATCCCAGCGACCGATAAGGTCCCACAGAGTTTGCCTTCTCCGGGTCCCGTCGACTAAACAATGTCGTTTGGCGGGCCCCAGGGGAAGAGCCTTCTCTGTGGCGGCCCTGGCCCTCTGGAACCAACTCCCCCTGGAGATTAGAATTGCCCCCACCCTCCCTGTCTTTTGTAAACTACTCGGGACTCATTTATACCGCCAGGCATGGGGTAGTTGAGATATTCCTTCCCCCTAGGCCATTACAAGTTATGCATGGTATGTCTGTGTGTATGTTTGGTTTTATAATAAGGGTTTTTAGTTGTTTTATTATTGGATTGTCACATGCTGTTTTTATCATTGTTGTTAGCTGCCCCGAGTCTGTGGAGAGGGGCGGCATACAAATCCAATTAATAATAATAATAATTATTATTATTATTATTATTATTATTATTATTATTATTAATTCCATGAATGAATGAGTTTGTTTGTTTGTAACATTTAGATGGCCACCTAACTCTTAACAATCTTACTCTAGATAACATACAAAATAATTAAAAACATACAGAAGAAAAGTAACATCACTAAAGCAAACTAAAACAATTAAATGGAGATCAGGACTAAAATATATCTCACCAATGAGAACTCTGCATATCTTTAGTGTCATGCCTAAAGAAAGAACCAAGTCTTACCATAACTGCCTTTCTAAAGGCTTGCAGGATTTGTGGCTGACTATATATTGGAGGTGGCAATTGTTGCAAAGAGCAGGAGCCACCACTGAGAAGGTATTTTTAGATTATATAAGGTTTCGGAAAAGGGATCTGGAATTTGTCCTCTCTGCCAAAATGTATGAAAAGGCAAATATCTTTGAGAAAAGGGGATCCACAATAACCTGTGTCATGTAGAACTTTATAGATAATAACCAAGACTTTCAAAAGTTTTAGAGGCCTAAAAAGAGCAGGTCTAGTTTATTGAATGAAGCTATTATACAGGTATAACAAGAAGCAGTCATAGTTACCCATGACACTGAAATCTGACCAACTGAAGCTTAAGAATGGTAGTCAAGAACAGCCTTATGCACCCTGAGTTCTAAACTATTTAAGAGATGAGTAAAATATGAGTGACCCTGAACAGGTCCCAGATCCAGAAATGGACACAAGGCAAAGGCCACTTGGTCTTTTCATGAAGGAGCTGTGAGACGAAGAATACTCCCAAATTACAAGCACGTCAGTATTTTTAGGACCTGTGGGGCCCAAAACACACAACCACTTGCTCTTGATAAGGTTCACTTAGGCAGCCAAGTCAAGGAATACAGTGATCCCTCGATTTTCGCGGTCTCGATTTTCGCGAAACGCTATACCACAGTTTTTCAAAAAATATTACCGGTAATTAAAAAATACTCCACGGTTTTTTTGCTATACCACGGTTTTTCCCACCCGATGACGTCATACGTCATCACCAAGAGTCACTTCTCTGTCTCTTTCTCTTTCTTTCCTGTCATTCTCTTCCTCCCTCTCTCATCTCTTTCTTTCTTTCCTTCTCTCTCTTTCTCTATCTCTCCCCCTCTTGCTCTCGAGCGGCGAACGAGCGGCCGAGCGAAGGGCGGGCGAAGGGCGGGCGAGCGGCGAGCAAGCTGACATTCTTCATCAGTGGGGGCAGAATTGCACAAGCGTTTTGTTGAGGGAAATTGCCTCAGTTTTAAACGCGAGGCTGCAAAAGAGGGAAGCCTCCGGTGCGCTGTTTCCTAAACCGCGCACGCACGGAGGCGCCGGAACACCCGGGTGGCTCCGAAGCCGAGGCGCCCGGGAAGCCTCCCATCAACCCAGAGGGCCCAAGAAACCCGGCCCGCTTAGGCCGCTCAGCGGAGAGGCCAGCGCAGCCGAGGCGCTGCGGGGAGCCGCCTCCACCTCCGCTACTACTACTACTCCCGCCGCCGTCCCCTCCCCCCACCCACCCAGCCAGGCAACACGAAGCAGCAATGCGGCTCCCCAGGCTCGGTCCCTCTGGCACTTGCCGGGGGACGCCTGAGGGGGCTCCCTGAGGAAAGCGCGGAGAGAGAGAGAGAGGCGGGCGCGCTTTCAGCTGCCACCCCCTTAAAATCTCTTCTGCACGGAACGACCCTCCTCTGAGAGGAGGAGGCACAACTCTTTCCCTGCCAGCGACACCCCCGTTTCCCCGAGGCGTCTCCCCTCTTCTTTCTCCCACCCCCTTCGAGCCGAACGGCCGAGACGCCCCCTTCTTCTAGTTTAAAGGGAAAGCAGAAGACATTATTAAAGCCCAACTTCGGATCAGTTCTTCGCTGCCCCCTTCCCATTCTTCCTTCCCCTGCTGTAGGGAACCGCACGCCCCTCATTCAAGGAGCAGCAGACAACCAGACAGACGCCTGTCTCCCTCCCTTTTCGGGTGCCTGTCTCCCTCCCTTTTCGGGTGCGGAGCCCCTCAAGTTGCCTCACGGGGAGGCGGCGGGAGAAGGAGAACTCCGGCTAAGCCAGGCTGTCTCTCTCTCTCTCCCCCGTTTCGGTCTTCCCGGCATCAGTGCCTTCGCCTTCCTCCCCCGACAGCGCCGTGCGCAAGCTCGGGTTATCCGACAGCCGGGAGCGTCCCTCTTGCTACCCACCTCTGAAATAAAAGTGAGCGAGTGGCCGGGCGAACGGCGGGTGGGCGGGTGCCTACGGGGAACGTGGTGGATCGGGCGGGCGGGCGGTAGCAGCGAGGGCGCCGGAGGCAGCCAAAAATGGTGTTTTTACTTCCGCGCCGCTACATCGCAGAAAATCGATTTTCGCGGGAGGTCTTGGAACGTAACCCCCGCGAAAATCGAGGGATCACTGTATACTAATCAGTATGTAAGCATATTGATTGTTAGATCTTCCTGGGGAAGCTTTTCAGAACGTAGGCTTTTTATAATCACTTATGT
Source organism: Erythrolamprus reginae (assembly GCF_031021105.1). Classification (NCBI taxonomy): domain Eukaryota; kingdom Metazoa; phylum Chordata; class Lepidosauria; order Squamata; family Dipsadidae; genus Erythrolamprus; species Erythrolamprus reginae. The sequence goes on along the minus strand of NC_091951.1, from coordinate 272,855,595 downwards.
ATGGGTTATATAAATAACACCTTTTTTTAAAAATGGGCATGCATGTGTAGAATATTTTAATGAAAAAAATCTTTATGTTTTAACAAACAGAAGAATGAGAAGAATGACATTTAAATTTTTTGCAACTATCTTTAATATCTGACAAATGTAGTTTTGATTTCCTGAGAATGTGTTGGGTGAGGGTCCTTGGGCCATACTTTAAGACACATTGACATAAGTGATTTCTAGTCCAGTAAATACTGAAAATATTCTACACATGCATGTCCATTTTTAAAAAAGGTGTTACTTATATAACCCATAAAAACAAAATTTATTCTATGGTCATCTATAATTATTAAAAGTGAGAAGGGGAGCACATAATCATCTCCTCCCCCATTTATTAAACAGGACACCAACAAAATGTGGAACATTCTTTATTCACAGATATTCTTTATCAGAAAGATGCAAGGCCTCCTGTCTGCTACAAACATATTAGCATTTCTGCTTGAGACGGTGATAAAATGCTTAACTACTTATAGACAAGAGACTGTCTCGTCTATAAGTATAAATGTCCACAGAATGTCTGGAATAATTTAAATTCAAGTAAGCCATTAAGTCAGTCAGTAAAAATGTTTGTGTGGAGTGTGGAAGTGTGAGTGTGCATTTTTTTTAAAATTTGGTCTGCAAATAAGTCTGTAGATGGAAATCTAGCATTTAAAACATCTAAAAACTAAGGAAAAAACAATAAAGTGTTAATTAGTATTACTATGAAAATATGTGGTTTGAAAAAAACAAGCTTAGGATCACCTTAGAAAAAACTTTTTCTTACCTTCCTCATTCAAAACCCACGGGAGAGCAGTGGTGTCCGTTTCATAGCCACAAGTGCTGTCTTCAAAGGCACAAGAGCCAACAGCTTTTGATTCAAGGGCTCTGGCTAACTGCAAAACTAAAGAAGACAAAGCTGGCTTAGTTTGCAACATAAAAGAGTGGATCTGCTGTGAAAGGGAGTCTGTGAGAAATATGCACTTCAGGAAACCAAGTACAGGACAGCCTTTGGCTCAATTCAATGGAAATCAACCGTGCACTTCCACACCAGAAGCAATGAAAACTGCAGTAGCAGTCTTTAACAGTTCCCCGAGACTGCCTCCCAGTTTTACAGATGTAACACGATTGCTGTAGAATCCACTACAAATTTTATCTCATTTGCTACTCTACAAGACCCAGTAAGTGCATGCTTCATGCACCTGCTCTTCTCTCAATGTGCTCTATGCCTTTCTCTATCAGTCGTGCCTCACTGCATTTTCTAGGGGAATAGCTGTCTTGATCCAATTTAGAGGGAGTGGAGATAGAAACACAATTTTTTTCACAACAAATATTTGTTGTGATTGAGTGGTAAAGAAGAGGTACTATTAAAAAAAAAGAGCAGAGAAATATGTAAGTTACACAAACCGTATAAATGTAAATCATTGATATGAATTGCTGTAAGAGAACCCTAGGGGTCTTACTGTATAGTTATTAGTGTGTTTGTTTAATGTTTTTTCCTGTATTTTTTAAAATGTGATTAATCTAATTTTTTTTTAAAATTAAAAAACATTTTTTAAAAATCTGGGAAATGCAATAGCCCAAAATAAATTCAGCTTCCTAATGCATCTTCCTGAAGATGCTTCTCATAGATTCTAGGACCTAGAACAAAGAAGTCACCAATAGAGACCTTCACTACATAATTAAATTAAGAGACTTTTAACACTTTTTTTCCAGGTGATCAGCCACCTGAGACAAAGCTGTGTTTCTATGACCCACCCATTTTTATTTTATTTTATTATTATTATTGTGAACGGCCCCCTCTCTCTCTATGCAATTATCACTTTGGGTCATTTTTTGTCAAGTTGACCAGGTGTCCCCACTTGACCATCTTCAATTTCAATGAAACTTTGCACATATATTCCTTATGGTATAAAACTGAGGTGTGCAAATTTTTTACACACTTTACTTTTATATCATTAGGAATATATGTGCAAAGTTTCATTGAAATTGACCACCTTCCATTTCAATGACATTTTGCACATATATTCCTTATGGTATAAAACTGAAGAATGCAAAATTTTTATACACCTCAGTTTTATATCATAAGGAATATATGTGCAAAATTTCGTTGAAATTGACCACCTTCCATTTCAATGAAATTTTGCACATATATTCCTTGTGACAGTGTTTCCCAACCGTGGCAACTTGAAGATATTTGGACTTCAACTCCCAGAATTCCCCAGCCAGCATTTGCTGGCTGGGGAATTCTGGGACTTGAAGTCCAAATACTGTATCTCCAAGTTGCCAAGGTTGGGAAACACTGCCTTATGGTATAAAACTGAGGTGTGCAGCATTTTTATACCCCTCAGAAAAGAATATATGTACAAAGTTTCATTGAAATTGAAGACGGTCGAGAGGGGAAGATTCTGAAAATGGTTCCACTTGACAAAGAATGATTCCTTTCTCAGCCTCACAGTTATCTCTGGTCCTTTCCTTTCTAGCCAATCCCCTCCCCAAACAATAGGGGCGTTCATGCTATTCCCTCATAATAACTTTCCGTCTATCTGTCAGGCTGCGGTCCGTAAAGCTTCTCGCTCCAATGCCCACTGTCCCCCCGAGGATCTTCGCGGCAAAGCCACCGCCCACCCTCGTTCCAGGTGCAGAAACCTATCCGTCCGCCTCCTCTCCCGCCGCCTTACCTTGCACGGCGAGAAGGCAGCGCAAGATCATAGCGGCGCCGGCAGCGAGGGGGATGCGAGAAGGACAAAAAAAAGCAGCTCGGCGGGCACCAATTCTCCCGCCTCGAGGAGCCGAAGGCGCTGCGCGTCAATGCCAATTGAGGAGCCCCGAGCGGCCGAGGCGAAGGCAGTAGCCTTGCGGGGGGATGAGGGAGGAGCTGAGCTTGGACAGCCTCGGAGGCAGCCCGCCAGCGCCGAGAGAGACGGAGGGAGGGAGGGGCTGCTGGAAGCAATGGAAGGAAAGGTCCGTGAGGGAAGCCCCGCGGTCTCCACACGGAGTAAAAAGGCTTCTCCTCCTCCTCCCTCAGCCATTGGCAGCAGCTCCCAGGGACGCGCGGGCGGGAATTCGCTCGGCTCGGAAAATACGCTCCAGTTTGCTAGGAGAGCGAGCCTCAAGGCGGCTTTTTTTTCGCCGCCGTTTTCCATGCTCCGCAGCAGAACCCGGAGGCCAACTTTGTTCTTGTCATCAGGACATGCAGTTTGACGATGGAGGTTGGGGGGAGGGGAATCACTTTCCCTCATCAGGACATGAAGGGGAAAAAAACCAAAATGGATTAATTTTAATTTTTAATTAAATTTGGACATTAATACAATCGAGAGAGTCCAGATATATTTCACCAGAAGAGCGTTTCGCTCCTCCGCAACAGAATGCCTTATTCCGCCAGACTTGAAATACTGGGATTAGACAATTTACAACTACCATGCCTCCAATCTGATCTAAATGTAGATCATAAAATCATATGCCAAAATGTCCTTCCTGTTAATGACTACTTCATCTTCAACCGCAGCAATACACCAACACGTAATACTGTAGATTCAAACTAAATGTAAACCGCTCCAAACTCGACTGCAGAAAATATGACTTCAGTGATAGAGTGATCAATGCCTGGAATGCACTACCTGACTGTCTGGTTTCTTCTCCAAACACAAAAAACTTTAATTGTCTACAATCAACCTCTCCCCATTTCTAAGAGGTCTGTAAGGGGTGTGCATAAGCGCACCATCGTGCCTACCGTCCCTGTCTTACTGTCCTATTGTCCTCTTTTATTGTTACTTTTTACTTATCTTTATATAAACTACTACTATCCTCTACACGTTTGATAAATTAAATAAATAACTCTAGAGTCACAAGTGGCACTGACCAAAATCCAGAATATGGCATTTCCTAAAACATTGTACAACTAGTCCTCGACTTACAACAATTCATTTAATGAACGTTCAATCTTACATTGCTGGAAAATGTGATGTGACCAGGTTTTTTTACACTTACAACCGTTGTTGCGCCCACATAGTCACGTGATCAAAATTCAGATACTTGGCAACTGGCTCATGTTTATGAGGGTTGCGGTATCCAGGGATCATCTGATCACTTTTTGAGACCGTCCGACAAGCAGAGCCATATTCATTTAACTGTCATGTTATTAAATTAACAACTGCAGTGATTCAGTTAACAACTGTGGCAAGAAAGGTAATAAAAATGGGCAAAACTCATTTAACAAATGTCTTGCTTAGCAATAGAAATGTTGGGCTCACTTGTGATTGTAAGTCCAAGACAACCCTTATCTCAGGGTAGCAATTATTGAGAAAAGGAATGTAGACCAGGGGTGTCCAAACTTTAAAACTTGCTGGCTGAAGAATTCAGTGATTTATGAAGTCCACAGGTCTTAAAGTTGTCACTGTTGGACAGCCCAATGTAGACTATTTAAACCGCAAAAGAGCTGAGCTAGAATTCATTCCCTTTTCTTAAATAACGTTCTTATAACCAGCTCATCAAGAATGTTAATGAACCACACAGTGTAGGTAATTAAATCATGGTTTGGTTTCTGTCATCATTTTACCTAGCTAAGGGTATTCCTTCCTTTTCCAAATAGAACCAAATTTGTATGTGTGCAGCATGATTTATTTATTTGTTTGTATGTTTGTTTTGTCCAATACATAATACACATTGAAGAGAATAGATATGTAATAATATAAATAAAGAAAAGAATAGAAGAAAAGATATAAAAGTATAGGTGAACATATTTGAAAGGAAGAAAAGATAAATGAGATAAGGAGAGACAATTGGACAGGGGACGGAAGGCACACTGGTGCACTTATCCACGGCCGTTACTGACCTCTAAGGAACCTGGAGAGGTCAATCGTGGATAGTCTAAGGGAAAAATGTTGGGGGTTAGGGGTTGACACTACTGAGTCAGGTAATGAGTTCAACGCTTTGACAACTCGATTGTTAAAGTCATATTTTTTACAGTCAAGTTTGAAGCGGTTAATATTAAGTTTGAATCTGTTGCGTGCTCTTGTGTTGTTGCGATTGAAGCTGAAGTAGTCATTGACAGGTAGAACGTTGCAGCATATGATCTTGTGGGCAATACTTAGATCATGTTTTAAGCGACGTAGTTCTAAACTTTCTAGACCTAGGATTGATAGTCTGCTTTCGTAGGGTATTCTGTTTCGATGTCTCCATACATGTGATGAGTTATTAACCAGATTGCAAGTTAATATTATTCTGAAGACTCCTGTCTTCACTGCCATTCACTTGGAATACTGAAATTTGCTTTGCATGGGGCTGCCCTTAAAAACCAGAAGTTTCAGATAGCCCAAAATATAATAGCCCAGATTAGCCAGGACTTGCCAGCAGGAACCCATTACACCAGTGCAGAGGGTACAGGAGTTGACTTCTGGGTGCAATATAAAGAGATAGACTTGAACTATAGATGGCATGGCACCAACCTACCTTCAGGAGCACATGGTTGGCTCAACCAATTCAGTCTTGCTGGAGTAAAGCAGCTCCTAATTTCTCATGGGAGGAAGGGCAAGGCTCAGGGACACCAATCTCAGTAACAGGGCCAGGCATCTGGAATGGCCTCCAGTTAGAATAGAGATGTCAAATCTTGGCAACTTTCAGAACTGTGGACTTCAACTCCCCCAATTTCCCAGTCAGCCTGGATAGCTGGGAAAATCTAAAGGAGTTAAAGTTCATAGGTCTTTAAATCGTCACGGTTGAGCTGCATTAGAGATCAGATTATCTTCCTCTTTAACTACCATCTGGAAGCAGATGAAAATACAATAAAGTTCTCCCAGAAGGCATTTGGTTTATTTTATCCATTTTAAATGTTATTTTTATGTTGGCCAAGGTTATTTTCATTGTTGTATTCCTGTAAATTGCAGAATTACAAGATGATGGTAAGATCATCACCAACAACAGCCAAGCTTCCTACAACTGACCCCCATATTATTGGGTTCACAACCCCTAGCGATCACAGAAAAGCCTCATTTGAGATGACTCAGTCCCAGGAACAGTACTTTATAGCCTCCAGTCCTCTAATGATCTTTGTTGCTCTTCTCTGCTCTTTCTAGACCAGCAGTGATTCCCAACTTGGGGGCCACGCCCCACAGGAGGGCAATTTGATATTTAATGGGGGCAATTGGAACCCTAATACAACTAAGTTAATGGCCTTTTAGGCTTCCTCCGCATGAGGAGGAGTTCACTTTTTGAATAGTATGAATTATATGTGGGGGGGGGATTAGGATTTTAGAGATGCTTAGGTGGGGCATGGCCAAAGAAAGATTTGGAACCACTTTTCTAGAGTCTCAACATCTCAATATTTCCTCATAATTTATCAGAATCCATTCTCTTCCATGATTTTCTTTTTTAAAAAGAGAGAGAAATCATAAAACAGCTCTCTGGTACCCTGGAAATTAAAACAATTTAGAAAACTATTAAAGAAAAGTTACAAATTCCCACCTAACATGAAATAAAAATGTTGAAATAAAGAAGGTAAAAGTTGCATTCAATACATTTTTAATTGTGAATAGACAATGAGTCAAATAAATATTATAGGAAGGTCTTAGATATGGAAAGAACTTTGAGAAACCATTTAATACTATAGCATGATATGGAATTTTTATTTGAATTCTGTTTCTAAATGCTTGCCTGAAAGTAACTATAGTTCCACCCAGATAACAATAGTCTTGGCAAATGCCATAGTGTAAAGCAGGGGTCCCCAAACTTTTTACAGAGGGGGCCAGTTCACTGTCCCTCGGACTGTTGGAGGGCCGGACTATAAAAAAAACCTATGAACAAATCCCTATGCACACTGCACATACCTTGTTTTAAAGTAAAAAACAAAATGGGAACGTACTATTTAGAGGGGGGAAAAGATCTGAAATTCATATATGTTTATGTTTTGTTTTTAATTTTCTTTTGTTAACATCTGATTGGCTATACAAGGTTTTCTTGGCTTATGAAAAATGTATAAAGAAAGAAGAAAGTACTTTGGCATAATGGTTAATAAGTTAGAAATATAATTGGTGTTGCACTTTTTGAAGGAACATTAAGGAGGGAATTTAATTAAAAGAAAATGAATGTAACTGGATGACAAAATTAGAAAAAAAACCTTTTGCAACTTTTTTGATGATTGATATTAGTTACTAACAAAATACTACATTTTATTCATGGAAAATTAGATGGTACACTGTGTTGTTTGAATGTATGTTGAGAAAAATATTTTAAAAAATTACACACACACCCCCAAAAAACAGTCCTTCTTTCCTCTGTCCCTCCATTTCATTCTTCCTTCCTTCCTTTTTTCCTTGTTTCCTCCATTTCTCCTTCTTTCCTTCCTTCCTTCCCTCCTTCATTCCTCTCCACTTCTCCTTCCCTCCCTCTCTTTCCCTTTTCTTTCTTTCTCTCTCTCTTTTCCCTGTGCTCTTGTCACTCACTGGTGGGCCGGATAAATGGCCTCAGTGGGCCGCATGTGGCCCGCGGGCTGTAGTTTGGGGACCACTGGTGTAAAGGATCTGTTCTAAATATGGTTCCCCCTACAATAAGTTTCAGAACTTTCTGCGAGACAAAAAAAAGAAAAACTACAGCTCAAATTATTATTGTCCAGGATGCCCTAATATGATAAAATTAGTTGTACTGTATTCTGTAATCACTGTCATCTGAATGACTTTTGGTGAACTGTGATGATTAGATATTTTTTCCAGAATTAAGGGCATACCAAAGAAAAGTTCACCAAAATAATTAGCAACTAATTTGCATCCCAGCTTCATAATTATCGCTAGAAAGATTCAGATATTTTAATGATCTATTTACAAATATTTAATTATCTGGAACCTTTATTTTTGTGCTTTACAGCCCTTTCTAAGCGGTTTACAGAGCATATTACTCCCAACAACCTGGGTCCTCATTCTACTGACTTCAGAAGGATGGAAGGCTGAGTCAACTTTGAGCCAGTAAGAATCGAACTGCCAAACTGCAGGCAGCCGGTGATCAGCAGAAGTAGCATGCAGCACTGCATTCTAACTACTGCGGAGAATACACAACTTTGATGAAGAATTCCTTGGAAGAGGTAGGATAATTTCTTACAAAGGTTGACAGGCACTTCTCCAATTTTATCAGGGGGGTCATTGCTAGTGAAGGGCTACCAAAATTTTTACTACTACACCATGGGTGTGGCTTATGCAGGACGCCCTGCATTTTCTTTCAGCATCTTTCAGTGCAATTGGGTGCTCTGGGGTAGAGCTCCGTTTTTGCTACCCCACTATGTTCCCCTCCATCCGGGCAGCAGCCCACCCCTGATTGTTGCTGTTAATTTGTTAAACACACCCATATCTAATTTAGGCTTTGCAGGACAAAGGGGCGTGCATAAGTGCACCAGTGTGCCTTCCGTCCCCTGTCCAATTGTCTCTCCTTATCTCATTTATCTTTTCTTCCTTTCTAATATGTTCACCTATACTTTTATATCTTTTCTTCTATTCTTTTCTTTACTTATATTATTACATATCTTTCTCTTCAATGTGTATTATGTATTGGACAAAATAAATAAAATAAATAAATAAATAAAATAAATCTTAAAGAATGAGAACACCAAGGGAGACACTGAGGCAACAAACCTTTTAAAGAAAATTTATTAAGAGATTAGCAGTGGTAGGTTGCTACCAGTACGATAAAGGAACAGCTTCAGTTCTCATGCATGCACATGAGCATGTCCCAGCATGTTTTTGTTTCAGTGCATGCGTAAGAAGCAAAATCTTAGGAGATGCACACACATGTGAGATTTCTGTGGTTCTTTTCTTCAGTGCATGCGCAGAAGCAAAAAAATTGCCGAAACCTTGCGCACATGCACATCCCGTTGCGAGATTTTGCTTCCTGCATGGGCACAGAAGCAAAACCACTCTGGGACGTGCACCCGTCTATGCATTAGACTCAAAGCTGCACACAATGTTAGCAGCAGTAATGAGAATCCGCCCCGGTAATCAATTGGAAATAAGTAGGAATTTTCTGACAGTGAAAACAATTAAGCAGTGGAACAGCTTAACTCCCAGAGTTATGGGTGCTACGTCACTGGGAGTTTTCAAGAAAATATTGGATACCCATTTGCCTGAAATCCAGACTTCTGCTTGGGGAGAAGGTTAGACTAGAACAGTGGTTCTCAACCTTTCTAAGGCCACGACCCCTTAATACAGTTCCTTGTGTTGTGGTGACCCCCAACCATAAGTCTAGCGCTAATTCTCCCAACAGAGCTTTGAGCTGATTGGCAGGACGGGAAGAGAGACACCCCGACTGTAAACGCCTGATTGGTCGGATTGTAAAAATATGTTACAAGATGCCACAATAGAAGCTTTAGTTCATAATGTCAGGAAAAATTTGTCTTTTCCCAAGTGACCTCCATGAAATGGTCATTTAACCCCCAAAGGGGTCCCGACCCCCAGGTTGAGAACCACTGGACTAAAAGATCTCCAAGGTCCTTTCTAATGCTATGTTTCTAAAATTGTATAAAGTTATCCCTGAATATACGTCTGGCATTGGGAGACCTGCCCCCAGTCAATTGGATTTCCAGAATTCAAGTCACAAAGTGATTGTTTTCTTTGAGGAAGTTGTTTAGCCCTGCAACCTCTTCCCCCTGCCCCCTGAGTTGTTCAATGTAGGCATTTAGCAAAGGAAGATTAAATACTAATTAATTAGGACTGATTGTGTTAGTTGCTTCGGTAATGAAATGTCTACAAGAAAACCACAAAGCTCAGAGACCGCCAATAATTCCACATACTTAATGAAGATTAAGTGTCTAGCAGGCACTGAGTGCCTGCTGTTAAAAAAAGAAGGGAAATGTTTATCTCATTGGGTTTAGCACTGAAAATTATCTCATAGTTCCACAAGAATAAATAGGAAGAGTTAGTTTGTCTAAGCAGCTTGTCTTCCAGGTGTTAATTGAAAAATGCAGGTCAATCACAGGACAAGAGCTTTAAGCAAAAAAAGGGATGGTGCAAAAGCCCAGAAACTACTATGTAAGCAAAGAATGAAGCCAAGAAAGCAGAACACAAAAGCAGAATACTGTAAGAAGAACAGGATGTGGACCCTACAGGACCCTACAACAGAGGCACAAGTAAATGATACTAGCAACATCAAATGTATAAGCAATCTCTTACAAAAATTACTTTCTATACCCATGCACAGAATTTGGGAAGTACAGAGATAGACCCTAATTCTTGAAAACATCATGGAAAGGCTTCAATTTATTGTCAGAGTGTGCACAGTGTGACTATTTTGAGACAACCCAGAAGCAAAATATAGTAAACAGAGGTTTCAAATAGTGGTTTATCTACAAGGACTATGTACATACATGTACTATGCAAAATCAGGTCATCAATCATCAACTATAGCACAGAAGCCACACACAGGGAAGAGAGAGAGAGACACACAGGCGCCCTCACAGGGCCTCTCTTATGTATACAGCCTCTTAAAGTCCTATCATCCCCAAAACCTTGCTGACTCATTCCTTGCCTTATATCATTGTAGCAGCTGTTCAGTTCTTAAAGCATTTCCCTGACATTCCTCCCCTTTAAAGCTGAACAGCTGAATGCTTTAAAATATTCGTGTTGCTTTCTATTTCTATTATGACCTCGCCTCCTGCTTCGGTTTGTACTCTTGCTGCTACAAACACTATTGCTGCTGCTGGAACTGCTCCTAATTTCATTTTTGATGACTGTGTACACTCTGTCTCGTTACTTTCTTTCTTTTTCTTTTAGAGTTGTATTTTATTTATTTATTCATTCATTCATTCATTCATTCATTTACACAAATTCCATTTAGTAGAAGTAGAAAATTTAGAGTTAATAGAGACGAACAGCATGCATTATCCTTAAAATCTGAGCTATGCAGAGGGCAGTGGCTGGGTTTAAAAATCAGTTTTAAATACAGTAATACCTCGTCTTACGAACCTAATTGGTTCCAGGGGAAGGTTCTTAAGACGAAAAGTTTGTAAGACGAAACCCGGAACTTCGGCAAAAGTTCAGGTTCGGGAGGCCGCTGGGAAGCCCCGCCACCCAGCTGTCACCTATTAAAACAGCCGGGGGGCTTCTCAGAGGCCTCCCGAATGCCGAACCCGGAAGTTCGGGTTTGGCGTTTGGGTTCAGGAGGACGCTGGGAAGCCCCCCAGCTGTTTCAAAAAGCGACAGCCGGGTGGCAGGGCTTCTCAGCGGCGGCGGTGGTGAGTTCGTAAGAAGAAAAAAGTTCGTAAGAAGAGGCAAAAATTTTCTGAACCCCGGGTTCATATCTCGGGTTGTTCGTAAGACGAGGGGTTCGTATCATGAGGTACCACTGTACTGAGAATGGATGAGAGTAAATACACTCATGTACAGTACTAAAAATACATACGTTTCATGGTTAGTACTCTTTTGCAGACTGGAGACCCCTCATGTGTATCAACTGGCTTTCCACTAAAGCCAGAATTATAGTGGCTAATGCCTTTTCATTTCTTCTCCATCATCCAGGACTGCTGGTGGGTCAGTAACTATTGTCCACAACTCCTTCCTTCACAGGTACAACTCCATCTTTACACTCCAAGAGTGGTAATTTGTCTCATTCAGCCAAGACACCAGAAACCTCCTCCCATTATGCTGTTGCTTTTTTCCATTACAAGCACTAACCACTAAGAAACCACAATGCATAGCCCCTCTGACTCTGGTGCAAACTCCCACTAGGTTTCTCTTCTCTCTGGTTTCTCTAGTCACTCTGGCCTTCTCTCTGGACTGAACCCATAACCTGTCAGAGTGAGCACAATGTGACTATTTTGAGACAAACCAGGAGCAAATTACAGTTAAAAGTTTTGTCTTTCAAATAGTGGTTTATCTATTAAGGAATATATACATACACGACACGTACTAGCAAAGTCAGGTAATCAATCATCAACTATAGCACAGAAGCACACACGGAGAGAGAGACGCCCTCACATGGACTCTCATGGGTGCACATAAGCGCACCAGAGTGCCTTCCGTCCCCTGTCCTATAATCTCTCCTATATCTTCTATTTCTTCTCTACTATATCCTCTATAACCTTCATTGTGTATTATTGTGTATAGGACAAAATAAATAAATAAAATATATTCAGCCTCTTAAAGTTGCATCAGCCCAAAACCTTTGTTGCCTCATTTCCTCCTTGTATATCATTGTAGCAGCTGATAATCTTTTAAAGTATAGTGGTACCTCATCTTACGAACGCCTCTTCTAACGAACTTTTCAAGATACGAACCCAGTGTTTAAGATTTTTTTGCCTCTTCTTCCGAACTATTTTCACCTTACGAACCCAAGCAGCTGCTGCTGGGATGAAGGGGTTTCTTCCCCCCCTTTTTTTGAAGAAAGAAAAGGGAGGGGCAGCTTGGAGGAGTAAAGATTTTGTATGCTTGCAAAGGCACTGAAACGGTGTCTTTTGAAGAAAGAAAAGGGAGGGGCAGCTTGGAGGAGTAAAGATTTTGCATGCTTGCAAAGGCACTGAAACGGTGTCTTTTGAAGAAAGAAAAGGGAGGGGCAGCTTGGAGGAGTAAAGATTTTGCATGCTTGCAAAGGCACTGAAACGGTGTCTTTTGAAGAAAGAAAAGGGAGGGGCAGCTTGGAGGAGTAAAGATTTTGCATGCTTGCAAAGGCACTGAAACGGTGTCTTTTGAAGAAAGAAAAGGGAGGGGCACCCCCCTTGCCTTTCTTCCTTCCCACTCACCCTTTAGCCTAGCCTTGCTTCTTCCACCCGCCCCCTTTAGCTGCTCCTCCCTGCCCTCTGTTCGCCTCCCTTCTAAAGTTTGGGATTTTCCTGAAGGATTTGCACGCATTATTTGCTTTTACATTGATTCCTATGGGAAACATTGTTTCACCTTACGAACTTTTCACCTTACGAACCTCCTCCTGGAACCAATTAAGTTCGTATGATGAGGTACCACTGTATTTCCCTAACATTTATGCAAGAGGAATAGATCCAAGACAAAGAGTATGGATGTTACAGTGTTGATAATTAGTGTGCACACGCACGCACACACAGTAATGGAATGTATCTACAAAGGTGGAAGTCATGTGATATATTACAGAAACGCAGCAGGTTTTCAAAAAGGAAGGAGCCTATTCCATGGAGGAGTGGGGGGGGGGGACACAAGAATCAGTACTGAACAGAATCATGGGAAGTGGGAGAAATTTAAGAAAGCCATTCCCTCGAATCTCCCAGGGTACTGTGATGGAATGTAGTCTAGATTCCCAGGAGGGAAGGGCTGCATTACAGAGGCCTAAGAGAGAACCAAGTTTAGATAGTTTTGTTAGGTGAAAGACAAGTCAGATACTTCTTAGAGGTTCTGGGAGTGTAACATTAATGATTGCTTTAGTTTGGCAAGATCTCTGCTTATAGGAGAGAAACAATAAAAGAAAATGCTTAGAAGTACTTCCGCGTGCATTTCTTGGTTTTGGAGCCCAAAAGGTATATATGTTTCATTATCATAGTGTAGGTTTAGTCTAGCAAGATTCTGTCTGTATGATATACGGTAAGCAAATAAAGAACTTTGGATGGATTGTGTTACAGTACATCATTCTTGCACTAGGCCTCTCTCCCCCACACATACACACACACACACCCACACACCACACACACACACACACACACACACAGATTGATTTTGGGACGAGTGCACGTAAATCATTTTGAAAATATTTGGTGAAGAATCCAATGCACTTTTCTGTATGACATGGTCTTCTTTCAACAAAGCAGTAAAAAAAAGATTATAGGTGAATTCAATTATCCTGACATCTGCTAGGACTATTATTCTACCAAGAGTCAGTTGCCCAATGAATTCCCTTGTTCTATTTGTGGATAATTCCATGTGTTACCTCAATGCCAATGTTCAGGGTTTTTGTTCTGCTCCACCAGTGCTACTGCAATTTTGTTGGAAAGGACTGAAGACTGCATGGAGAAGTGTTGTCCTGTTGTGTTTGGCCCAGTCTTGTTTCCTAGAGACTGCCAAATTGTTGTTTTTGGTCTCTTAGGTATTCAATTTAACTGAAGGCGATGTCTTGGAAAATGCATCCATCTTCCCCATTTCAATTATACTGTACATTTCTTTCCTAAGATAAATACACTAGCTTGGATAGCAAAGAGACAAGTAAATTCAGCTGACAAAGACAGGAGATTTAAGGTCTCTATTCACAGATGTAGAAATGGTGGTGGAAGTATGCGTAAATGTACAATATATTTGTCATCTTCCTCTTCCCGAAGGAGTCAAAGAAAAACAAAAGAAAAACTTATCTTTATAAAAATAATTTGCTAAGAGCAATCAGCAATATAACTATTCTCCCTAAAACAGGACAAAGGATATACTGTGGTACCTCTATTTAAGACCTTAATTCATTCCTTGACCAGGTTCTTAAGTAAAAAAGTTTGTAAGTAGAAGCAATTTTTCCCATAGGAATCAAAGTAAAAACAAATAATGCATGCAAGCCCATTAGGAAAGAAATAAAAGCTCAGAATTTGGGTGGGAGGAGGAGGAAGAAGAAGAGGAGGATGACAGTCGAAGTCGAAGGAAGAAGGTGAGGTGAGGGGAATCCACAAAATCCAAAACTTAAAGGCTTTAAAAAAAGAGGGACTCTGAGGCAATGAGGAGGAACACGTGCCTCCTATATAGCCAACACGAGGCTGCATCCCATACACTGTGCCAGAGAGAGAAACCCAGGCGGACGAGAGGGGGGAACCTCCCGCTCCTTTGACTGAAAGCGGCGGCTGCTGCTGCTGCTGCTGCTACCTGCTTCCTCTTTCTTCCCATGCTGAAGGGCTCCCCTCTCCTCTCGCTCGCTTGCTTTGTAGCCGGTACCTTTCCTTCACTGTGGTGACTCCTCGGTTTGGCTGAAGCCAAGTTGATCTGGCCGGGGTGAAGCACCACATTTTGCCTTTCTTTACCCAGACACTCCAGGAGGCAACTTTGTACCGGGTGTATGAGAGGCAGTGCAAGGGAGTCACCACAGCTAAGTGGTTTATTCCCTCTCCAAGTGCCCAGAGAAAGGAAAATGCTCCGTTCTCTCTGGACTGCCAAAGCCTCCTTAAGTGCCACCGAAAGGCTCCTCTGGCAGCCTAGAAAAGCCTGAGATGGTTGGGATTAAAGAGAGAATGGCAGGAAACTGGCAGGTCCTTCGTGCCGCTCTCAAATTTCCTGACACATAAACTTCTGGTGAATCTTTTTTTAATTATTATTATTAAATTTGTATGCTGCCCCTCTCCATAGACTATTTATCAGGAGTTTTGAGCCAGATTAGGTAGATCTAACACAGTGATGGCGAACCTATAGCACGGGTGCCACAGGTGGCACGTGTTGCCTTATCTGCTGGCACGCGAGCAGTTGCCCTAGTTCAGCTCCAACATTTATGTGTGTGCCGGCCAGCTGATTTTTAGCTCACAAAGAGGCTCTGGAAGGGTTGTTTTGGCTTCCAGAGAGCCTCCAGGGGGATTGCGGAGGGCGTTTTTACCATCCCCTGGCTTCAGGGAAGCCTTTGGAGCCTGGGAAGGGTGAAATACAAGACTACTGGGCCTAACAGAAGTTGGTATAAAGGCTGTTTCTGTCCTCCAGAAGGCCCCTTGGGGTGGGGGAAGCTGTTTTCACCCTCCCCAGGCATTGAATTATCGGTGTGGGCACTTTTGCCTGTGCGATAGCGCACACGCACGATGTTTCGGCACCCGAGAAAAAAAACATTCGCCATTACTGATCTAATATATCAGGAGTATGTTGTGAACTATTTCTGAACCATACTTTCCCAACTTGATGGTGGAAATTGGATTCAAGTTAAAATGTCAATTGCTTGATGATTATTAAATATACTGAATCCCTGAAATAAGTCAAGGCTGAAGATCACATAAGGAACTACAAAGAAAGCTGAATAAAAGGGAAAAAAATCCTTGTTTGGGGAGGATAAAAGAAATTAATTTTCCATACCATATATTTGGCTTCCAAAAGAGATGGTGTACCAATACAAGTGGATCAAATTAAATTTGGAAAACACACACGGGGAGTTTCACTATTGAATTCTGCAATGTGATAACCAATCTGACCTGCAACTAATTCCAAAAGCCCTTTAACCCCCAGTCTGCTTTCAATCTCACATTGTCCTCACTTACTGCAAATTGCAGAGATTGCCATCTTGCTTTCACTTCTCCACCTGCCAGCTTGCTCCTTGCAGACCACATCTTCATCCACTTACTCATCCAAAATTAGCTACCAGCCAAATTATCTGAAAATGTCCGCCAGAGAACATACATGCTCTCTGCCTCAAGGATAAATGTATATGAGCCGGGGTGGCGCAGCAGGTAGAGTGCTGTACTGCAGGCCACTGAAGCTGACTTGTAGATCTGAAGGTCAGCGGTTCAAATCTCATCACCGGCTCAAGGTTGACTCAGCCTTCCATCCTTCCGAGGTGGGTAAAATGAGGACCCGGATTGTGGGGGCAATAGCTTAGCTCTGTTAAAGAAAGTGCTATTGCTAACATGTTGTAAGCTGCCCTGAGTCTAAGGAGAAGGGCGGCATAAAAATCAAAGAAAGAAAGAAAGAAAGAAAGAAAGAAAGAAAGAAAGAAAGAAAGAAAGAAAGAAAGAAAGAAAGAAAGAAAAAGAAAGAAAGAAAAATACATACATACATACTGTCTCCACCAGATTCTAGCAATCCATGAAGGGAGAAGAAAAAAACCCTTAACAATAATTAATTGGATTTGTTCTCTGCACATATATAAATCCATGCATTTACACCCATGTGTTTTTGTGTCATTCATAAAACAATTAGTCTTATGGGTGGTTACAATTGATAGCTTGTTTTGGGAAAGTACAGATTCCTTCCTAATGATGGCACTGTGGGAGGCCATACAAGGAACATGCAGCCTATCTACCAAAGTTACTGTAGATGCCCACGGAAATAACAATTTAATCTCAATAACCAAACTAGGTTATTATTATTTTTTTAAAGCTTATTTCCAAAGAGAACTAATTTTTTTTCAGAATGTACAGCATGTTCCAACACTTTTTGTGGCCAGAGATGTGTATTCCATTGAAAAAGTGTGAAGTTGCAAAAGCAGAATATTCTGCCTAAGTGATAACCTTTATTATTAACCATTCATATAACCTGCCACCATTCTGAGATGATCTTCCAATGTCTTATAAAGAAGTACAGCTTGTACAGATACATGCCTTCTACGTGACACCACAGAAGCATGAACTGAACTAGACAGAGACTTTTCCAGCACCTTTCTGCAAATAATAAAAAGCCTGCTTTGTTTCTCATCATCTTCTGCAGGATTGGAACGGATTCAAATATGATCTAACATGTAAGAAGGCCAAAAGCGAATCAGTTGCAAATTGAAATCTAAACTGCAAAGCAGCAACAAAAAAAAACCCAACCCCAATCCAGAATCATTCAAGTATTAGATAACCAAATGAGATCAAAATTCCAACCTTTGTAAACAGACAGCAAATGAAAACCATAATGCCATAAGTCATAGTTGTTTTTATGAACAATCCTAATTAATGATTCCAGCATTATACTTTCAAACACATTGTACTCTCTATGTAACTAGTATATTAATACTTTTGGAACTGAAATTCTTGTGTAGATTGCTACCCCTAAGGAACGTTGGTTAGATTTCATGGGATCTTGAAATTTCTAGGTATACTGTGACAACTAATCTTTCATAGGGTTCTCCACCGTAACTGGAGTAATTGATACAGAGGTGGGTTCCTGCCAGTTGGGAATTTCCCCCCCCCCTCGCTTAACTGGCACCTATGGCCAGCTGGTAACACCCCTGAATTGGCTCTCTTGGTGGCGCCATAGGCAGCGCCATTTTAGTTTTGGCTTCTGCACACACGCAGAAGCTGTGTGTGTCATATAATGCACGCTTGTCTCTCTCTTTTTTTTTTCTTCCTGTGCATATGCAAAATCAAAATGTCATGAGGGGCATTTTTGGCAATTTTTTGCTTCCGTGTATGCGCGGAAGCAAAAAACCCACTGAAATCTCATGTACGTGAGCGTCTCCTTACAATGCATTTTGTGCATTTCTGCACATGCACCAAAAGCAAAAGCATGTGAGAGGACATGCATGCATGTGCGCATGTAGCAAGTATGCATGCATGGGGAAACATGACAATGCATGCATTGGCATCAAGGTAAGAGGAGCCTGCCCCTGACACGCACCCACATGACGCAAGAAGAAGCGAACCAGCAGTGAGATAAGTTAGAGCCCACCCTTGAATTGATAGTATCTACAATCTTGTTTCTACTAATTAAAGCCAACACAGTTGTAGGCTGTACAAACAGAGGGATAGAATTAAGATCATGTGAACTGTTAATACCACTTTATAAGGCCTTGGTAAGGCCACACCTGGAATACTGCATTCAGTTTTGGTCGCCACGAAAGAGTGCACTAGAAAGAGTGCAGAGAAGAGCAACAAAGATTATTAGGGAACTCAAGGATAAAACATATAAAGAACAATTGCTGGAACTGGATATGCCTAGTCTTATGAAAAGAACTAGGAGTGACATGATAGCAGTGTTCCATTATCTCAGGGGCTGCCACAAAGAAGAGGGAGTCAAGCTATTCTCCAAAGCACCTGAGGGTAGAACAAGAAACAATAGATGGAAACTAATCAGGGAGAGAAGCAACTTAGACCTAAGGAGAAATTTCCTGACAGTGCGAACAATTAATCATTGGAGCAACTTGCCTCCAGAAGTTGTGAATGCTCTAACACTGGAAGTTTTAAAGAAGAGATTAGATAAATATTTGTCTGAAGTGGTGTAGGGTTTCCTGCCTAAGCAGGGGGTTGGACTAGAAGACCTCCAAGGTCCCCTCCAACTATTCTATTCTATTCTATTGAATAGTTTCACGTTTACATGTTTTTATTAGGACTATAAAAACGAAGTGTGTGGCAATTACATTTTTAATCCTGTGCATATTCTTTTTTTTTTTTTAACTGGAAGAAGCACAGTATTTCCTCAGGGACAAAATGTTGGAAATTAAGGGGGAGAGAGAGAGAGAGAGAGGAAAATAGAAGGTAGCAGTATCAATGCCCAGTCCTGAAGAAAAATATATTGACTACATGACAGATGGAAAACAAAAGATGTTTGACATTTACTGGCGAAGCAAGAACAAAGTATGTTATAGTAGTCAAATAGTTTGGAGAACTGCCTAGACCATTCCAAATGAAGGAATCAAGCAGATGTCAGACACAAAAGACAGGAAAATTGTGAATATCTATTCTTTTTCCACCTATAAAATTTATTATTATTATTATTATTATTATTATTATTATTATTATTATTATTATTATGATGTCAGTACAACACAGCAAACGAGATCACTATGCTGGATTTCGTATTTCATCACCAGTCGGGCACCTAGTCCCAAGCACCTAGGACTGCGTGATGTAGCGGCGAATTATGTTTGCCGATCCCAGTAAAGCGGCCTTTTGCAATTGACAGATGGAGATTTTGTCAATTCCGATGGTTTTCAAATGTCCGCTGAGATCCTTTGGTACTGCGCCCAGTGTGCCAAGTACTACTGGGACCACTTTCACTGGCTTATGCCAGAGTCGTTGCAGCTCGATTTTTAGATCTTCATATTTCACTAATTTCTCTAGCTGCTTCTCCTCAATTCTGCTGTCTCCTGGGATTGCGATGTTGATGATCCATACTTTCTTTTTCTCCACGATCACAATGTCTGGTGTGTTATGCTTTAGAATTCGGTCACTCTGAAATCAGAAGTCCCACAGTAGCTTTGCTTGCTCATTTTTGACCACTTTTTCGGGCTTATGATCCCACCAGTTCTTTGCCACTGGTAAATGGTAGTTCCGGCACAAGTTCCATTATTCTTATTCTTATTCTTCTTCTTATTATTATTATTATTATTATTATTATTATTTATTAGATTTGTATGCCGCCCCTCTCCGCAGGCTCTGTTCTCACATTTAAAACAAGCTTTACAGATTGAATCTTACCCTTTCATAACCACTTTTGCTTTTTATTCTATTTGTATTTTTAAAAAATAGATTAAAAGAACTTCAGCTGTTTGCTACTCCAGCATCTAAAGAAGGGAGGATAGGCAGTCAACAATGAAGATGATGCTTCACTTTTGGCAGTCAACTGAGTTCTGAGTCAGACTTTGATAAGATGTGCCATCAGACCACCTCTAGTTGTGCTATTTATACATCTTGCCTTTGAAAAATAGGGAAAACTGAATTTTTTGAACCTTGCCATCAGCTAACCACTTCCAGGTGTCTGTCTCCTGTCACTTTGGAGGGTTTCTAATGGACTGAAAACAATTCAGTTTGGAATATTTTTTTTCCCTTCAGTAACTTTCTTCAAATCCCTTAGTGGCTACAAACTGGGCACCAATATCAGCCTAAGAAAGATGCATACAAGACTAGCACATTTTTAGAATAACTCGGTCTAGTAGTTAAGGCATCAGGCTAGAAACAAGGAAACTATACAATTTCTAATCCTGCTTAGGCAAGAACCAGCTAGGTGACTTTGGGCCCATGTCTTGGTATTAGCCATAGGCAGAAGCCAAGGACAAACCACTTCTAAAGGTTTTGTGAAGAAAACTTAAGGAACTAGTTAAGGCAATCACCAGGAGTCAAGATTAACTCAGAGACACCGTTATTCTTGGAACCGGAGGTGGGATTCACATAGTTTACCTACTAGTTCGCCAAACACTGAAAATGTTAGCATTCACATCATATCACTTTGCTAGCACCTGCGGTTTGCACGAATGCGGGCAGCTTGAAAACGTAGCTAAATAGGACGACATAGCGCCGGGCAGGTCGCTACTACGGGTTTGCCTGAACCGGTCTGAACTGGCTGAATACCACCTCTGCTTGGAACTCTAGAGCAGTGTTTCCCAACGTTGGCAACTTGAAGATATCTGGACTTCAACTCCCAGAATTCCCCAGCCAGCATTCGCTGGCTGGGGAATTCTGGGAGTTGAAGTCCAAATACCTTCAAATTGCCAAGGTTGGGAAACACTGCTCTAGAGATCCTTATAGCTCAGGAAAAAATGAAAATTATAAACTATTCATCTTTGTAATGACTCACATTGTGTTAGTGGTTTTGATACTTATGCATGTCAAGTGTGAATAATCTCGCTTCCATTACTTCACACATACCCAGATGTTACACAAGGCTGAAGACACAATGGTTGGTATATATGACAAACAATATCCAGCCTTTCCCCTCTAAGACGTTCTCTAAGCTTTCCACAGCTGAATGAAGCGCAGATGGGATTTGTTTCCTGTAGTGCCATTCAGTTTCTCTGGAGACACCTACCACACCCTCCTGGCTCCTAGGTCATGTTTCATTCAACATGGGGAAAAATTCTCATGCCTGCATGCTGGAAAACAAAAAAAACCCCACAGAAACCATTATGTAGTGTATATCTTTGGAAAAGAGGATGGTCACTTTTTCAGCTTATTTTATGGTCAAGGGGAACAGTTACTTTAATAATGAGCACTGAAAATTCTGGAGGGGGAAGGAATAAAAAAACGAATACAGTGTTCCCTCGATTTTCACGGGTTCGAACTTCGCGAAAAGTCTATACCACGGTTTTTAAAAAATGTTAATTAAAATATACTTCGTGGTTTCCCCCCCATACCACATTTTTTCCTGCCCGATGATGTCATATGACATCGCCAAACTTTCATCTGCCTTTAATAATTTTTTTAAAAAATAAACTTTAATAAATAAACATGGTGAGTAATAATCTAAATGGTTGTTAAGGGAATGGGAAATTGTAATTTAGGGGTTTAAAGTGTTAAGGGAAGGCTTGTGATACTGTTCATAGGCAAAAATAGTGTATTTACTTCCGCCTCTCTACTTCGCGGAAATTCCACTTTCGCGGGTGGTCTCGGAACGCATCCCCCGTGAAAATTGAGGGAACACTGTAGTTGGTAAATGTGAATTCTCATGCCTCAGGCAGTGGCTAGTCAAGTTGAATACTAATTTCAATAGGTGTGAACTCCTGGTCCAGTTTGCAACCTTCCTCAGTGTTAAGTTCTGATACTTGAAGAGACTCAGAGAGAAGAAATAACCAATCTATTTTTCCTTTCTTTCCCCCAGTTCTGCACTTCATCTCAAACGAGGTTCTTGCTGTTCTGTGCATCTGATGACCGAAGTGACAGCTCTTTATTGTAGAAGTCATAGATCCAGCAAAGGAACCAGCTGGGAAGTCCTCTCTTTAAATAGAGGGTGGCCAACTGGTTCAACCAATCAGAGGTCTCGATTTTTCCACTTCGCAGAGCGGACCTTGGAAAACTTCAATTCATAAGACTCAGAAAGATGGGAGCAACGTGAGTACCTTCTGACCCAATGCTGATTTGAAAGAGGTGCATTTGTTGGGTAGAAGTTTGGCAACATTCGTTACAGTTCATTGATACAACTTTGTTGTTGTGCTAGTTACTGTGCCTGGCTTCACTCCTTCCCACTGTAAGACAGCAAGCAGAAGAGCTGGGGTTTTTGTTCTAGAGCAGAGACGACGACAACAACAACAGCAACAACAATAATAATAATAATAATATTTATTAGACTTGTATGCCACCCCTCTCCAAAGATTCGGGGCAGCTCACAACAGCAATAAAACATACAAATCTAATAGTTAAAACTATGACTAAAAACCCGCTATCTCAAAAAACAATCAATACTATGCAATCACAACCACACATAACTCTTAATGGTCAGAGAAGGGGATACATTAATTGTCCCATGCCTGGTGACATAGATAGGTCTTCAAGGTCTTGCGGAAGGCGAGGAGAGTGGGGGCACTTTGAATCTCCGGGGGGGAGTTGATTCCAGAGAGCCAGGGCCACCACAGAGAAGGCTCTTCCCCTAGGCTCCACCAGACGACATTGTTTTGTTGACGGGACCCGGAGAAGGCCGACTCTGTGGGACCTAATCTTGGCAACTTTAGGACTTGCGGACTTCAACTCCCAGAATTATCCAGTCGCAGGTTTAAAGTCACCAAGGTTGGACACCCCTGGTTTAAGAATCTATTGGGAATGAGTCGAAAATCAAATGAATTACAGTATTATGTGGTACAATTCACCACTGCATAAAAATCTGAACTACTGACCTAAGTTAAAGATAGGCTCTGTGTACTCATAACCCCAAACGGAAGAACTTAGTTCTGTGCAACCACACAAAGGATCAGTGTGACTAGGCAGCTTTTCATGGTATTATGAAGATCTGTTCATTTGGCCAGATCTATTCTTAAATTACTCCCAGATGGAAAGGAAGACTCAGACTTTGTGAAATGTTTTTAGAGAAGTTTTTTAGACAGCTGGACTGCCTAGACTGCCATATAGCAAGTTGAGTTGTTCCAGAAGAAATCTGTCAGGAATTTACAACAGTAGATTTACACGTTCTCCATTTGGCAATATTTCTTTATCAAACAATTGGACATATACTTGTTTCTAAACATATATGTAGCATCTCGCTGATATAGCAATAGCTATTTTTCAATATCCAATATTATAACTATTGCTGCCACCACTGGCTTCAGCAAATTGCAGAACAAGTTAGATGACTAGCAATGAGGTTACATGTTTGCAAATATTTCCTAAGTAGTAACTGGAGGTAAGAAGTTCCAGTTTCTAATTTTGAGCTTATCACATCACGGCCATAGCGCAATCCCACCACTCAGCCTCCTGCTCCATTGCGGCCACAAGCAAGAAGAAGAAGTGGGCTGGTGGCCACTAGGGCTGCTGCTACACACGGTGGCTGCTGCTATTGCAAGGCAGGTGTCAGGGCATGAATGGCCTGGCTGAGGGGGCCCTAGGGTGAGCCAGTGAATCATGGGGCAGCTCCACCCCCCTACACTCACTCGTGGCCGTTGTACCATGAGCAACCAGATGGAAAGGACAGTGGGGCAGCTGCACAGGCTTTTAAGTAGGACTTATTTTTGGAGTTAGGGCTTATTTTAGGTGCATGCTTAAAAGGTGTGTATATTTGTGTGTCTGTGTGTGTGTGTGTGAGAGAGAGAGAGAGAGAGAGAGAGAGAGTCTGCAAAATGTTGTCTCTCATTCAGATTGCTTTTCCCCTCCTGTCGATTTTGCTGCCTTCTATTAAAGGGTGCCAGGGTGGCGCAGTAGGTAGAGTGCTGTACTGCAGGCCACTGAAGCTGACTGTAGATCTGAAGGTCAGCGGTTCAAATCTCATCACCAGCTCAAGGTTGACTCAACCTTCCATCCTTCTGAGGTGGCTAAAATGAGGACCCGGATTGTGGGAGCAATATGCTGGCTCTGTTAAAAAGTGCTATTGCTAACATGTTGTAAGCCGCCCTGAGTCTAAGGAGAAGGGCGGCATAAAAATTAAATAAATAAATAAATAAATAATAAATAAATAAATAAATGTACCATAAAGGATCATTTCTGGCCAAATTCAGTAGCATTATATTGTCTAAACCAGTGTTTCCCAACCTGGCAACTTGAATATATTTGGACTTCAACTACGAGAATTCCCCAGCCAGAGAATGCTGGCTGGGGAATTCTGGGAGTTGAAGTCCAGATATCTTCAAGTTGCCAAGGTTGGGAAACACTGGTCTAAACAACTTCCTTTTTGCATACAATTCCTCCTCCATAACTACCTGGTTTTTTTTACAGTTTTATCTATGTGTTTTTGTTCTTTTGGATTATTTAAATAATCCGTGATCTTCCATCGTCCTCTCTTTTTCTTTCGATTCCAGTCCTGATAAAATCTGGGTTTTAAAAAATTTTCTAAAGAAAGCATCAGTGCTTTTTATTTTAAGAACAAGTTGATTTATTAAATGGCAAGGCCCGCATCAGGGTTCTCCTTAACCTATCTCTATTGGATCTTATCATCAAAATAACATATGCCCAAGTCTAAAAAAAGACTCTGTACTATTTTTATAATGCCAATTAAACACATCTAAGAAATAAAATGACCAGAAAGGACATCTAAATTCTTCTTTTATGGTAGAGCTTATACTCACATTTTCAAAGGACTGGCCTGAATATAATTTTACTTGTACAGAAGTATCACTTGACCTTGGGCTAAACAAGCATTACAGCTTTCTGTATCAAGCTACACTTAGAGATGTTACATACAAAAAGTTAGGTTATTTGTGTTATGGAGTGCAGAACCCTTCAGTTATCCAGGACATGCACAGAGGAAAACATGGGATTCCAGCAGATATCCAGGAAATATGAGTAATTATTCAGTCATACAAAAACAGATACATTAAAGTTTATAAAATAGTGTTTACATTTAGAAATAGCATAGTCAAGTTAAACAGTGCAGACAGTCAATATCTCTCAATACAGTAATAATATTACAAGCCTGTCTTTGTCTTACATATAGTATCAGACATACATTACAGCTTACAAATACATTAAACTATCATAGAACACACAGAGCTTACTACATCAGTCAAAGTTAATCAGCAGAATGAACCGAGAGAGCAGAGAGAGAATCATGCTTTCTGGCTCCTCTTATGGCAATTTGCATCACTACCTCTTAAAGCTATAGTACTTCAATACATACAAGCATTCATTGTTAGCTTGTTTATATATTGCAAACCCAACTGTTTGTACATAGTACTCACATTTTGGATTGTTCCTTAAATTATAATGTTCTTCCTCAGTTAATGAGTAAAAACTTTCTGTTTGAATTCCCCCCCACCCCCGAATAATAACTTAGCCTTTGGGGATTTTTGTATGTATGTATGTACTCCCACAAACAGCAGAATCTAATTCTAAAGACATTATGATTTTTAAAGTCTCTGACCATAAATGCAGACAAAACTATTATCTGCAATGCCATTGTTTAGATTTCTTACAATAATGTAGTATAGAAATAACTATACTGCTCAAGCATACTATTTTAACATTTATTTAGGGTTACTTAAAATAATTATCATATATTTTCAATAATGCATGATCAGATATGTTGGAAATATATAGTGTCATCCCCAAACCCCCAACACTTTACCCTTAGATTATCTACGGTTGACCTATCCAGATTCCTAAGAGGTCAGTATCCCCTGTCCTATTGCTCTCCTATATCTCCTATACCTTTCTTCTATTCCTATATCTCTTCTTCTATTCTTTCATTGGTATGTTCTATTACTATATCTTCTTTTCTATTCTTTTTTAGATATATCTTACTATGAGTATCTCCTCTATAACCTTCATCATGTATTTTACTATGTGTATATGTCACATGTTTTTTGCTGAATTTGAAAATTATAATTATATATAATTATATATATATACAGTGGAACCCCGACATAAGAGCTGCTCTACTTAAGAGCAACTCGAGATAAGAGCTGGGAGGGGAGAGATATTTTTGTTCTACTTACAAGCCCAAATTCGAGATACAAGCGCCAAGGAGCTGTCTCATGAAGCCAAACGCTAACTTCCGCGTTCGGCTTCAGGAGACAGCTGCGAAGCGGCGCGCGTGTTTTAAAAGGTTGCAGCCGGCCTGGGGGGCTCGGGGGGGGGGGCTCGCAGCTTTCTTTCTTGCTCTTTTTCTTTCTCTCTTTTACCTTCCCTTCCTCTATTTCTTCTTTTCTTTCTCCTTCCCACCTTCTTCCCTCCCTCCCTCCCTTCACTCATTCCTCTCTTACTCTCCCCTTTCATAAGTTTCCTTGCTTCCTTCCTCTGTTCCTGTCCCTTCCCTCTTTCCTTCCTTCCTTCCCACCCTCCGTCCATTCATTCACCCATTCCTCTCTTGATCGCTTAAAGCCGGTCCCTGGTGCAAAAAGGGTTGGGGACCTCTGTCCTACAGGATTGGGTGGCAGAGAAGTTGAACATATGTAAATTTAAAAGTTTAAGAAAGTTTACAAGTTAAGTGAAAGAAACTTCATTATTCATTTATAATAATGAATAACGCTGGCTCTCGGCGCTTTCGAGCTGAGTCCGGGAGCGAATTCGCTCCAGGACTCAGCTCAAAAGCGCCGATAGCCAGCGCCAGCGAACGGCTTGTCCACGCTGGCTCTCGGCGCTTTCGAGCTGAGTCCGGGAGCGAATTCGCTCCAGGACTCAGCTCAAAAGCGCCGATAGCCAGCGCCAGCGAACGGCTTGTCCACGCTGGCTCTCGGCGCTTTCGAGCTGAGTCCGGGAGCGAATTCGCTTCCGGACTCAGCTCAAAAGCGCCGATAGCCAGCGCCAGCGAACGGCTTGTCCACGCTGGCTCTCGGCGCTTTCGAGCTGAGTCCTGGAGCGAATTCGCTTCCGGACTCAGCTCAAAAGCGCCGATAGCCAGCGCCAGCGAACGGCTTGTCCCCGCTGGCTCTCGGCGCTTTCGAGCTGAGTCCGGGAGCGAATTCGCTTCCGGACTCAGCTCAAAAGCGCCGATAGCCAGCGCCAGCGAACGGCTTGTCCCCGCTGGCTCTCGGCGCTTTCGAGCTGAGTCCTGGAGCGAATTCGCTTCCGGACTCAGCTCAAAAGCGCCGATAGCCAGCGCCAGCGAACGGCTTGTCCCCGCTGGCTCTCGGCGCTTTCGAGCTGAGTCCTGGAGCGAATTCGCTTCAGGACTCAGCTCGAAAGCGGCGAGAATGAATGGCGTGGGCGGGCGAAGGGCGGGCGGCAGCGAGGAGTTTGCGTGGGCGGTGGGGAAACTCCTTGCTGATGCCCGCTGCTCGCCCTCCCGCCAGCAAGAGGGGGAAGACCCAGGGAAGCCGCCCAGCAGCTGATCTGCCGGGCCCCATCTACGCATGCGTGCCCATAGAAAAAAGGGCACGCATGCGTAGATGGTGTTTTGACTTCCGGGTTCAAAAATCGCAAATTACCCTGTTCACAATGGTTGGGGACGCAATAACCGGGGGATCACTGTATATATATATATATGTGTCACATGTTTAAGCTGAATTTGAAAATTAAGGGAGACTAGGATAGATCTATTTCGGCCTTATTTTGGCCTCATCAGCTAGCCATACCCACTGGGACTTGAACCTGCAACCTTTGCCTTGTAAGGCAGAGAATTATCCTCTAGGCTACAGTATCCAATCCCTTCAGCTCTGTACCAGGGAAGGGTTACATTTTGTGTCGAATCACCCTAGTATATTGAAGGAACATCACAGCTCCTTTTTTTACCTCTCGGCCCAACCCAGGGCCATTTCCAAGGCAGTTAATTTTTTTATTGATAGCCGACAATTCTATCTGTATGTGTCACATGTTTAAGCTGAATTTGAAAATTAAGGGAGACTAGGATAGATCTATTTCGGCCTTATTTTGGCCTCATCAGCTAGCCATACCCACTGGGACTTGAACCTGCAACCTTTGCCTTGTAAGGCAGAGAATTATCCTCTAGGCTACAGTATCCAATCCCTTCAGCTCTGTACCAGGGAAGGGTTACATTTTGTGTCGAATCACCCTGGTATATTGAAGGAACATCACAGCTCCTTTTTTTACCTCTCGGCCCAACCCAGGGCCATTTCCAAGGCAGTTAATTTTTTTATTGATAGCCGACAATTCTATCTGTATGTGTCACATGTTTAAGCTGAATTTGAAAATTAAGGGACACTAGGATAGATCTGTTTCGGCCTTATTTTGGCCTCATCAGCTAGCCATACCCACTGGGACTTGATATATATATATGTCTCCACTAAAACTCTCATTGTGTACTGGAGAAAAAAAAATAAACAAATAAATAAATAAATAAGAAAAATTGTCTGTACAGATCCAAACAACTCTATTGCTGTGCCTTGATCATGCCTTACCAATAATTACCCTTCCCTCCCACTTTTTTTTTAAAGCCTTCAAGTTCATTTTGATTACAACCAACTGCCTTGACTAATCCCAGCAGTCTTCTCAGCAAGGTTTAATCTGACCTTCTTCCTAGGGCTGAGAGACAGTGACTGGCCCAAACTCTTCCAGCTGGCTTTGTTGCTAAGAGAAGCCTAGAACTATGATGGATCTAATTTTTGCACAGCATAAGAGGTAATTAATTAATTAATTAATTAATAAGAACTATAATAGAAATGAAGAATACAGTATGAGCATTTTTAATTAGAGACACAATGTTTAAGAACAGATGTTATGAGCTAATCCATATTGGCAAGCATCCATTATTACAAATACTTAGTCCAACACTTTTATTAATGGGCAGTGATTATCAGCCCTCATTAGAAGACATGGAATTTGTAGGCATGGCAGACATAAACAAATATATGAACACATCAATTAGTAGTATCTTGGTTTTAACAGGAGAAGACGAGGAGGAGGAGAAAAGTGACTTTAAACAGTCCAGTTTTCTTGCAAGATTTTTCTTAGAAATGGTTTATTGTTCTTTCCTTAATAAAACTGAGAGGAAATGTCAGGTCCAAAACCACCCAACTGGCTTCATGCTCAAGGCAGGACCAGAATTCGTAGTCTCTAGAAGCCTTCCTTAGCCACTACACCAAACTGACTCTCATTTCTTCAGGACACAATCTCACAACCCTGCCTTCATGCATCCTCAGTCCATAGCGGAAGCTGCAGAACTTGGTTCAGCTGATCCAGGGATGGGTTCTTCCCAGTTCAGACCAGATCGGCTGAACCATTAGCGAACTGCTGGTGACATGAAAATAGCATCACGGATCCGGTTCGGGCGATGCTGGTCCATGGGTGCCACCATCTTTGTTTGGGAATTTTCGGCAGAATTTTACATCTTTGATGGCTTCTCTTCTTTCTCTGCTTCAAGAAGAGCCTTCCCGCCTGATCCCTAGGCTAATACTCACTTCTATTTATTTATTTTATTTTTATTTATTTATTTATTTTATCCAATACACAATGAGGGTTTTAGTGGGTATATATCTATATACGCATAGTAAAATACATGATGAAGGTTATAGAGGAGATACTCATAGTAAAATATATCTATGAAAGAATAGAAAAGAAGATATAGTAATAGAACATATCAATGAAAGAATAGAAGAAGAGATATAGGAATAGAAGAAAGGTATAGGAGATATAGGAGAGCATATATTTCTGCGTCCAAAGCACAGCTGATGAGCTCCTCAGCTGTGTTTTGGGATGAATCCCACTGTGGAGCCCACCCCTGCCACCAAGCCCCTGCAGAAGTGAAATTTCATGTGGGGATGCCATGGAAGGCAAAACAAGGTTTGGGGGGTGGGGCAGGACCGTGGAGATAATTTGTGGATGGGCCTGATCTTTGAGTTGGACGAAACATTCTCAATAAGTCAGGAGAGACAAAAGCCCACCTTGACCTTGCAGATAAAGTTTTGACACTTAACTACAGTAAGACCTCACCTATCGCTGGTGTTACGTTCCAGACCCGGCCGCGATAGGTGAAATCCGCGATGGGGAATTTATCGACTGATAGTCCTTATTTAAGTATTTATATTGTAATTGTTTGGTAAGTTTTCATTGTTTTAAGTGTTTATAAACCCTTCCCACACAGTATTTATTTTAGAGATAGTATTTAAATACAGTATTTACAATTTTAGATATATATTTTTTGAAAAACCTGCCGATCGAGTTCGGCGGGCTGTTTAAATCTGCCGATCGACTTCCTCAGAAACCCGCGAACCAGCGAAGATCCGCGAATGATTTTTCTCATTAATATTTCTTGAAAACCCGCGATGAAGTGAAGCCACAGTAGGTGAAGCGTGGTATAGCGAGGGACTACTGTAATTCCATGAGGCTTGCCATCTAGAGAAACATGTCCCCTTTCCCAGCCTCTGCCCCACCTCATTTAAGAAAGAAACATAGAAACATAGAAGACCTCATGGTCCATCTAGTCTGCCCTTATACTATTTCCTGTATTTCATCTTACAATGGATATATGTTTATCCCAGGCATGTTTAAATTCAGTTACTGTGGATTTACCAACCACGTCTGCTGGAAGTTTGTTCAAGGATCTACTACTCTTTCAGTGAAATAATATTTTCTCACGTTGCTTTTGATCTTTCCCCCAACTAACTTCAGATTGTGTCCCCTTGTTCTTGTGTTCACTTTCCTATTAAAAACACTTCCCTCCTGAACCTTATTTAACCCTTTAACATATTTAAATGTTTCGATCATGTCCCCCCTTTTCCTTCTGTCCTCCAGACTATACAGATTGAGTTCATTAAGTCTTTCCTGATACGTTTTATGCTTAAGACTTTCCACCATTCTTGTAGCCCGTCTTTGGACCCGTTCAATTTTGAGTACATAAGAGCAGGGGTGCAATTCAGCAGGTAGTGGAAATTTTGAGTAGTTCAGAGAACCGGCAAATACCACCTCTGTCCAGTCCCAGAGTGGAGTGGGAATGGAGATATTGCAATATCCTTCCCTTACCACACCCACCAAGCCACACCCACAGAACTGGTAAGGAAAATTTTTGAATAATTTGAATAAGAGATGTTTTCCTTCCAGCACAAAATGCTCCAATCATTTTCCTTAATTTGTTCCATATTAAAGTCTTCATGGCCACACCAAACACTGGTTTCATTATCAAGAAAGGACAGAGATTGACTATTGAGACAATTATGCTGGCATACTTTCAGAAGTGGGATTCAGCAGGTTCTGACCAGTTCTGGAGAACCGGTAGTGGAAAATTTGAGTACTTCGGAGAACCGGTAAATATCACCTCTGGCCCTGCCCCCATCTATTATCTGCCTCCCAAGTCCCAGCTGATTGGGAGAAAATGGTGATTTTGCAATATCTTTTCCCTGATATGCCCACCAAACAGGGTTGGGCTGCTAGCCGGAATGCTAAATTGGGCTCACCGCCGCGGCTCATGAGTGCTTGCGGGGCCAGCGTGATTTTGCTTCTGCACCTGTGGAGATAGCAAAATCACGCACAGAGCCGCAGGTGCGCCCGTGTTTCAGTTAGGTTTTTTTGCTTCCGTGCATGTCGAAACATGGGCGCACCTGCGGCTCCATGTGCAATTTTGTTATCTCCACAGGTGCAGAAGCAAAATCGCGGTGGTTCTACAAGCATTCACAAGCCGTGGTGGAGAGCCCAATTTAGCGTTCCGGCTGGAGCCCACCCCTGCCACCAAGCCACGGCCACCAAGCCACACTACAGAACTGGTAGTAAAAAAATAATAATCCCACCACTGCATACTTTGGTACTATTTCATGCACCAGAGAAAAGTCTGTTAAGCCACCAGTTGGGTATTACTTGCACAATATATGGTCACCAAGCATAGATTGTGTCTTTCAAAGTTTGACAGCTTTATAGAAAACTTTAGTAAGGAATTAATGTAGCAACCTGAAGTGATTAAATAACTGTCTCTAATTATATATGAATGGCACAATTCATCAATCCAAGTTATATTTTTTCCTGGTCCATTTCTAAGCTAATATCAACTTTATTGTAAAGTTTCTATTGTTCATCACTAAACTAGCTCCAAAATCCAACACCAAAAGATAACTAATAGAACTAATAGAAGCATGCTTTCAGAATTATACCATAAAACCTATGTGAATATTGAAGCTCAAGCTGCCCAGAGAAATCAGTGTTTCCCCTGACTACTCCCTCTAGAATCCATGCCACAGTAGGTTCAAGATGGGTTTGTTTGTTTGTTTGTTTGTTTGTTTGTTTGTTTTTATTTATTTATTCGATTTTTATGCCGCCCTTCTCCTTAGACTCAGGGCGGCTTACAACATGTTTGCAATAGCACTTTTTAACACAGCCAGCTATTGCCCCCACAATCCGGGTCCTCATTTTACCCACCTCGGAAGGATGGAAGGCTGAGTCAACCTTGAGCCGGTGATGAGATTTGAACCGCTGACCTTCAGATCTATAGTCAGCTTCAGTGGCCTGCAGTACAGCACTCTACCTGCTGCGCCACCCCGGCTCAAATAGGTTGGTTTTGTGGCTAACGATTTCATCATGCTGTTCATTTTCTGAATAAATAAATCTCCCTTCTTGGAGACCTGCTCCCAAAATTCTGAATCTGCCCAAGTGTTGGGAGTTTGTTGGTGAAGGCATCCTAGAAGCTTTGAGGAAACCATATTTCTGAGAAAAAGTTCAGAAGATTCGAACAAATCCTGTGAAATCCATTCTAGGAAGTTTTTAAAAATGGAATCCACTTACATAACTACATTGCAACATTTTTTTCCAGCAATTCTGTTTTCCCAACAAAATAACCCTTCCCAAAAATCAGATCATCCTGACTTGTCCCCGAGCAGCCGACTATGTGCATTTGGCACAAGAACTTGGATGTCATTATTAGGCTTGCTTTATCTAGCAAAAAGACACTGTTTGTCCTCACATAACTACAAAGCACACAATGATTACTCAATCATGATGGCAAATATATTCGCTTCTGTTAGAAGGAGAATATTAATTCTGTCAGTTGTCACAATGATCAAATTCCCTGGAAAGACACTGACACACGTTTGCCAAAATGGGTTTAGGAGAACTGTTTCCGTGCCTGATGAGCATGTTTGGCGCTGAGAAATTTCCGCACAAAGGGCTTCAATATTTTTGTTTTTGATGGGGAAGTATAAAATCAGTCCATAACAGCCAACCAACTCTAAATTTCCTGCCCCATGCTATACCTTTGAGGCATATAGATCAATAGCTGTAGCTATGGCTCCTTCACAAGGAATTTGATGTTTGGCAGTGCCAGATCCAGGGTTAGACTGCTGGCAATTTGCAGGAGTTTGGGAGAACCTCTCACTAAGATTCTTTGCAGTTTGAAGAACCCCTAAATCCAGTGATGGGCTCCTGCGGTCAGGTAACGCAGAACCGGTAGAACATTTTTGATTTTTTTTCTTTTCTTTTTTCCCCTTCCAGGTCTGGGTATGTTTTTCCTATGGCAGTAAATGAGGTTGAATGTGTATAATTTTAGAAGAGCTGTGCGTGCATGTGTGTGTGTGTACATACACATACAGTTTATATAGTAGATAATGTATATTTTTGTGTAATATGTATGTACTCATATGACACACATATATAGAATTAAATAGTTTATTTTGGATGTTCAGTAATAGTAAATAGTAAAGGAAATTGTATCTCTTGGAGGCGAGGAGAGGCCAGGGACCCTAACCCTAATCCAAACCCTTGACGTGAGTGATGTCAAGTTGCCCACCTTTAAGCCACCCCATCACATGATCGTCAAGCCACTCCCACCTGGTCACATGGCCAGCAAGCCACACCCACAAATAAGCCACACCCACAGTGTGATAGTAAAGAAAATAGCCCTTCACTGCCTAAATCCCACTCCTGGTTGGCTCCGCCCCGCCCACCTACCCTGCCACTCCCAGGAGTTCCCACACAGCCCATTTTGGATGCAGGTAAGCGTGCATGCGGAGGCTTGGGGAGGACGAAAAGAGGTCTAACGGAAGTTTGGGAAGGCCAGAAATAGCCCCATTTCTGGCCTACAGAGGGCCTCCAGAACCTGGGAGAGACCGATTTTGCCTCCAGAAAGCGTTCAGAAAGCCACCATGGTGCAGGAGGCCAACTTTGCCATGCCTACTATGGCCACACCCACCCAGCAACCAAGCAGAGAACTCCTTGCTAAAATTTTTGAATCTCACCCCTGACAAGACCTCATGATTTGATTATGGATTAGATGTGCTAAAATGTGATATCCAGGGGTGGGCAGCAGCTGGAATGGTTGGGAACGCTGTTCCGGTAGCAGCAACCGAATCTCACCACCGCACCTAGAGCGGCAGCTGGGGCCAGCAACAAAAGCAACCTGCCTCACTTCCGGCCATGTGATCTGCTGTTTGATCTCCCGGGTCGCAGGAGAGATGCCTGCAGTGCGGGAGAGCACAGAACAGGCCACGCAACTAGAATTGGGGTCACCTGGCCTGCTCCCTGTGGTGTGGCCCCTGTAGGAAGTGATCCAGGTAAGCAGGGGGGAGGAGTGTGACAAGGTGAGTGGCGGGGGGAGCGAGGACGATCGGCCCAGCAGGGTGAGTGGCAAGAGGAATGAGGGCGATCGGCGTGGCCTGGCAGGGCCATGGGGGCTGGAGGAGGGGCCTGGTGGGGCCACGAAGGCTGGCAGTGGGGCCTGGTTGGGTGGTGCAGGTTGGCGGGGTGGCTCGTGCTGGCCCCGGGGGCTGGCGGGGCCATCGGGGCTGGTGGCGGGGGCTGGCTGGGCCGCAGGGGCTGGCAACGGGGCTTGGTGGGGCCAAGGGGGCTGGGGACGCGGCTTGGTGGGGCCACAGGGGCTAGCGGCAGGAGCTGGCGGGGCCACGGGGGCTGGCGGCATGGCCTGGCATGCGCAGAAGTAAAAAAAACGGAAATCACGTGCACATGTATCTTCGCGCGAGATTTGGCTTCTGCTTCCTACTTCTCCACTTTAAAGGTTTTTGCAGCAAAAATTACATTATTGGAATATAGCTGTTTTATAGGAACTTGTAATGTAGATGTGTATTTTAACCCGTAGAAACTGCTCCATATCATTTTCTGTTCATAGACACAAGGCTACAGATTCCAAGTCTTAATATGGCTAGAATGAAAACTCAACACAAATGAATTATTATTTGTGATAAATTTGTTCCTGTCTCTTATAATGGGTAACCACGGAATAGCTTGCTTCCTCTAGCTATTTTTATTTAGACTAAAATCAACTTTATGTTTTCATCTGTGGTCTACAGTGTCAATTCATTTCCATGAAGCTTGAAACTTGTGGCTTGTCTATCCTCTGGGTAATTCAATGCCAATCTTAATTTTAGTCCTTTAAATAACTGTCACTGCCCCTTGCATTTGGGGAATGACTTTTGTTAAATGTGTGTTTTCCTCCTCATACATAAGGAACTGATACATGCTTTCTGGAAAATGATTGTGGCTTCCCCTTCTGCTTGAAATAGAAAAAAAGAGGGAAGGGCCAATTGTGGCAGACACCAATGATAAGGTTCTGAAGAGGGGAAAATTGATTACGTAAGGCAACAAATATGAAAAACAACCACATTAAAGGAATTGATGTAGTCAGCAAAGCTGCATCCACGCATCGGTACATAAGAAGACTCATTTCAGTGTGGTTTCACTCGGCCAAGTAGACAGGAAGTACATATTTTCTTAAACTATCTTTTTTCTCATTTTATAAAGTCAATCCTGAACAGTAGCTAAATTAATGGGCATTTGGAGGGATATTATTTTCATAATTTCTAGTTTAATGTGACATTAAATAAGACAGACCTTTTCTTAGTGCCATGATCAATAAGATTATTGAATCTCACCGTGTAATTCTTTGTTATGATATTCTGAATGGGCAAATAGTCACACTTTTGAGAATTCAGTAATACAAAATTTGACCCTACATTCTTCAAACTAAAGGGCGATGGGGAGGTAGCAATAATTTTCCAAGAGAAAGGACAACCGATATTTGGATTTTGCAGTCATAGTTTGGCATATCTATAAAATCAATAAGAGGGCAACAAACAGGATTGATAAGAGCCATGATGGCGCAGTGGTTAGAATGCAGTATTGCTGGCTAACTCAATTCATTGCCAGGGGTTCAATCCTCACCTGCTCGAGGTTGACTCAGCCTTCCATCCTTCCAAGGTCAGCAAAATGATGACCCAGAATGTTGGGGGCAATATCAGTATACAGATATTGCACTGTATTATATCAGTACAATAAAGCACTGTGAAGCAGTATATAAGTCTCAGTGCTATTGCTATTGATTCAAGAAAGAAGGCATGTCTCTATTTAGAAATAAACAGATTTTAGTTGAATTGTGTTCTATATATTTATTTACTTTATTATTATTATTATTTATTAGATTTGTATGCCGCCCCTCTCCGAAGACTCGGGGCGGCTCACAACAACAATAAAACAATATAAAATAAACAAATCTAATATTTAAAAAATATCTAAAACCCCATTATTTTAAAAAAGAAACATACAGCACAAGCATACCATATATAAACTATATAGGCCTGGGGGAGATGTCTCAGTTCCCCCTGCCTGACGGCAGAGGTGGGTTTTAAGACGTTTGTGAAAGGCAAGGAGGGTGGGGGCAATCCTAATCTCCGGGGGAGCTGGTTCCAGAGGGTCAGGGCTGCCACAGAGAAGGCTCTTCCCCTAAACATTGTTTAGTCGACGGGAGCCAGAGAAGGCCAACTCTGTGGGACCTAACCGGTTGCTGGGATTCGTGCGACAGAAGGCGGTCTCGGAGATATTCTGGTCTGATGCCATAAAGGCCTTTATAGGTCATAACCAACACTTTGAATTGTGACTGGAAACTGATCGGCAACCAATGCAGACTGCGGAGTGTTGGTGTTACATGGGCATACCTAGGGAAGCCCATGATTGCTCTCGTAGCTGCATTTTGCACAATCTGAAGTTTCCGAACACTCTTCAAAGGTAGCCCCATGTAGAGAGTGTTACAGTAGTCGAGCCTCGAGGTGATGAGGGCATGAGTGACTGTGAGCAGTGACTCCTGGTCCAAATAGGGCTGCAACTGGTGCACCAGGCAAACCTGGGCAAACGCCCCCCTTGCCACAGCTGAAAGATGGTTCTCTAGTGTGAGCTGTGGATCGAGGAGGATGCCCAAGTTGCGGACCCTCTCTGAGAGGGTTAATAGTCCCCCCTCCCACAGGGTGATGGACAGACAGATGGAATTGTCCTTGGGAGGGAAAACCCACAGCCACTCCGTCTTATCAGGGTTGAGTTTGAGTCTGTTGACACCCATCCAGACCCCAACAGCCTCCAGGCACCGGCACATCACTTCCACTGCTTCGTCGACTACTTTGTACCAGTTTCCCATGATCACTGTAGGACATAAAACCATAGACATGGATTTAATGATATTTGATGTCTAAATTAAACACTGTTTCAATGTTACATGGGAACGTGTGTACTTCTTCACTAATATGAAAGTATTTATGATATAGTGGCTAAGGTGCCAGACTAGGAGCATGCAAATTCAGGCTCTCATCCTCCAATAGGATGAAAAGCTAGCTAGGTGACTTTGGTTAATTGTTCTATCTTAGCTGTAGATAAAAAGTTCAAAAACATTCCTCTACCAACAGTCATTGAACCAGTGTGGTAGCTTTTGATCCATAACCTTCAGTTTTAATCCTACAGTGCAGCAGTGGATTGCTACAGGTATGGAACGGTTCTAGGAACTGGTAGTGGTGGTGGGAGGCTCGGCCCACCCACCCCTGACACTTCTGCGCATGCACAGAAGCATCATAGGTGCATGTAAGCACAAGCACAAACATGAACCAATAGTGATGGGATTTAAAATTTATCACTGCTACAGTGGATATTTTTTGAGACATTGCTCAGGATGATGATGATTGTACAAAATACAAGATGACTAAAACAGGAAGGCTCCACCAATTCAATAAAGAAAGAGTTTGCATTGTAAAATGTGTATACTTTTCTAGAATTCAGGTGCTTGGATAAAGAACAACATCTAGAAGTCCCTTGTTCTGTTTTTGGTTTTGGTTTTTAGGAGAAAAGGTCAAACAATTTCTTAAATCTGTCTGTAAAAAGTCTACCTACTTGCTAAAGTAATCAACCATTTTAAAAATAGAAGTTGTTATTGAACATGGATAAGACTGTCAAAAAAGTGGTTTTGTTAGCAACTGGAGTCTAAATGACTCCACCAGAAGAGCCCTTCACTTCTCCACTCGAAACAGAATACCCTACGAGACTAGACTTTCAATCCTGGGCCTAGAAAGCTTAGAACTAAGACGCCTTAAACATGATCCCACAAGATCATATGCTGCAACGTCCTGCCTGTCGGCGACTACTTCAGCTTCAACCACAGCAACACAAGAGCACACAATTTAAACTTAATATTAACCACTCCAAACTTGACTGTAAAAAATATGACTTCAGTAACCGAGTTGTCGAAGCGTGGAACTCATTACCGGACTCCATAGTGTCATCCCCAAACCCCCAACACTTTACCCTTAGATTATCTACGGTTGACCTATCCAGATTCCTATGAGGTCAGTAAGGGGCGAGTACAAGTGTGCTAGAGTGCCTTCCGTCCCCTGTCCTATTGCTCTCCTATATCTCCTATTCCTTTCTTCTATTCCTATATCTCTTCTTCTATTCTTTCATTGATATGTTCTATTACTATATCTTCTTTTCTATTCTTTCATAAATATACTGTATTTTACTATGAGTATTTCCTCTATAACCTTCATCATGTATTTTACTATGTGTGTGTGTGTGTGTGTGTGTGTGTGTGTATGTATGTGTGTGTGTGTGTGTGTGTATATATATATATATATATATATATATATATATATATATATATATATATATTCCATTCCATTTACAACAACACAAAGATTGGAACTTCAGCCTGAAGATGGTGAATGTGATTTCGCCGAAACGTCGCATAGACATGCAAAACATTACACAGGGCAAAACCCGAACTCAGAACAATCTACATATATATATATATATATATATATATATAATGTTTTTTTAGCTGGAATTTTTTAAAATTAAGGGAGACTAGGATGGTCCCATTTCGACATATATATATATATTATATATATATATATATATATATATATATATATATATATATGTGTATATATATATATATATATATATATATACACCCACTAAAACTCTCATTGTGTATTGGACTAAATAAATAAATAAATAAATAACAAAAATAAAGAGTCAAAATTCAAAATCAATAACCAAACCACTTTTTCCTGGATAAACATCTGTAATTCTTACCAGGGGGTATATTTTCTCTCTCAATCCCTCTCATCTTCCCTTCCTCCCCATGCTCCCCCGCTCCTATTTCTAAACTGGTATATTTAATTCAAACACAAACTTATTATTCAGTCTTATATTTTTATTAAAAATACATTGCAGGAGGCAAGGCATTTTCTCTTTCTAAGGATTTTCACAAACATTTTTCTTGGCTTTGAGTTTTATGTGCTTTCTGAATTTTAGTACTGGAAGCATTTGGAACCTCAAACGGAGTAAAATAACATTTTTTTTACTGTCTCATGGGACAAGCAATGCAAGATCAGAGCATGAAGGAAAATGGGAAATCGGCACAGACTTGCCAAAGGAAGGCTCACATTGTTGTGTTGCTCCTCTGAGGCCGCTAGTAATTTATTTATCCAATAACTTCCCTTTCTGTTTCAACAGATGCTCAAAACAAAATAGAGAGACACGTTTTAAAAGAATAAAAATAAAACAAATACTAAAATCAATTAACATTGCAACCAAAGTATTAACCATTAAAAGAACAATTTATGATTCAATCGCTTAAAAACCTGGGGGAAAAGATGCATCTACAGATTTTGTAAGACCTAAGCACTTGAGAGGCAGATGCAACTTTTGAGGCTAGGCTATATAGCCTGCTGCTGTGACAGTCATGAAAACATCATGAATTCGTTTATTCATATGATTTATATGGCTGCCCATCTTACACAAGTGACTCTGAATTGTTTACAGAATTAAAACACACAAATCCACCAGCCCCAAACCCAAGGATAAACAACAATCCCGCTTACTAATAGTGTTGATGATGTCATAGAGTAGATTTCAACTGAACTAAGGAAAAGTTCCCATTGCTAATAAAACTAGTTATGGAAGACAAGGACTCCTTATTTTGGTAAAGTATTCAATCAGAGGCTGAATGCGCAGTAGTGGCATTTTTAGACTGGGACTTGAATATATAATATGTATATTCAAGGCAGTATTGGGTTGCAGCTGGTATGGTCCAATAAGGCATCCCGGTAGCAAAAATGCAGAAATGGCATGCACGGAAGCAACAATGTAGGTGAAAATCGCCAAAATCTTGCTCCCCTGCCTGTCCTCACATAAGATTTGGGCTACCGGAGCATGTGCAGAAGCGGAATCTCATGCCGATGCCCACCCATCTGCCTGCTGGGCCAGTACGTGCTCGTGCCAGTTACCGGGAGCATTCTGGTAGCCCTGACGAAGAGGAACCCCCCGCCTGATTCAGGGGTGATATTCACTTACTTTCCCTACAGCTTTGCAAATGTGAACACATGCACATCCTCACTTCAGTTGAATTCACGCGTGCTTTTCTAGATAAGAACACCCGGTTCTTATCTAGAAAAGTTCTTAAGTAGAGGCATTCTTAGGGTGAGGTACCACTGTATATCTCATTTCCTACCCTGAATTTTTCATTGTTTGCAGCTGCTTCTGTATGCCTGATGTGAGATCAAATGTTCAAAACAAACATAATTGTTGTCATGCAAATAAACCTCATTGTGGCATCCCAATCCCTGTGACCAGTTATGGCTAGATATATTTTGTGAAACTGGAGAATTGATTAATTCAATCAATTCTTTGATTGTTGTGAACTATCCAAGATGTTGGGAGTCAGGTAGCATATAGTTTAATAGAGGAAGAGGAGGACGAGGAGGAGGACGAGGACGAGGACGAGGAGGAAGATCCATGGCGTATGAATAAATACTGTAATAAAGTTTAAAGTTTGTTTCAAGGATTTCTGAAATGAAGGCTGTCCTGAAAGATAACAATCCTGTGCGATTGGGTTGCTGGTATTCAAGCAAGACCTTGTGTGCTTTGAATTGTGGCTCCAAAGATAACAATGTTTTGTCTTGTGTTCTTCCTGGCTCCATCCCCATGGTACTCTTATTTTAGGGCTTGAAAGGAATGTCTTGTAAGTGAGCAATCAGTAAGAAGCAATTAAAGAATAAACACAGAGTAACCAGCATAAGTGGTCATAAGTGAAAAAAAGTGATAAATGACAACCCTTTGTACAATGGCAGCACAAATGTGTTACACACAGAATTAACCCTGTGTTTCCCCATTCTGTTCTTCTAATTTCTGAGCCACACTGGCTTTTCAGTTGATCCCAGCCCTTTGGTCCATTGAACCCATGAATGGATTCTTGACATGAGATTGAGTATCGACATGATCATTAACTTAAATTTCTGTGTGTGATCAAAATGAGGGGAGGGGAGCTGAGAAAGAACCCAGCATTCTGGTGCACAGCTCACATCAAAGGCCTCCTATCATTGTTCCGAAGAGGTTAGGGCCCAATAACAGGAAGGAGAAGACTCAATCAGGAGGTCTTGACATCCATGTACATAGAATGTTTATGCTTCAAAGCGTACGAACTAAATTATCATCTTTTTAAAGAAACATCAATACAGGAAATGGCTCCCTGGGAGTTACAAGCACATCCACTCTTGTTATTAAAAGCATCCAACTCAAGCAAAGCATTAACAACATTAAATAGGAGAGAAATTCCCAGTTGCTTCGGCTTCTCTGTGATTTACAGAAGAAGCGAAACAGGAACTGATTGCATGCTGTGTAATGCCAATAGATCGGCGCTGCATCTCCTATATTACATCCTAAAACTCCATGAATTCAAAATTAAGACAAAAACAAAACAAAAATCCCTTTCTTCCATCTGCAATTAAGCAAAAAACACAAGGTCAGGATGAGAACCACTGACTCAGCTGCAGATAAAGCGAATGAAACTTCACCTTATTACCGGGACTTCCCTAGAATGGAATTGTGACTGTCCATGTTGAATAGGAGGCACTTCATATATACATGTGTGGAGATGGACAAACTTACTAACTCAATCAAGGGAAACAAAATCATGGAATCAAAACGGCGAAAATGGCATGAATGGGTTCAAAAGAGAATATAGAAATAATATAATATGAAGCAACAGTACAATTGAAACAATCTACAGCTACCTTGTAAAAAGTTTTATTTATCATTTAGTGAATGTAATAAATATTAGAACATAAAAATATGAAATATAATGTATACAATGGAATGTAACAGGTAAAAAATCTACTATAAGAAATGTTAATAGAGATGGTTTATAATCTGTAAAATAGAATAATGTGTGAGTTGAATTATATGTGAAAACTTAATAAAGATTTTTTTTATTTTTTTTTTTAAAAGGAGGCACTTCAAGCATTGGATTTGGGGAAATATCTTACTTTTCTCTTTGCCCTTGAGCAAAGAAATCTCCATCCCTTGGGAAAGATGGGTCTCTAGCCAAGCCATCCTATTATCAGTTGTTGAAAAAGCTGAGATGCAATGAAGTGCAACGCAATGTGATGAATTATTTATTTTATTTATTTTATTGGATTTACAAGGCGCCCAACTCCTGACGGACTCTGGGCGGCCTACATAAAAAATAATATGCAACAATTAAAATCCCAATATAAAATATTCATCTCATTCTAGGCCGGAGCAGAATACTATAGCTCAACAGCCCTAGGCCTGCCAGCAAAGCCAAAGCCTTTCAAAAGGCTAGGAGGATGGGAGTGGTACGGATCTCCAGGAATAGTTGGTTCCATAAGGCTGGAGCTTGCCACAGAGAAGGCCCTCTCCTGTGGTTCTGCCAGTTAACACTGGTTGACGGGACCTGGAGAAGGCCAACCCTGTGGGCTCTGATCAGCCACTGGAAAGTGTGAGGCAAAAGATTGTCCCGTAAGTAATCTGGTCCTAAGCCATGTAGGGCTTTATAGGTGGTAACCAACATCTTAAATTGGTCCAAGACCAATTGGAAGCCAGTGCAGCTTGCGGAGTCATGGAGTTATGTGGGTGCAGCTAGGGCACACCCACAACAACTCACGCGACTGCATTCTAGATTAACTGTCGTCTCCAAACACTTTTTATTACGGTAGTAGGAACAGTCTTAATGTTCCATAGAGAATTAAGAGTTCAGAGGGAATGCTGTTACTAAACTGGCATGGACATCCATCTGAACTAATAGGTTGATTAGATAAAGAAGCTCTGAGCATGTATTCTGAGTCTGGAGCTAAAGAAGCCGGACCTATGTAAGGTCAGCTCCGGAAAGAACAAAACCAGAATCACATGAAAGTGATCAAGCACCATCTGCTCCTCCTGGAACTGAGTGTGGTGCTTCAAAGTCCCTGATCAAGACAATGTCTTCAGAGGGGCTAAGAGCAACCCAGCCAAGTGGGGGTCACTCACGAACGCGAATCCTAGAAAGAAGACTTGGACATATTTTCTCTCTGGGTGAAGTGACACAGTATGGAGCTGTGTACTTCTTTTTATTTGGGAGCATGAGCAGATTACATGTACATGTCAAGTGATATACAAACATCCAATAACATAACTTCAAACATGACATATCTTTGAGTGCTTCCTTTCCCCAGATATCACAGACCAATTTCCTTGAAACATTTCCTTTGAGC
Organism: Erythrolamprus reginae; assembly: GCF_031021105.1. Classification (NCBI taxonomy): domain Eukaryota; kingdom Metazoa; phylum Chordata; class Lepidosauria; order Squamata; family Dipsadidae; genus Erythrolamprus; species Erythrolamprus reginae. The sequence goes on along the minus strand of NC_091951.1, from coordinate 272,811,510 downwards.
AAATGTTTCTCACACCTAATTTCTCTGAAGCCTTCTGCCTTATCACAACCAATCTCCTTTATCACAGTCTCGTCCTGTTTTGCTTCAGGCAATGTAAATTTCCCCCTTTGATCGTATAATATCCTGTTTGGAGTCAGTGTTCCCTCTAATTTTTTTGGGGGGGGCGGAAAAGTATAGTGTCTGAGCGGCAGTCCCTTCGGGACTGGGCGGCACTCTTTTCCTCTCACTCTTTCCCTCTCGGCTTCTGGGCAGGTTTGAAAAACTCTGAGTTGATGATGATTTTTAAGTGAGCCATTGCTCACTGCTCAGCTTAGAGGGAACTATGTTTGGAGTGATGTATATTTGTTTATCAGTGAGATGTTTATTGAACCCTTTTATGGTCAGTTATCTTCCTGTTGCAAATTCACCAGAAATTCAGACTTAAGCAAGTTAATACCGTCCTATCCTGGCTATAATAGAATCAGGGTAAGCAGAGCATTTTTATGCTAGAGGTCCAGATATATATAATATGATATATTCCTATTCTAACATTTATGCTATACTGCAACAACTGAGGTTACTCTTGAGACTGTATGGTATCATAAAAATGGATTTCAAAGATATAGAATAAGAACAGATTTCACTGGACAACAATGAGACCGAATCTGGAGTTTGAAATGACAAGTTATAAGAATGATGCAGAAGAAGAAGTAACACTGAAAATGAAACTGACTGATTTCTTAGTAATAAAAAGGGATACACAAATGGCAAAATCAGAAAAGTGGTTTTGTTATTTGGGAATTGTAAACATTTTGAAGGAGTTTCTGAGAAGAGAAAAAGAGAAAATAAAAGGAAATCCAGTTTTGGGATGATGATCAGAAGCTAACAAAGTGGTGGGATTCAATTTGTTTTTGCTACCCATTCCGTGGGTGTGTCTCAGTGGTCATGTGACTGGGTGGGCGTGGCCAACTCAGTGTCATTCCCACTCAGTCACATGACATACACACAGCCATACCTGTGGCTACCTGTGTTTTTTGTGGGAAATGGGTCATGTGACTGGGTGGGAGTGGCCAACTTGATTTCCCTTAGGAAATTATTCCTTAGTCCAACTCACAATAAAAAGCAAAATGAAATAGCACTGTCCCAATATTTAGAATACAGTAGAATAGAATAACAGAGTTGGAAAGGACCTTGGAGGACACTTTGCAATTGGGCAGGGCTAGAAACTGAATGCTGTAATATATAAATTCTGCAGGAAAAAATCATATACGGTACATATGGTTTAATGTTACTACAGGATGATATTTTAGTGGAAATTATTTTTGGCAGTACCACTTCCTCTCACATCAGTCTTTCCATGTGCTAAGATCTAATTAAGATTCTTCTAAGCCTCAATTGTGAGAGTTTTACCTAGGTATTTTCAATGGCCACATCTAAACGATAAAACGTGGGATAGGTTCAGGTGTGGGCTACTGCCCGGATGCGGGGAGGGAACGCAGTGGGGTAGCAAAAATGGAGCTCTACCCCAAAGCATCCAATTTGCACTGAAAGATGTTGAAAGAAAATGCAGGGCATCCTGCATAAGCCACGCCCACAGTGTGGTAGTAAAAATTTGGGTAGCCCTTCACTGGATAGATTGAAATTTTCTTTAATACGTTTCCATCATTTGTGAAGATATTTTCCATTTCAGAAGAGTATTTAATTTACAGGAAATATGATATTTTTGTATCCTATTTAGCTTCTGAATTTACCCACTTCTAGCATATTATTATTATTATTATTATTATTATTATTATTATTATTATTATCTTATTATTATTTATTAGATTTGTATGCCGCCCCTCTCCGCAGACTCAGGGCGGCTCACAGCAGTGATAAAACAGTATACAATGACAAATCTAATATTAAGTCTAAAATAACAATTTTACATTAAAAACCTAAAAAAACCTTATATAAAAACATACACACAAACATTCCATACATAAAACTACATAGGCAAGGGGAGATGTCTCAGTTCCCCCATGCCTGACGGCAGATGTGGGTTTTAAGAAGTTTACGAAAGGCAAGGAGGGTGGGGGCAGTCCTAATCTCTGGGGGGAGCTGGTTCCAGAGGGTTGGAGCCGCCACAGAGAAGGCTCTTCCCCTGGGTCCTGCCAGCTGACATTGTTTAGTTGACAGGACCCAGAGAAGGCTAACTCTGTGGGACCTAACCGGCCGCTGGGATTCGTGCGGCAGAAGGCAGTCTTGCAGATATTCTGGTCCAGTGCCATGAAGGGCTTTATAGGTCATAACCAACACTTTGAATTGTGACCAGAAACCGATCGGCAATCAATGCAGTGTATATTTGTGTTGAGCTGAGAATTTATTCTGCAGTGTTTCCCTGTCAGATCTCATTCAGTTTGATAAACAAGAATTTCCTACCTGTAGTGTCTCCAGTGTTATGTATCTTTATTTACTATCATGAAGTGGTGGGACACACACCTTCTTCTACACCTAGAATCTCTCTTGCAATATATTCCCCTTTTTGGGGTAACCATCAAATGTGCTTATATTTAGATGATGGGCAGAATGTCTGCAAGGAGTCAATATTAGAGGCTTTGTGAGTTTTCAGAACTATCATGAAAATAATGTTTTAGATTTTTATTTGGGAGCATTGGCCCACCAATTTGGATTGTTTCATAAGCACCCGGAAAAGAAGCACCACAAGAAGTCCTAGTTCTGACAGAAAATAAATACGTTAAATCAAACAGATGTTAAATATTTATACAAAGCACATCCAGATTCATCGTTTTATTTTTAACTTTACCAGATTATAAAACAGCAAAAGAGCACATAATGTAACAATAAAACTAATGCTATATCTGCCAAAAAGTATGTTTTTGTACCACACAACTTACATTAATATATTTTCCTAATCCTGTGTCTGTCCTTATTAGTGTCTTATTTTATGACTTCTGTTTATTTTGGTTGATTCAGTTGTAGGAAGTTAGCACCCACCCCCTCCTAGGAAAATGAGATATTTTAGAAAATATTAAAAGGGCAGAATATTTTCCCTAAAGGGGAGGCAGAAATTCACCCTCCCACCTTTGCCAATGGGCCATTAAGGCCTGGGTCTATAGTCTATTCTACATAGCAAAGATCTACCTCCTTCAGGCAGAGTCATAGTAGGAATTGGATAGATCAGTGGATTTGCAGCTGGCTGAAGTGTAGATATCAAAAGGTTGTTGTTAATGGCGAGTATTCTGAGCAGAGCCTGGTTACAAGCAGTGTGCCACAAGGTTCTGTTCTGGGTCCTATTCTTTTTAATATCTTTGTGAGTGACATAGGGGAAGGTTTGCCTATTTGCCGATGACTCTAAAGTGTGCAATAGGGTTGATATACCTGGAGGCGTCTGTAATATGGCAAATGATTTAGCTTTACTAGATAAGTGGTCAAAGCAATGGAAACTGCAGTTTAATGTTTCCAAATGTAAAATAATGCACTTGGGCAAAAGGAATCCTCAATCTGAGCATTGTGTTGGCAGTTCTGTGCTAGCAAAAACTTCAGAAGAGAAGGCTTTAGGGTAAAGTGACCAGATTTTAAGATTGGGAAAGAGGGACACCATTGAGTGACCGGGGGGGGGGGGGGGGCTAAAAAGGTTTAGTAAAAAAAATTAGCAAAAAAATTTCTCTCCCTCCCTCCCTCTTTCTCTCTCTTCCTCCTTCTTTCCTTGTCTCTTCTTTCCTTCCTCTCTTTTTGTTCTCTCTTTCTCTCTCCCTCCTTCCCTCCCCTTCTCTCTTTCTCTCTCTCTCACTTTCTTTCTTTCTGTTTCTCTCTTCCTTTTTTCTTTACTCTCCCTCCCTCCCTTTCTCTCTATTTGTCTCTCTCTTTCTTTCTTTCTCTCCCTCTCTCTCTCTCTCTTTCTTCCTCTTTTTCTTTCTCTCCCTCTTTCTTTTTTTCTCTCTCTCCCTCCTTCCCTCCCTCTCTTTCTTTCTCTCCCTTCCTCTTCTCCTCGCCCTCCCCCCCCCACAATCCCAGCCCCTTCCCCAGGGCTCAGTAGGCACTCCAGCCAGGAGCAGCTTCACCTGGAGAGAGAGGGTGAGGCTTCCAGTGCCCCTTTGGGCTCAGAGGCTGATGGGCAGGATGTCTGCAGCACAGGAGCTGCCTGGCTTTCCTGCCCTGATGGTGCCTGGATGGAGGCAAAGGTGGGAGAGGAGGCGGGGTGGGGAAAAACGGGCAAGCAAAGACCCTGCACAGCTGGCCAGAAGTAAGCGCAGAGACCTCCAGCCAAGCAGGGTTGGGACGGGAAGAGAGAGGTAGCAGCGGAGAGCTCGGAATACTCTCCCTCCAGCCTCTTTCCAAGAGGGCTGGTTGGGAGGGAAAAAAAGTGGGGACATTTTTCAATGGGCACGCAATGTGGGACAAATGATGAAAAAGCATGACTGTCCCACTGAAAGTGGGACATCTGGTCACACTAATTTAGGGGTAGTGATTTCTGACAGTCTCAAAATGGGGTGAACAGTGCATTCAGGCAGTAGGGAAAGCAACTGGAATGCTTGGCTGCATAGCTAGAGGTATAACAAGCAGGAAGAGGGAGATTATGATCCCGCTGTATAGAGCGCTGGTGAGACCACATTTGGAATACTGTGTTCAGTTCTGGAGACCTCATCTACAAAAAGATATTGATAAAATTGAACGGGTCCAAAGACGGGCTACAAAAATGGTCTCCCAGAACATAATGCACCACATTTTTTCTTCAACAATTATTTATTGAACACAACAAAACTTACACACCAGAAAAAAATAATGTTTCTCCTACACTCCCTATTTTTCCACCTAATCTCCGTCCCATTCTATGGCTTTTCTCCAGCGAGACACAAGGGCGTGTATGCCCTGTCGGTACCATTCATTGTTCTGCTCACGAAGCCTTGGAGCTCTGCCGAACTGTCTTCTAATGGTCTCACCCTCTGTGCCCAGCAACTAACCGTACTTCTGTCAACTGCAGATTCTCCATAAACTGTACACAAACATTTGTGAATGTTCCCAACAGTTTCTTTCTCCGCAGTGAGAAATTCAATGACGACATACTGCTTGTAACATACATCACTTACAGGCACCATTTCAAAACACTGCTGCAGCTACGCTATCTGTCTGAAGAAACACAAAATTTACACATGCAGTCCTGACAATTTAATTAATGTATATCTAAAGTTTCGCATTTTTACCATTACTGTAGGCAGTGTTCCCTCTAATTTTTGGGGGGTGGGTGGGCGGAAAAGTATAGTGTCTGAGCGGCAGTCCCTTTGGGACTGGGCGGCACAGAAATAATAAATAAATAAGTAAGTAAACAAACAAACAAACAAACAAACAAATAAAAAACCCACCCCTGTTTTGCCTCAGAGAATTTCAAAATAAAATACTGTACTGTGTGTCTATAACAGTGAGCTCATAATAGGGCAACTCTATCAATATCAAAATGCCACTTAAATAGTTGAGCTAGTTTCCAACTAGATTTTGATTTTCTTTCTCTTTTCCTTCCTCTCCTTTTTCTATCTGTTTCTCTCTCTTCCTCTCTCTCTCCTTCCCTCTCACTCTTTCCCTCTCGGCTTCTGGGCAGGTTTGGAAAACTCTGAGTTGATGATGATTTTTAAGTGAGCGATTGCTCACTGCTCAGCTTAGAGGGAACTATGACTGTAGGCTGGGGATAAAAAAAATGGTCCATTACTTTCTGGGTGGACCCTCGTAAATAAAATAGCATAGTGCAGCTTTCCTCCACCATTTCTCTCAAAAATTGTCATGCTGTTTGCAAACTGGAAGTTAAAATTTAGCAACCCTAGAGGGAGGATTATTACAATAAATACGGACTGGTTCAAGCTTATTAATTTTCTTTAATGACTTTCTTCCTAAAATCTCTTCTGTTTTCTTGTTATCTTCTGTTTTAAGCATATCCATTCCAGGCACCCATAATCTTAGAGGCCTAGCCATAACAATATATTCCCTCCGTGAAACAGCTGTGTTTCAGGACATTTCTGCCTCTGGTGTCAGCTCACCAAAGGATTCAGATGCCCTGACACATATCTTCCTATATGTTTTTTTCAAGAACAGAAGGATGGTTTATGAGATACTATTTCTCAGAAATTGTTCCGACATGTACAGACAGTAGGCAATTATGTGGTAAAATATATCCTTGGGAAGTTACTAACAAAGTTCAAAAAAATGTGCTAAATGCTCAGAATAATCACTGAGGCAAATATTTCTAATCCTGTTTCAGAGCAGTTTTCTCTTTACAACAACATGAATAACTAAAAGTAAATTTTATGCACTTAAATGCACATATATGCATTCACCAATAATACCTTTTAAATATTTATATGCAACTTTTTTAGCATTAAAAACCCCCCCAATACAAATGCATGTTTTTGAAACAGAAAAACAAAGTTTAAAAAGGGAATAAGTACAGTGATACCTCGTCTTACGAACTTAATTGGTTCTGGGAGGAGGTTCGTAAGGTGAAAAGTTCATAAGACGAAACAATGTTTCCCTTAGGAAACAATGTAAAATCGATTAATGTGTGCAAGCAAAAAGAATTTGCAAAAACGGCGCTCCGCTGGGTGCCGCCGCCCGGCTGTCACCTTATGAAATAGCCGGGGGGCTTCTCGTCCTTCTCCCAAACACGAAACCCAGAAGTTCGGCAAAAGTTCGGGTTCAGGTTTGGGAGGCCACTGAGAAGTGCCGCCGCCTGGCTGTCACCTTCCGTAACAGCCGGGGGGCTTCTCAGCGTTCTCCCAAACGCCGAACCTGGAAGTTTGGCAAAAGTTCGGGTTCGGCGTTCTGGTTTGGGACGCCGCCGAGAAGCGCTGCCTCCCAGCTGTCACCTTTGCAGGAGCTGTCGGCCAGTTGGGAAGGACGTCTCCGTGACGTCAAAGCTCCGCCCATGGAATTCCCTATTGGGATTCCCCACCTCCGTTTGAGCCTCCCGACCGGTTGACAGCTCCACGGCTCTTCTGCGAAGGTGACAGCTGAGCGGTGGCGCTTCTCGGCGGCCTCCCCGAACCCGAACCCGAACTTTTGCCAAATTTCTGCGTTCGCCGTTTGTGGTGGTGGGTTCGTATCTCGAAAGGTTCATATGACGAGGGGTTCATATCACGAGGTACTACTGTACTGTAAATGAAAAACGTACAAAGAAATAAAGAAAGGGGGAAGGAAAGGAAAAAGAAAAGGCTTCCAGTCTTAAAACAATAGTTACGAGTAGTGTTATACTTTACCCCTCTCTCTAAGGTTACAATATAAACAATTTTACAACATGTTTTCTAACTAAAACAAGATTAAAAATGCATATAAAAGTAAAGCCCAGCTTGTTATGCTAAAAAATATTTAACATTTTTTGATTATGGTGTGCCAAATGTATTGCCTTGCAATTGTCAAGGAATACTAATTTTAAGTCGCCTAAAGCGAAGTTTGAGAAGCTTTCAATGTACTTATTTTCAGAATAAAAATCAGAGGCAATAGTTTTTCAACTGGTTTGTGAGGCTGGCGCATGTTTGAGAAGATTTATGTTCTTCGACAAATTATTTCTTCTCAAAAAGAGCAAATAACTTCATTTAGGATTAATTCTGCCCAATGAAATTATAAGAACAATTTGAAAATGGGACTCTTTCATTGTATTTGAGGGGGAAAGAGTTCCACTTTTCCAAATTATCCCCTTTTTCATCTGACTTGGTTATCAAATAGGGCATTTATATTTTTCCATTTAAATAATTTTCTGATTTGATGTTTTTATATTATGCTTTGTTAATCCTCTATGTCATACAAATCTAAATAATAAATAAATAAATAATTTAGATTCTGTTTTTATATTATATTATAGATTCTGTTTTTATATTATATTATAGATTCTGTTGATATATTATAGATTCTGTTTTATTTTATATTATATCTTATATTTTATTATTAATTTAGATTCTGTTTTTATATTATGCTTTGTTAATCCTCTATGTCTGTCCAAAATCCCTCTTATGACATGGACAGTTAGATAAGTCATGCAAATAAATGAATATACGAACAAAGAAAGTGAATAAAACAGGGTTAGAGAGGTGCTTTTCCTCTCTATTTTGGGTAAGGAGGTTGGACAAGATGTTGATGGCCATTTTGACTTACAGTAACAGAAGTCAGCGGGGAGGCAGGATGCAGAACTGGAACAACTGCACAGCATGTTCATAAACGCCTCATTGAGAGAAGAAAAGGATTTTGGTGGGAAACCATTCAAGAGGTTTTGGCAGGAAGAAAACTTGGCATGTTTCCAGACCTTTGGTACTAAGTGACTGCTGGCACAAAAGGCATCCTAGTGATTTTCATTCCAACATCAAGTGAATTCTTGAATGAAAACAATGGCATATTAGCAAAAGCACTGTTTCCATTGAGGAACTCTTGACATGGTAGCATAGACATCTATGTATAAATATCTTCCCCAGGCCTATACTGTTTATGTATGGTATGTTCTGTGCATGTTTTTAAACTATGGGTTTTTAGCTTTCTAATTGTTGAATTTGTATTATATATTGTTTTCTGTTACTGTTGTGAGCCGCCCCGAGTCTGCGGAGAGGGGTGGCATACAAATTTAATTAATAATAATAATAATAATAATAATAATAATAATAATAGAGTCCAGGAGGAGAATAGAATAGAATGGAATAGAATAGAATAGAATAGAATAGAACAGATGAAAGGGATCTTAGAGGTCTTTTATTCCAAGGGACAGTCGGCAGCTTACCTACACCGGCGCCAGTTGCAGTGGGGCTGGAGCACATGGAAGCCGCCATCTTGAGGGTAGAGCGTGGGGCGATCTCGCATGAGGGAGCGAGATCGCCCAGGAGGCACTGCGCCAGGGTGTGCATGTGCAGTAACGGGCTGAGGGTGGGGCAGCAAGGCCCTCCTTTGCCGCTCCTCTTTCCCAGCAGGCTGCCGAAGAGAGGTAGAACATTAAAAGAACATTAAATGAGCCGCTGTTCAATAAGGGAAAAAAATTCAGTTGAGAACCTAAGGAAACTGCCAACCTCCACTCAAGTTCTGGTGTAACAAGGGTATTAGGGACTGAATTGGGTTGGCTTCAAACTCCTTAGTGAAAAATCAACATTTAACTATAGGTAGTCCTTGATGTGCTACTACTGTGGTCTTTCGCTTGCGTCCTGCACAAATAATATGAATTCAGAGAATGCAGAGACTAGGGAGGTGCTGCACAGGCGTCCTATGTTCATGGCACCTGAGACTGACAATGAAGCAGATGAGGGGTCAGGGTCAGAACAAGAGACTTCTGAACTTCCTAGGATGAGTGAATCAGCATTTCCTGTGAGGAATGATTTTGCATTTCCTGTGCTGAGTGACTCAGAGGAACAGGAGGAGCCTCTTTTGGATGCCAAAGTGTGGAGGCCATCCAGGAGACATGAATGGTTGGCTAAGAGGAGAGTCACTCAGAAGTAGCACTGCAGGCTATTGGGTCACGCCCTCAGGGTATTTAAGAGTGAGCTGAGCCATGCCACGTTGCAGAGAACAACACATTTCATTCTGGCTCATAGTTTTATGATAATTTGTTTTGTGTTTGAAAGAACATTCTTGCTTTCACAAGGATTCTGGGCTTCAAGATTATTTTGGTGCCTCTCTGCTTCTGGGTAATTATTTTGGTGCTTATCTCTCTTTCTGGGACTCTTGCCAGCTGATAATACTCTCTCTGTCATTCCAGGAAAGATAATTAGAGACTTTTACTTTATTCAGAAGACTTTACTTGTAAATATACTGTATATTCCTTGTACAAAGTAAACCCTTTATTATCTACACTGGTGGTCTGTATTTGATTCCTGGGAGGCTCGGTGATAGAACATAACAACTACAGTAGAGCTAAAAAATTATGTTGTTGACTGGGATATTTGTTAAGTGAGTTTTGCTCCATTTCACAACCTTTCTTGCCACAACTGGTAAGTGAATCACTGAAGTTGATAAGTTAGTAACCTAGTTGTTAAGTGAATATGGTCTCTCCATTGACTTTGCTTGTCAGAAGCTCACAAAAGGTGTTCACATGACCTTGGGACACAGCAATCGTCTTAAATATGACCCAGTTGCCAAGTATCTGAATTTTGATTACCTGATTATGTGGATTGTGAAAAACGGTCATGTCACTTATTTCAGTGTCGTTATAACTTTGAGTGGTCATGAAATAAATGTTGTAAGCCGAGGACTACCTGTATTTCTTCCACTAGACTACATTTACTGAAAGTTGATATCCAGGCTGGGAGTAAGTGGCTCAGAGGAAGGAAGATGAGAGGTTCTGGACAGGAGTGGGTTCTAACCTACCTCACTGCTGGTTCGCTTCCTCCCATACCATACATGTGCATGCACAATGGCAAAATATTCCAACCCCCCCCAAAAAGCTGAAAACAAGATGACAACCACTTCCACGGTGCCAGAAACTCGGCTTCTGCGCATATGCAGAAGAAAAAAAAACCTAAAAAATCTCCGCCCCAAAATAAAAAATCCAAAACATCACACCCCACAAACAAAATAGCAACTGCATGCACAGTGTGGAAACATAGCTTCTGCCCCTGTGCAAAAGAAAAAAAACTGAACCCCTCCCCCCCAAAGCCAAAAACAAGATGGTGACCGCATGCACACAGTGCCAGAAACTCGGCTTCTGAGTATGTGCAGAAGAAAAAAAGCAGGGGAAAATCCGCCCAAAAATATTCTAAAAAAAAAATCCAATTTTTTTTTTTTTTAATGGCAGTGTCCACGGACTGGCACTGGCCGAATCGATTCCATGACATCATTGTGATGTCACCAGCAGGTTGCTACCAGTTCGGGTGAACCGGTCCGAACTGGGAGGAACCCAACTCTGGTCCCGGAATAAAAGGATGTTCCTTCCACACATCTGGCTTTAATGTGGTTCTTTGGATCAGCAATCCTACTGAAATAAGTTTATTTGTTTGTCTGTTTGTTTGTTTGTTTGTCTGTCTGTCTCTTTGTCTCTTTGTCTGTTTATTTATTTATTTATTCGTTCGTTCGTTCACTCATTCATTCGTTCGTTCGTTCATTCGTTCGTTCGTTCGTTCACTCATTCATTCATTCATTCATTCATTCATTCATTCATTTATTTATTTATTTATTTATTTATTTATTTATTTATTTATTTATTTATTTATTTATTTATTTGACTTCTATGCCGCCCAATCCCGAAGGACTCAGGGCAGTTTACAACAATATAAAATACAAGACAGTAAAAAGAATTCTTTAAGCAATTCTTATTAAAACTAAGCTATAAAACCATTAATTAAAAACCCTGATAAACATAATAAACTAACCCAACATGCATACTAAACATTCATACAAATTGGCCATTGTTGTTGTTGATTCATGGCCCCCAGGCCTATCGGCAAAGCCAGGTCTTCATGGCCTTACGGAAGGCCAATAGGGTGGGAGCAGTACGGACATCAGAGGGGAGTTGATTCCATAGGAATATCCTGGGGCAGCAACAGAGAAGGCCCTCCCCTGCCCTCCGTTTGAGATGGAGATATTTTTTAGAAAGTATCTTTTTCTGCTGCATTGCTAATCAGTTCCTTACTGCTGGTAGCAAGAAGTCATTTTAATAAGGGAGTGCAACACCGCCATCAGTGTTGTTTAACATTACAGACTTAAAGTTGGCAACATAATAAAGTTTATTATTATTCCTACAAGAGTCACCTTCTAGGAGACTTGGGCAGCATAAACTTATTTAGTTAGTTACAGGCAATGTCAGTTCTGTAAAGGGAACAAATGGTTTGTTTGAACAACCCGCTAACCTATAAGCATACTGAACATTTGCTGACTGAATTCACTCAGTTGTTTGGATTCAAACTTATGGCAACATTACCCTGTCACACTGTCCAGATTAATATACAATATCTTGTGTTACAAATAAATCAACCATTTTAGTCCTGTATGCTATGTAACTCTTCAAAGTCTGTTTTTAGTATCCACTGAAAGAGAATTGAGTGCAGAATATACTAGCACTTGGTTTTTATACAGTGGTACCTCTACCTAAGAACGCATCTACTTACGAACATTTCTAGATAAGAACCGGGTGTTCAAGATTTTTTCCCCTCTTCTCAAGAACCATTTTCCACTTACAAACCCGAGCCTCTGAAACTGTAACCGGAAAAGGGAAAAAGAAGCCTCCGTGGGGCCTCTCTAGGAATGTCCTGGGAGGAAACAGGGCTGGAAAAGGTGGGGAGAAGCCTCTGTGGGGCCTCTCTAGGAATGTCCTGGGAGGAAACAGGCCTGGAAAAGGTGGGGAGAAGCCTCTGTGGGGCCTCTCTAGGAATCTCCTGGGAGGAAACAAGGCTGGAAAAGGTGGGGAGAAGCCTCCGTGGAGCCTCTCTAGGAATCTCCACCCTCCCTGTGGTTTCCCCAATCACACACATTGTTTGCTTTTACATTGATTCCTATGGGGAAAATTGCTACTTCTTACAAACTTTTCTACTTAAGAACCTGGTCACGGAACAAATTAAGTTCATAAGGAGAGGTACCACTGTATACGCTTATTCAGAGAATGAAGAACTTGCCCATTCCAGTGAGTATCCCTATGCTGCTACAGGCAATGGCTTTTTAGTGGAATTAATGGCCAATGAAATGGCTGAGTAATGAGTCAGTTAAACAGCTGGGTCTCCCAACTGTGCTGCAAATCAGCTACAGCTGGTTGGAGAGAAAATTGAAACGACCTAAAAGAAAGTAGCAGTTCACCATGAATGTGCCCCAAGTGACCAATTAACTGAAGATTTCGAAGGAAGTAAAGCTTAAAAGTGGAACAAGTCCAAAAAAAAGGGGGGGGGGGGATAAAGGCATTGTCATTATAAGCAGCTGGTGGAAAACAGTGTAGCAAGGGATAGGTAAAGTTGTCCCCAGCTGTCGTTAACTTGGTCAAGGGATTACAAAGGATTAAGACTGGCCCAGGCAGGTTCTTATTGGTTACTTTAAGCCAGGTGTCTCCAGCCTTATTCTTCAGCCAGCCCGGGGAATTAAAGTCCACAAATCATAAAGTTGCCAAGTTTGGAGATCCCTGCTTTAAGCTGATACGAACTATGCCAGTGATGGCAAAACCTTTTTTTTCCCCCTTGGGTGCCGAAAGAGCATGCGCACATGAGTGCCCACGCCCATAATTGGCTTTCCCTGCCAACGGGAGGCCTTCTGAAGGCTGAAAATAGCCTGTTTCCCAACTTCTGGTGGGCCCAGTAGGCTCGTGTTTCACCCTCCCCAAGCTCCAAAGGCTTTTCTGGAGTTGTGGAGGGTAAAAACGCCATCCCCCACCCCCCTTGGAGGCTCTCTGAAAATCTGCTGGCTGGCACACACATGCACATTGGAACTGAGCTAGAGCAACAGCTCACGTGCCACCAGATATGATTAGATTAGATTAGATTAGATTAGATTTATTGGATTTATATGCCGCCCCTGTCCGCAGACTCGGGGCGGCTCACAACAATGGTAAACAATATATAGTAACAAATCTAATATTTAGCAATCTAAATTACAGTTTAAGTTAAAAAATCCAAAAGAACCCCAATATATAAAAAGCAAGCACACAATTGAATCATACACAAAAACTACATGGGCAAGGGGGAGATGTTTCGATTCCCCCATGCCGGACGGCAGAGATGGGTTTTAAGGAGTTTCCGAAAGGCAAGGAGGGTGGGGGCAATCCTAATCTCTGGGGGGAGCTGGTTCCAGAGGGTCGGAGCCACCACAGAGAAGGCTCTTCCCTTGGGTCCCGCCAGACGACATTGTTTAGTCGACGAGACCCGGAGAAGGCCAACTCTGTGGGACCTTACCGGTCGCTGGGATTTGTGCGGCAGAAGGTGGTCCCGGAGATATTCTGGCCCGATGCCATGAAGGGCTTTATAGGTCATAACCCACACTTTGAATTGTAACAGGAAACTTATCGGCAACCAATGCAGACTGCAGAGTGTTGGAGTAACATGGCTTCGTGTGCCACCCGTGCCATAGGTTCGCCATCACTGAACTATGCTGTTTGGTTTGGAGAGCAACAGAGCCTGTTTCTTTCAGGGTCAACTCATTCTGTATAACTAAGTCTCTAAAATGATTCCCCAACATGGATTTGCTAAGTAACAGCTGACCAACAGTAGCAGGAGAGGGTGTGCCGTGTTTCTTTGCCACCTTATGGTGCAACCCTCCCTTTATCAGCTGTTGGCATATATTTGGACATGGGTTCAGTGCTCTTATGGAATGAGGTTAAACCCATGTTTAAAATGTCTGAATTGTAACCCTATCCAGATATCTGGCCCTGGGCTCAGGTTGCTGCTACTCAATGCCAGGTCGGTGGTAAATAAAGCTCTCCTCATCCGGGATTTGATCCTGGATGAGGAGGCCGACCTGGCATGTGTAACTGAAACCTGGCTGGGCCCAGAGGGAGGAGTTCCTCTCTCTGAAATTTGCCCAGCCGGGTTTCAGATATGGCATCAACCTCGACCCCGGGGAAGGGGGGGAGGAGTGGCTATTATAGCCAGGGAGAGCCTTTGCCTGCGTAGACTCGTTGCTCCGGAGATTGCGGGTTGTGAGTCCCTCCTGGTGAAGTTGGACTTAGGGGTTCAGGTGGGCTTGTTTCTCACGTACCTGCCTCCCAGCTGCGTGGCACAAGCCCTGCCTGTGCTGCTCGAGGAGGTAGCCGGGCTGGCGGTGGGGTTCCCTAGACTTATTGTCTTGGGAGACCTCAACCTGCCGTCGCTCGGCGAATCCTCTGGATTGGCACAGGAGTTCATGGCCACCATGACAGCCATGGACCTGACCCAAGTAGTTCAGGGTCCGACTCATGAGGGGGGGCACTCACCCGACATGGTATTCCTCTCTGAGCAACTGAGTAATGGTCTGAGACTAAGGGGCTTAGAAGTGTTGCCTTTGTCATGGTCAGACCATTTTCTACTGCGGCTTGACTTCCTGGCTCCAATCCTCCCCCGCAGGGAGGCGGAACCAATTAAGATGTTCCGCCCCAGACGCCTGATGGATCCAGAAGGCTTTCAGAAGGCGCTTGGGGTTCTTCCAGATACACTCGTCCGCAGTCCGGCAGAGTCTCTGGCTGAGGCCTGGAACAAGGCGGCAGCAGAGGCCCTTGACCGTATTGCGCCGTTGCGACCTCTCCGTGGCGCTAGACCCCGTAGAGCTCCATGGTTCAACGAGGAGCTCCGGGAGTTGAAGCGCCAGAAGAGACGTCTAGAGAAGCGATGGAGGAAGAGTAAGTCCGAATCCGATCGAACACTTGTAAGAGCCTTTATTAAGACTTACAAAGTGGCGCTCAAGGCGGCAAGATGCGCGTATCATTCCGCCTTGATTGCATCAGCGGAATCCCGCCCGGCCGCTCTGTTTAGGGTGACCCGCTCCCTTCTTAATCAGGGGGGAGTTGGGGAGCCCTTACAGAGTAGTGCCGAGGACTTTAACACGTTTTTCGCTGATAAAATCGCTCGGATCCGGGCCGATCTCGACTCCAATTGTAAAACAGAGTCGACTGACAACGAGTCAGTCGAGGTGACTGGGGCTAAACGTCTTTGTCCATCTGTCTGGGAGGAGTTTGACTTGGTGACACCTGATGAAGTGGACAAGGCCATTGGAGCTGTGAGTTCTGCCACCTGTTCACTGGATCCGTGTCCCTCTTGGTTGGTTTCGGCCAGCCGAGAGGTGACACGGAGCTGGGCCCAGGAGATTACCAACGCTTCCTTGGGGAGGGGAGTCTTTCCAACACTCTATAAAGAAGCGCTCGTGCGCCCCCTCCTCAAGAAGCCCTCCCTGGACCCAGCCGTACTCAATAACTACCGTCCAGTCTCCAACCTTCCCTTCATGGGGAAGGTTGTCGAGAAGGTGGTGGCACACCAGCTCCAGCGGTCCTTGGAAGAAGCCGATTATCTAGGTCCCCAGCAGTCGGGTTTCAGGCCCGGATACAGCACGGAAACTGCTTTGGTCGCGTTGATGGATGATCTCTGGCGGGCCCGGGACAGGGGCTTGTCCTCTGTCCTGGTGCTTCTTGACCTCTCAGCGGCTTTCGATACCATCGACCATGGTATCCTTCTGCGCCGGCTGGAGGGGTTGGGAGTGGGAGGCACTGTTCTCCAGTGGTTCTCCTCCTACCTCTCCGGTCGGTCGCAGTCGGTGTTAGTGGGGGGTCAGAGGTCGACCTCTAGGTTTCTCCCTTGTGGGGTGCCTCAGGGGTCGGTCCTCTCCCCCCTGCTATTTAACATCTACATGAAACCGCTGGGTGAGATCATCCAAGGGCATGGGGTGAGGTATCATCAATATGCCGATGATACCCAGTTATACATCTCCACCCCATGTCCAGTCAACGAAGCAGCGGAAGTGATGTGCCGGTGCCTGGAGGCTGTTGGGGCCTGGATGGGTGTCAACAAACTCAAACTCAATCCAGACAAGACGGAGTGGCTGTGGGTCTTGCCTCCCAAGGACAATTCCATCTGTCCGTCCATCACCCTGGGGGGAGAAACATTGACCCCCTCAGAGAGGGTTCGCAACTTGGGCGTCCTCCTCGATCCACAGCTCACATTAGAGAAACATCTTTCAGCTGTGGCGAGGGGGGCGTTTGCCCAGGTTCGCCTGGTGCATCAGTTGCGACCCTATTTGGACCGGGAGTCACTGCTCACAGTCACTCATGCCCTTATCACCTCGAGGCTCGACTACTGTAACGCTCTCTACATGGGGCTACCTTTGAAAAGTGTTCGGAAACTTCAGATCGTGCAGAATGCAGCTGCGAGAGCAATCATGGGCTTTCCCAAATATGCCCATGTTACACCAACACTCCGCAGTCTGCATTGGTTGCCGATCAGTTTCCGGTCAGAATTCAAAGTGTTGGTTATGACCTATAAAGCCCTTCATGGCACCGGACCAGATTATCTCAGGAACCGCCTTCTGCCGCACGAATCCCAGCGGCCAGTTAGGTCCCACAGAGTGGGTCTTCTCCGGGTCCCGTCAACGAAACAATGCCACTTGGCGGGACCCAGGAGAAGAGCCTTCTCTGTGGCGGCCCCGGCCCTCTGGAACCAACTCCCCCCAGAGATTAGAATTGCCCCTACCCTCCTTGCCTTTCGTAAGCTACTCAAAACCCACCTCTGCCGCCAGGCATGGGGGAATTAAGACCTCTTCTCCCCCTAGGCTGATACAACTGTATGTATGGTATGTTTGTACGTATGTTGGTTTTATACATTAGGGGGTTTTAAGTTAGTTTTTAGTATTGGATTTTTACTGTATATTGTTTATGACTGTTGTTAGCCGCCCCGAGTTTTCGGAGAGGGGCGGCATATAAATCCAATAAATGAAATGAATGAAATGAAATCAGCTTATATCAACCAATATCAGGCTTTTTTGGAATACAGAATATGGTTTTCCAGATTTATACAAAACCACATTGATTTTTTTCCATGTGTCAAAAATTAGTGGACTATCAAGCTCCAGCCCTGTCCCACACAAAGAAGAGTGATTGTTGGGGGGATTTTGTTTTGTTACCATCTCATAGAGACAGTGATGTTACAGTCAATTGTGCAGAACCAGTAGAAAAATTTTAGGTATCTTTTTCCTATAAATGATGTTGAATGTGTATAATTTTAGAAGAGCTGTGTGTGCAGGTGTGTACATACACATACAATTTATATAGTAGATAATGTATATTTTTGTGTGCCTGTGTGCAGTGTACTTACTCATTTATTTATTTATTTATACTTCTATGCCGCCCAGTCCCAAAGGGACTGTCGCTCAGACACTATACGTTTCCGTCCACACCGAAAAAAATTTAGAGGGAACATTGCCTGTGTGTAATATGTAATATATGGCATATATAACATAGAATTAAATAGTATATTTGGATATTCAGTAATAGTAAATAGATAGGGAAATTGTATCTCTTTGAGGCAAAGAGGGGCCAGGCACCCTAACCCAAAACCTTGACGTGAGTGACATCAAGTTGGCTACCTTTAAGCCAGTCACATGACCTTTAAGCCATCTCCGGTCACATGATCATCAAGCCACTCCCACCAGTCACATGGCTGGAAAGCCACACCCACAAAATAAGCCACGCCCACATTGTGGTAGTAAAATTTTTGCAATCCTTCACTGCATAGGAGAAAGGGAGAAGAAAGGGATGATGGAGAAAGGTGAGGAA
This sequence comes from Erythrolamprus reginae, assembly GCF_031021105.1. Taxonomy (NCBI): domain Eukaryota; kingdom Metazoa; phylum Chordata; class Lepidosauria; order Squamata; family Dipsadidae; genus Erythrolamprus; species Erythrolamprus reginae. The sequence goes on along the minus strand of NC_091951.1, from coordinate 272,793,368 downwards.
ATAAATCCCACTAGTGGCCATGGTGACAAACTGGTACAAACCTATACAATCCTTGATTTTACCACCGTGATTCCCCCATCAGTTTAGAAAATAGAAGTAAGATGCACCCATATTTGAAACTAGACATATGTCGATCATGGCTTTACATGGTTCATCAGCACATGTGCTGCTGATACAGTGCAACATCAAATTGGATCATGTGATCATGAGCATGGTGAATTCTAAAATAAAACCAGTTAAAATTTATCTCCCTTTCCAAGGCAAGACATAGTGCAAAGCAATAGTTCTTCCCCAAACTCTTCCCTAGATCAGGGCTCAGCAACCCGTGGCATGTGGCTCTTTCATACCGTTGCTGCAGCTCCTTGTCACTGGTCGACACCACAATTTTGAGAGGAGCTTCCGGTCGGGGTGGGGGAAAGCTGGGCATGCTGGGAGGAGACTCTATGGCAAGGGGCGACTTTTCCTGTCAGCTCCATAATTGCTAGGGCTTTTGGTTAGAATTGGTAGATGAAAAAAGATGCCACACTAGGAGGAGACTCTATGGTGGGGGAACCGGACTTCTAGTTAGCTCCAAAATTTCAAGGGAGGCTTCCAGTTAGGGCTTTTGTGGCTCTTTGAGAGTTTAAGGTTGCTGACCCCTGCCCTAAATGGTCCATAGAGTGTTCCCCCCTCCCCATCTTGAAGTATCTTTATAAAGAAATTTAGGGAGTCTGTCCAGAGGCACGATAGTCTTCAGAGTCATTTCCTGAGAGACCACAGTGTAAATCTGTTTACTCTATACATCACTCAATGAAACGAAACTCCCTGGAGGGATGACTCTCAGATCATCGTATTGAGGGTTGCAACATTAAAGTTGTGTGCCATTGGTTAAAAGCAAGCAACCCTTCATGGCACCAGACCAGAATATCTCCAGGACCGCCTTCTGCCGCACGAATCCCAGCGACCAATTAGGTCTCACAGAGTTGGCCTTCTCCGGGTCCCGTCAACTAAACAATGTCGTTTGGCGGGACCTAGGGGGAGAGCCTTCTCTGTGGTGGCCCCGACCCTTTGGAACCAACTCCCCCCACATATCAGAGTTGCCCCCATCCTCCTTGCCTTTCGTAAGCTCCTTAAAACCCACCTCTGTCGTCAGGCATGGCGGAATTGAGACTTTCCCTCCCCCCTAGGCTTATAAAATTTATGCATGGTATGTCAGTATGTATGACTGGTTTCTTAAATTGGGGTCTTTTAAATTAACTTAAATATTAGATTTGTTTACATTGTATTATTATTGTTGTTAGCTGCCCCGAGTCTATGGAGAGGGGCGGAATACAAATCTGATTAATAAATAAATAAATAAATAATAAACCCTATCAAACAGAAAGGTTTATACTGCTGAGTGCATAACAGCAGTTTGTATATTTTTTTAAAGTAAACCCTATTATATGAATTTTTATTTAAATGAAACTATTGCCAGCAGTTAAATAATTGTAAAAAATATCTTCAGTCCTACGCTGTCTAAGGAATTCTTGAGAATTTTAAATAAATTCTTAATAGCATTGTGTGTATTGGCGGTATTTTGATTCACTCAGCTCTCCGCTTCACTTTCTTATGCAGACCAGACATATAAGCACCAGTGGCAAATTCCAAATGTCACCCTGCACTGCTTAAACAAATCACTTGGCTTTTCCTTAGCATTTATTTTTGAGCCCCGTGCTGAGAATAGCGAAACGTTTATATGTAACATTTTTCCATTCTCCTCCCTAATAACAAATAGCCTACTGGAGCAAATGGGATTGTCATAAAACTGGCCAGTTTCCCCCACTTTAACCATCTGTCCCAAAAAGTGACAAGCATGTTTGCAGAAGGGCAAGGCCATGCAAATTTGAGACCATTATTAGCACAAGGGGCCACAAGGCTCTGTACTCTCACCACTCCTCTTCTCTATATATACCAATGACTGCATCTCAAACAATCCATCTGTTAAACTACTGAGGTTTGCAGATGATACAACAGTGATTGGTCTCATTCAAGACAACGATGAAACTGCATATAGATGGTGTTGTGGTTAGCTCTGGCCCAGCTCCTGCCCCAAGGACTGCCGATGTGGGGGAGACATCCACATGCTGCAGGCCTGTTTTGCCCCCGGTGGAATCTGATGATGAAGGCTCCTCTGACCAAGAAGACATGAGTGACAGGGAGGAGGAGAGTGTGGCAGACAGCTCAGAAGGAGATCAATTATCTAGCTCCTCCTTGGATTCAGAACAAGAGTTAATGATACAGCCACGCATGCGGAGAGCGATGCATAGGCAACAACAACTGAGAGATTATTATCAAAGAAAATGAGGCCACCTGTGGTTGGGTGGGGCTGTGGTAATTAGTGAGGCTGCTATAAATAGCAGCCTTTGGGTTTGGCCATTGTGGAGGATTATCTGATCATTGTGTTTTGTGACTGCTTTACTGACTTTGACCTTTTGTGTGCTGATTTTTCCCCACTTTGAAACTAAACCAGGGCAAAGTGTGTTTCACTTTGTGAAAGAAGAAGGACTGTGAATTGCCTCACAGCTGCAAGCTAAGTATCACAGAACTGATAAGGGACTTGTACAAATTACCAGTTTGTTTGGAGACGAGTGCTCTTTGCTATACCAAAAGAGGGCTTGGTTTAAGTGAATTTTCATTATAAAGAACATTGTTTTGAATTTTCAAACGTGTGTGTGTCTGAAATTTGTACCTGTGAATTTTTGGGAGGATTCTACCAGAGAGCCTGACAGAACAGATGGGAGGTTGAACAACTAGCCTCATGATGCAACCTGAACAATCTGGAACTGAACACACTCAAAACCATAGAAATGGTGATAGACTTTAGGAGAAACCTTCCCTTGAAACTATCAAACTATTTACTAAGTCTGCACTATTATTACTATTATTTTTTTCTCATCCTTCCTATTACCCATCTCCTCCCACTTATGACTGTATGACTGTAACTTGTTGCTTGTATCCTTAAGAATTCTATTTGTCAAGAATCATGAGGTACAACACTTAATGATTGCCATAGAGGTCAAATAAGCAATATTGATTGCTTCCTGATTGCTTATTTCACCTCTATGGCAATCATTAAGTGTTGTACCTCATGATTCTTGACAAATGTATCTTTTCTTTTATGTACCCTGAGAGCACATGCACCAAAGACAAATTTCTTGTGTGTGCAATCACACTTGGTCAATAAAGAATTCTGTTCTGTTCTGTTTTAATGCACTTGGGGAAAAGGAATCTTCAATCTGAGTATTGTATTGGCAGTTCTGTGTTAGCAAAAACTTCAGAAAAGAAGGATTTAGGGGTAGTGACTTCTGACAGTCTCAAAATGGGTGAGCAGTGTGGTCGGGCGGTAGGGAAAGCAAGTAGGATGCTTGGCTGCATAGCTAGAGGTATAACAAGCAGGAAGAGGGAGATTGTGATCCCGCTATATAGAGCGCTGGTGAGACCACATTTGGAATACTGTGTTCAGTTCTGGAGACCTCACCTACAAAAAGATATTGACAAAATTGAATGGGTCCAAAGACGGGCTACAAGAATGGTGGAAGGTCTTAAGCATAAAACGTTTCAGGAAAGACTTAATGAACTCAATCTGTATAGTCTGGAGGACAGAAGGAAAAGGGGGGACATGATCGAAACATTTAAATATGTCAAAGGGTTAAATAAGGTTCAGAAGTGTTTTTAATAGGAAAGTGAACACAAGAACAAGGGGACACAATCTGAAGTTAGTTGGGGGAAAGATCAAAAGCAACGTGAGAAAATATTATTTTACTGAAAGAGTAGTAGATCCTTGGAACAAACTTCCAGCAGACGTGGTAGATAAATCCACAGTAACTGAATTTAAGCATGCCTGGGATAAACATATATCCATCCTAAGATAAAATACAGAAAGTAGTATAAAGGCAGACTAGATGGATCATGAGGCCTTTTTCTGCCGTCAGACTTCTATGTTTCTATTCTATTCGGCTCTGCTCTGCTCTGCTATGCTACGCTATGCTATGCTATCCTATCCTATTCTATCCTATCCTATCCTATCCTATTTTTCCTTGAAAGAAAACATGCCATTCAGGGTGGTCTTCCCACATTATTTTCACAACAATGAAAAATATTTTATTTCAGTGCAAACTGAAAAAAGAACTGTAACAAAGGAGAAGCCAAGAAACAGAAAAGTGTTTGAAATTAGTCAAATTAATGGTAACAATAGGCCTCACTATGGCAACAAACACTGTTCCTAATTCCAAAAGTTGGATAACTTGTTGGATGTGAATTTTCCTTTCTGTGTCTGGTAATCATTACAAAAATATGCAGATTGGTGAGGAACTTTTATGATCGCATCATGACCCTAAGAAATGGGTTTAGGATTTTAATTCTAATTCAGGGGAAAAGGGGATTAACACATAATCTTGCATTGAAAAAGAATTCTACCCTAGCCTTATTTTATTGTAGTGGCAACTCAGGTAGCATCGAGTTTTTATAAGAGCTGTACATTTCTAATGATTTGATAAATGTGAAAGTAATTAGCGCTTTTGAGTACAATCCCTCCAAACAATAGTTGAAACAGGCACTCCATGTAAAGGCACCAGTAGTGGGTTGCTACCAGAACGTTAAAAGCTGACTGTAGATCTGTAGGTCAGTAGTTCAAATCTCATCAATGGCTCCAGGTTGACTCAGCCTTCCATCCTTCCAAGGTGGGTAAAATGAGGACCTGGATTGTGGGGGCAATAGGCTGGCTCTGTTTTAAAAAGTGCTATTGCTAACATGTTGTAAGTCACCCTGAATCTAAGGAGAAGGGCGGAATGCATAAATAAATAAATAAATAAACAAACAAGCAAGCAAGCAAGCAAGCAAGCAAGCAAGCAAGCAAGCAAGCAAGCAAGCAAGCAAGCAAGCAAGCAAGCAAGCAAGCAAGCAAGCAGTGGAAGTGATGTGCCGGTGCCTGGAGGCTTTTGGGGTCTGGATGCGTATCAACAAGCTCATGCCTGCTCACAGTCGCTCATGCCCTCATCACCTCGAGGTTTGATTACTGCAACACTCTCTACATGGGGCTACCTTTGAAAAGTGTTCGGAAACTTCAGATCGTGCAGAATATGGCCGTGAGAGCCATTGTGGGGTTACCTAGGTTCGCCCACGTTTCTTCAACACTCCGTCACTTGCATTGGCTGCCGATCATTTTCCAGTCACAATTCAAAGTGTTGATAATGACCTATAAAACTCTACATGGCATCGGACCAGAATATCTCCGGGATCGTCTTCTGCCGCACGAATCCCAGCGCCTGATAAGGTCCCACAGAGTTGGCCTTCTCCGGGTCCCGTCGACTAAACAATGTTGTCTGGCGGGCCCCAGGGGAAGAGCCTTCTCTGTGGTGGCCCCGGTCCTCTGGAACCAACTCCCCCCAGAGATCAGAACTGCCCCCACCCTCCTTGCCTTTCGTAAATTGCTTAAGACCCACCTATATCGCCAGGCATGGGGGAATTGAGTCATCTCCCCTGGGCTTATATAGTTTATGCATGGTATGCTTCTGTTGTATGATTTTTAAATGATGGGTTTTAGATAATTTTTAATATTAGATTTGTTACACTGTATAGTGTTATTATTGTTGTTGTGAGCCACCTCGAGTCTTCGGAGAAGGGTGGCATACAAATCTAATAAATTATTATTATTATTATTATTATTATTATTATTATTATTATTATTATTAAATAAATAATAAAATAAATAAATAGTAAAATAGTAAAATAGTAAAATAGTAAAATAATAGTAAAATAGTAAAATAATAAAACTATACAACAATAAAATAAATAAATAAATAATAAAATAATAAAGTAATAAAATAATAAAATAAATAAATAAATAAAAGTCGCCGTGCCAGTAGCAAAAGTTGAGCTGCACGTGCAGCTTCAGGTGTCTGACAGGCGGGATGTGTGTCCCAGTGACATTTTGTTTCTGCGCATGTGCAGGAAGCGATGTCTCGCGAGGGGATATGCATGTATGCAAGATTTTGGTGATGCGTGGAAGTAAAAAAAAAAATCACTGAAATCTCACGCGCACACGCGTCCCCTCACAAGATGTTGCTTCCTGTGCAGGCGCAGAAGCAAAATCTCCCGGGCGCTCACCCTCATTGAACATCCGAAGTTGTGCACGCAGCACGCAGGTAGCAGCTTTAGGAGGAACCTGCCTCTGAAAGGCACATAAATGTAGATGCTGGACATGATTCACATCTGAAAAACATGGTAATGATCATGTACTGTCAATCCAGCTGGTGCATAGCTGCCACTTGCTCAGAATTCATCTTATGAGCTTCTCTGCTTGTTTTCATCTTCACCTTTAAACAGAAACTTCAACTTTATGCTCAGGAGTGTCTGTCGGGAGGATTTGGAAAATAAAGTGGTGGCCACAACCCTGCAACTGAAGCCCCTCTCCCCCTTTTAATATGTGTTGTGCCACGCATAAAAAGGGGCAGAGCTTTTGTTGATATTTTTGTCCCTTGCTGACACCTCTGTTTAGGTGTGTTAACTCTGCTAAAATTAAAAATTAAAGTTGCCCTTTTGGGTGAATTGAATTCTTGGTAACTTCGTCGTTTAATTTTCTGGCACGCAATGAATGTAGTTTTAACAGAATAGAATGTATTTGTGTCCCTGGTACTCTCTGAGCTTAGTTGATTCTTTGCAGACATTTGTTGGATAATGAAATGTCTGCAGAGCAAACAACCAAGAATTCCACAGAATGTGGTTTTCCAGAAAGTGTTTTCAATTTCAATTTATTTTCCTTAAACAAATATTTGCTGTGTCCTGGTCTTTCACAAATCCCATTTTACCTGGATCTTACAGGCATGCAACTATTATAACTGATATGCAGTGATGGGCTCCTACGAGTATGGTCAGGTATGCAGAACCGGTAGAAAAAATTTAAATCCCCCCCCCCCTTTTGGGGCTGTGGGTATGTTTTTTCTATTGCAGTAAATGAGGTTGAATGTGTATAATTTTAGAAGAGCTATGTGTGGGTATACATACACATAGTTTATGTAGTAGATAATGCATATTTATGTGCGCCTGTGTAAAATATGTATGTATACATATGGCATATATACATAGGATTAAATAGTATATAATAATATATGTTCAGTAATAGTAAATATCTTCTATCTCTTTGAGGGAAGGAGAGACCAGGCACCGTAACCCAAACCCTTGACATGAGTGATGTCAAGTTGGCCACCTTTAAGCCAGTCACATGACCTTTAAGCCACCCCGGTCACGTGATCATCAAAGTCACTCCCACCTGGTCACATGGTTAGCAAGCCACACCCACAAAATAAGCCACATCCACAGTGTGATAGTAAAAACATTTTGCAGCCCTTCACTGCTGCTATGTTATTTTCAAATTTTATTCTTGGTAACCCTGTCTGTACAGAAGATACCTGCTCTTCATATTTCTTTATAATTCATAATTCTTCATCATTGTAAAGCAGTAATAGGGTGACTTAAGAAATTGTAGTAAATGAGCTGGGGTGGCGCAGCAGGTAGAGTGCTGTACTGCAGGCCACTGAAGCTGACTGTAGATCTGAAGGTCAGCGGTTCAAATCTCATCACTGGCTCAAGGTTGACTCAGCCTTCCATCCTTCCGAGGTGGGTAAAATGAGGACCTGGATTGTGGGGGCAATAGCCTGGCTCTGTTAAAAAGTGCTATTGCTAACATGTTGTAAGCTGCCCTGAGTCTAAGGAGAAGGGCGGCATAATAAATAAATAAATGAATGAATGAATGAATGAATGAAAAAAGAAGTATTATTTGGCCTATTATGTTCTTCATTATGGCACCAAGACTACTAAGTAGAGCAAGACACTTTATTTACAGAAGGATTAAATTCAACTTGAGTCTGTCTATGAAATGACAAGAAAATATATATATATTTTTTTCAGAATTACAGAATTAAGCATAGTACTTGAATTCATCCTATCGTTACAAAGAGTTGAGTTTGGGGGTAACAGTTGTTGGGCAGAAAGCATCATATTTTAATTCCACTGTAGACTGCTCTTCAATTATACTGTCAGAGCTGTATAATAAACACAGTGTGATACCACTGTGTTTGCAAATATAAAGATCAGAAGCAATTATTGCTATGGAAACAGGAACAAACAACATTTAAAAATAGTTTGTTCTACGCATTTTCATCATCATCATTTTAACTAAAACTGCACAAAATATTTTTAGTGTAACACTGCTTATCATAAGCCTTATTTATGTACACTATGTGTGATGCTATAATCCTTTGGCATAAGCTTAATTACAACTGAAGAATTTGCTTTGTCAAACTTCAGTGATGTATTGCCTTGGTAACTTATAAAATGATAATCAGAAGATACCAAGTGTTCTTTCCTATATTAGCCCCTATAGGGAGATATGAACAAGCAGCAGTAATCTGAACTAAAGATGGGATTAGGAGTTGCCATATATTGGATACATTACGGAGGTGACCTGGAACTAAAGCAGTTCTAGGTCACCTGAGTAATATAGAAAGTTTTCTTTCACTTTTCTCTAATTGAATATTCATATAAATTTTTACTTCAAGCATTAAAGATTTGTTTTCCGACTTGATTATCTTTAGTAAAAATAAACTTAAAATTACTGCAGCTATTCTGAACACAGCCACATGTTCCCTTAGCTCTACCTTGAAGACATGTTGTTAAATGTCCTTTAAAGGCATGGCATCCAGACATTTTAACCACAGCCCATAACTGAGATTGAACTTATTGGTAGTTTTGCAGCTGTTGCTTTCCATCTTCTTCCAACACAAGGCTTACAACATGCATAAATTGTAGTGCTTTAAGAACGACCACAGAAATGAAACTCTTGGCCACTGGAATCTGCCCAGGTCCTATTTTCCATTTTTGGATACATAGAAGCAGTACTTTTAGGAACAATTGATGATTGGGGGTGGGGGGAATCCTGTACTTTAAAAAGTCGTCTAATTTTACCTATCTGGTCAAGATTTGCAATATTTATTTATTGATTTGATTTGATTTGATTTGATTTGTATGCCGCCCCTCTCCGGAGACTCGGAGCGGCTAACAACAACAAAAAAGCAGTGTACAATAGTAGTCTGATGTTAGAAATAATTAAAAGCCTATTAATATAAAAAAAACATACATACATATATACATACATACCATGCATAGAATTGTAAAGGCCTAGGGGGAAAGAGGATCTCAATTCCCCCATGCCTGACGGCAAAGGTGGGTTTTAAGTAGCTTACGAAAGGCAAGGAGGGTGGGGGCAATTCTAATCTCTGGGGGGAGTTGGTTCCAGAGGGCCGGGGCCGCCACAGAGAAGGCTCTTCCCCTGGGTCCCGCCAAGCAACGTTGTTTAGTTGACGGGACCCAGAGAAGATCCACTCTGTGGGACCTAACTGGTCGCTGGGATTCGTGCAGCAGAAGGCGGTCCCTGAGATAATATACTGATGTAGTAATTTTAGACAGTGTGAGATAAAGTAGCACTGACCTTTTATTAGAGAAGTATGTTGGCTATATTTTTTGTTTTGTAAAAAATATTTCATGGAATCCAATACCATCACAATGATTTATTTAAGGAGGCTAGAACAATGAAGTGTTTCATTAATAGACTTTGGGTCAACATCAAAAGGAATCACGGTACAATACTTACTTGAGAGTCTTTCTAATATAATCTTTGCTTAAACTTTTACTCCTGAGTCAGCTTAAACTTTTACTCCTGATTAATAATTAGGTACTTTTAGGCACTACATTCCAAGACTTCCTTTTGAAAATAATTTATGCAATTACATAATGCTAAAAATAAATCTGTTTATATCCTTGTACAGAAAATAGGAAAGAATTACTGCTCTGAGATGTATGCTGAGCAGTCTCACAACTTCTCCTTGGTACCAGTTACAGAGAAGAGTGAAATTGTTTGTGCAGTATTTTTAAAATCAAGTGGCAGACAAAAATAATATAGTTCTGATTTAAGATTCCATTGTACAAGATTTCTTTCCCTGGTCTTTTAACTAAATATTATGTAAGCTCAGTGCTGTTGAAAAGAATAATTCTACTGACAGGCATTAATATATGTGAATATCCTTTAATTTGTAGAATCATTGCTTAGTTCCTTCTTCCAGATATCTTGGTATAGGATTAGTTACAGGAAATACTTTCTGCTTTAGATCTGAATTAGCATAAACTCCACTTTCATCTTGCCATGTGTTGATCCCATGTCTTCTGTAATCCACTGTGTCAGTAAACTGGGAATTACATTTTCTATGTACTACAGAGTACCCGCTCAAATCAGGCGTAATCTAAAGGGGAGGCAATTCATGTACATTATTACTCAAAAGAAGGTTTTAAGCAGCAAACATTAACATTGGCTCCATTATATGCCAAAAATAAATGTAATCAATTGAAACATTTCTCTTCCAATAACATTCTGATTATTCACATTTCTCAAATTAAGAAATATGCATGGAAAAAGCTACCGTATGTGAGTGGCAACATTTTAAAACAGATGTTCCAAAACAGCAAATCTGTATTCATCTCTAATGCATATGATTTTCAATGTCGAATAGAATAGAATGGAATGGAATTTTATTGCCCAAGAATGATTGGAAACTCAAGGAATTTGTATTGAAACTGATTGTAATATTACATAATACCATCCTGTTTCCAAAACCAGCAAAATCTTTGCTACCTATGAAGAATGCAGTGTTCTCTCAATCATGGTTTGTATCTGCATATAGTTCTTGAGTTGTGACCACTATAGAGACCCAGAAAATGAAAATCGTTCAAAGAGCTTAGGAATTAATGGGTCATTTTTCTTTTGATACAAAGGACTTGGTTTAATAAGAACACAGAAGTGAAGTTAATGGCTGGGAGGCAATATAGAATTATATCCAGGAGCCATTAAGTTCAAGGAAGCCAGGTGATCTAATCCTTAGGCAATTTGGAAGGAAATAGATAAGGGTTATCCAACCTTGGCAACTGGAAGACTTGTGGACTTCAACTCCCAGAATTCCCCAGCCAACTTTGCTGGGAATTCCGGAAGTTGAAGGTCCACAGATCTTCAAATTAACAAGGTCAGACAGTCCTGGGGTAAATTAAAATGAAAAATGTGGAGTAAGGAATAAGGATGTGTGGGAACAGAAACTGTGAAATTATGAATTAGATATGGTTGGAAATGGAAAGAGGCAGTAGACTACTAACAGAACTTCAGGAAAGCAAAATATGAGAAATACTTTCTATAAACTAATTTAAAAGAAATACACTGACAGCTGATGGAAGCTAATATTCCTGTTTTTAATATGAACAAAATTATTCAGGAGTGACCATGTGAGAGAGAAAGAGAGTTATTCCATCAGAATAATTAAGATGTATATTTTTTTCTTTTGGGGGCTACCATGGTTACAAAAAGCATGATCACAATCTAATTTTGTTATTCCTAATTTATTTTTTTAAAGGAATCCAAAGTGAATCATTTGTTGGCCTTCTGCAATTTGAAAGGTTTTTTGTTTTTGGTTTTTAAAGGAAATCACAGATATACACAGACAGAGAAACATAACAATGTTCTCCTGATTTTTTCAATTGTATGAGTGTTATTATATAATTGACTTTTCTTCAGAATCATAAAAGTAGAGACTAATAAAGAATGCAATGCAATTTTGTAATCCAAATAAGAAACACTGTCACAGATTTTATTTTGAGATATACCAGAGATATGGAAATACAGTGTTCCCTCGATTTTCGCGGGTTCGAACTTCGTGAAACATCTATACCACGGTTTTTCAAAAATATTAATTAAAAAATACTTCGCGGTTTCCCCCCCTAAACCACGGTTTTTCCCACCCGATGACATCATATGTCATTACCAAACTTTCGTCTGCCTTTAAAAAACATTTTTAAAAATAAACTTTAATAAATAAACATGGTGAGTAATAATCTAAATGGTTGCTAAGGGAATGGGAAATTGTAATTTAGGTGTTTAAAGTGTTAAGGGAAGGCTTGGGATACTGTTCATAGCCAAAAATAGTGTATTTACTTCCGCATCTCTACTTCGCGGAAATTCGACTTTCGCGAAAATCGAGGGAACACTGTAATGCAACCTTTTACAAATGGCACTAGAAAACAATGGAAATCAAAGATTGTTAACAGAAAAGCGTATCCTTCCTTCATTTATTTCTATGTTAATGTTTTGCATTCCCATTTTCATCTTCTATCTTATCTTCTGCCTAAGGTTTGTCAAACAGGCCAAATATGTCATACACAGATTATACCCACCACGGCTCCGCAAAAGCAAAAAAGTCACAACAAGTCATGATCTGGCCCATGACACAATTGAGTTTGACACCTGTGTTCTACCTTATCCATCATTTGTAGTCATGCGTAGCTTATCGATGATTTCTAGTACAGCCCAGAGTTATTTGTCCTATACCAGAGGTCGGCATCCTGCAGCTTCGGGGCCATATGCGGCTCTTTGGGCCCCCTGCTGTGGCTCCCTATCCATCACTGGCTGGCCTCACCCTCCCTGAGAAGGTCAGGGTGACGGCATGAATGGAGATGCAGCTGGGGCTGATTGTCTAGCACTGGTTGAGGAACATAGCCACCTCTGGTTGAGGCTTCTCTTTGGGAGACCCTCCTTCCCCTCTCGCAATTCCATGGCTGGGTGTGGCAAGGTCAGGAGTGTGCGCATGCATGGGGACACCCTCAAGCGAGCACCAGCAAAGGTCCAGCCGGAGGGCGGGCAGCTGCTTGCTTAAGGAGGGTCTTTGGATGCAGCTTGTATTATTATTATTATTATTATTATTATTATTATTATTATTATTATTATTATTTTGTATTATTTATTAGATTTGTATGCCGCCCCTCTCTGAAGACTCGGGGCGGCTCACAACAACAGAGACAATCCAAATCCAAAATTAAAACAATTTGAAACCCATTAATATAAAAACAGTCACACATCTCATACAAACCATACATAAAGCGGAAACGGCCCAGGGGAATCAATTCCCCCATGCCTGATGACAGAGGTGAGTTTTTAAGGAGTTTGCAAAAGGCAAGGAGGGTGGGGGCAGTCCTAATCTCCTGGGGGGAGTTCATTCCAGAGGGTTGGGGTCTCCACAGAGAAGGCTCTTCCCCTGGGTCCCGCCAGACAACATTGTTTTGTTGATGGGACCCGGAGAAGGCCAACTCTGTGGGACCTAACTAGTCGCTGGGACTCGTGCGACAGAAGGCGGTCCCAGAGATATTCTGGTCCGATGCCATGAAGGGCTTCTCTCCTGACTTAAGCATCTGGCCATTGCCTTGCCATTTCTGCCCCACCCAGCTCTTCAGCTGAATAGGCTGGGCATAAGCTGTAGCCTGAAGTGGGTTGATGGATACTAGGAGAATTTGGATTACTCCAGATTCCAGTTCCTCAGATTCAGTCAGAGGTGGGTCCCTCCTAGTTCGGAACAGTTCGCCTGAACTGGTAGCAACCAGCTTGTGACATCACAACAATGTCACAGAACTGGTTCGGTCAATGCCGGTCCGTGGATGCCGCCATATATATTTTTTAAAAAAAATATTTCAATTTTTATTTCATTTTTCTTCTCAGCATGTGCAGAAGCTGAGTTTCCGGCACTATGAATGCGGCCGCAATCTTGTTTTGGGGGTTTCCCCCCTTGGATTTTTTGGCACTGCGCATGTATGCTCGCACAAAGCACATGCGTGCCCACGAGGCGCACACACATAGCGCAGGAAGTAGCAAAATGGCAGTGAGGTAAGTTAGAACCCTGGATTCAGTTCCTGAAGTGGTATTGACCATAAACGCTGGTCCCCTTTGAGATTTCAAGGGCTGGGCTGGTGGTGTTGCTTCTGGTCCTCTTTATTTATTTATTTATTGGATTTATATGCCACCCCTTTCCGAGGACTCGGGGCAGCTTACAATATATTGTAATCCTGTTGTGTCATTTCCCATATTTTAGGGCACTCTGTAAGATCACATTTATTTTTATTTATTAAATTTGTATGCCGCCCCTCTCCGTAGACTCGGGGCGGCTCACAACAATAGTGGCAAAACAATGTAATACAAATCTAATAATTTAAACTAAAAACCCATAATTTAAAAACATGCACACAACACACCATACATAAACAATATAGGCCTGGGGATGTTATTTCAGTTTCACATCTTTAAGTTAAGCCAACTCCAATGCTGTACTAGTACTAATGTACTAATTTTGGACATTTCTTAACTGTTTTCAAAATAAAATCTGTTAAATTATAGAGCTCCAACTGAAATCTTACAGTCAATTATCATAATATTCACCCAGCAGTATCTGCTTATTAAAATCCTGTTTTGCATTAACAGTTCAATATCCTTTATTTCCCCCATATTCTTTCTATTCCCATATACTTACATATGGTATATAGTCATATGGTGGAATATAGTCTAATCGGTATGTTGTATCCATAAACCTGTAAAACATAAACCATGTAATAAGATTAGCTCCACATTATTATTTTTAACTATATTTACAAGCTCATTAAATATAATTGAAAATGTAGGTAATATTTTTCTTAGAAACCAAAATCGAAACAATTTTTCGCAAGTGTTTTCAAAGCAATTAAAATATCCTCTAGCCACTATTATATTTCTCTTATAACTTATTTCTGCAGATGTCAGTTTTTTGTTTTCGTTTTTGCAGAAAACATGCTATAAGATCTGAACATATGAAACAAACATTTTCAAACATCTATTTGATTAATTAATGTCTCACACAATGACAAACTGGTGTATTCTTAGATGGTTGAAAATGTTTCTGAAGAGGAGAATTACATATATATGAGACGTCTCACTGTTTACATTGAGTTAAATATTTCTATATCTTCAGCCTCAAAAGTTCTCACTGTTTTACAAGCAAACAGACTAAATGCTCTACTGTCCCAGCAATCAGACAAGGTTTTGTTCTGTCCCAGCGACGAGCCCTCCAAGAAATAGGTCCACACACATAGATTTGACAAGGTTTATGCATGTAATCCTAATAGTTTAGTAGGCAGAGTGTTTAAAATACATCAACAAAGCAAGAAATAAGTCCATTTGTTCTCAGCTGTTCATTACAGTATCAAGCAGTAAATCACACTCCCCAAATACTTCTCTGTGATCAGCCACCTCTCATTAACATGACTCACTCTGAGTTGGCAGGAAAACTGGAGACAAAGATTCCACTTTCTAACTTTGTAATTCAACATAAAGGGTCCAAGAGCCAGATCCAAGCATCCATCTTGTACATTCAAAAATTGATATCCGCACGGGCTCGTCACAAGGTTCACCCTTAAATAGCCAAAAGGCGTGGCTAAGCGTTCTAGAGATCTATTCACGCAGAGACCTCCTCTTGCTCAGCCACTCATGCCTTCTGAGACACTTCTACATATTCTAGCATAAAGAAGAGGCGCTCCCTCTTCTCCTGGGCCACTCATGTACACCCAGAGTTGGACTGCTAAGGTGAGTTGGTGACATGTGCTCGCCCCCGTGGCTCTGGGTGCTAGCGAAGTCCAGCGCAATTACGTATCCGTGTGCAATTTTGCTAACTGCCCAGGTGCAGTAACGTAATTGCCCTGGACTCCGCTAGCACTCAGAGCCATGGGGCGAGCACATGTCACCGTCCTACCTTAGCAGCCCACCTCTGTGTACACCTCTGGAGGTGCAACAGGCCCTGGTTGGCTTTCAGCCTCTGACCCCCACATCCTCTCTGACCTCCTCGCTATTAGATTCGGGTGCCAAGCACACTGGGGCTAGGACCGCCTTCTTCTGCACGAATCCCAGTGACCAGTTAGGTCCCACAGAGTGGGTCTTCTCCAGGTCCCGTCAACCAAACAATGTCGCTTGGTGGGACCCAGAGGAAGAGCCTTCTCTGTGGCGGCCCCGACCCTATGGAACCAACTCCCCCCAGAGATTAGAATTGCCCCCACCCTCCTTGCCTTTCGTAAGCTGCTTAAAACCCACCTCTGCCGCCAGGCATGGGGGAACTAAGATACACTTTCCCCCTAGGCCTTTACAATTTTATGCATGGTATGTTTGTATGTATGACTGGTTTTTATATAATGGGTTTTTAACTGTTTTTTAGTATTGGATTTTGTTGTACTTTTTTTACTGCTGTTGTTAGCCGCCCCGAGTCTGCGGAGAGGGGCGGCATACAAATCCAATTAAAATAATAATAATAATAATAATAATAATAATAATAATAATAATACCAACCCACACCCATCTCTTGATCCTCAGAATATGTGATCATCTGTGCAGGATGCAGACAGGCCACAGCAAGTTTAAAATTATCTCTTCGAATTTTTAGGACAACTAGCACAGTTCAAGGATGAAGTTGGATTTGAGATATGTTTAATGTTTTCATAACTCTGAGTATTAAAGGGATCTGTGGCAGACAAATTTCCATCTCGCCTCCCTTTACTCATTTCTTTCACAGACACTCAGAAGAAGAAAGCACGACCCCTCACATTTTAGAGTTTATCATAGTTAAGGCCCTATGATAAAACCTTTTGTGGTTTTGCAAGGCACCATGTCCATACATAAAAAACAAAACATACCCTGCCTTATCATCTTGCAATAAAGATCATTTTGTACCACCTTTTCTTTGAAAAATGACCTCAGTTAAGTTTCTGTTCCAAACGTGTGACTAAGTTTTGGAACAATTTCCAAGATACAATCAAGACAGATGATCCATCTCTTGTAAGCAAAATAAAATCTGTTTTTTAGGAGCTGGATTTAGCTTCCTCTTCCTTTTCTTTCCCTGATCTGTTTATCATTCTCCTTAGAGCAAACATAATATATCTTATTTCTGTGGAAAGAAAACTAGTCAACAATCAGTTCAATTTACCAGCATTACTCACTTCCTGCACAGAATAATGTCTGTGATGTTGATAATGCTGGGGATGCATTATGTGCTCCAGCAGCCCACCCTCCCAATGGCTTATGAAATCTAGTTATCAGAGTTCCTCCCACCCCTACCCCTAGTGCTAGGAAATCTGGAGAAAAAATCCAGAAAATTACTAGAGTGCAATCAAGATTGCTGCCATCTGGTGGTTACCTAGATTTATGCACCAGATTTCTAGTAGCTCTACTTTTGGAGACAATGTACTCTGAACATTGCTGAAAGTTAGGCTGACCAACTTCAAGCATCTTTAGAAGTTGACTTTTCTGTTTCAGCCTGACTAGGTAACAGCAGGACAGAAGTGCAATCCAATTAGTTTCCTTATAAGCAGTGACCTTTAACACCATAAGACTTGATATATTTCTGTAGCATCTTTGTGGATTACTGTAGTACCAATGTTCTTATTTTCAAAATTGATTTTTAAAATGGAAAAATACTTGATTCCTTGGAATTGTTTCAAGGGTTCTTATTCTGCCTCTTTAGTTGCCCATATTGTATAATTTATTTATTTATTTATTTTGTCCAATACACAATGAGGGTTTTAGTGGGTATATATCTATATACACATAGTAAAATACATGATGAAGGTTATAGAGGAGATACTCATAGTAAAAGATATCTAAGGAATAATAGAAAAGAAGGTACAGTATAGTAATAGAACATATCAATGAAAGAATAGAAGAGATATAGGAATAGAAGAAAGGTATAGGAGATATAGGAGAGCAATAGGACAGGGGACGGAAGGCACTCTAGTGCACTTGTACTCGCCCCTTACTGACCTCTTAGGAATCTGGATAGGTCAACCGTAGATAATCTAAGGGTAAAGTGTGCAGCATATGATCTTGTGGGCAATACTTAGATCTTGTTTAAGGCGTCTTAGTTCTAAACTTTCTAGGCCCAGGATAATCAGTAAATTAATCATTGTGCTATTGGTAATCTATAGCTTTCAATACTTTCATTCGTTCGGGAAAAAACAATTTTTTCCCAAACGCCATAACACTGCTAAACAAACAATCCCCTCGTCACAGTCAAACTATTCACTAAGGCTGCAACTTATTATTCCTATCACCTGTCTCTTCCCACTTATGACTGTATGACTATACAGTGGTATCCTTACTTAAGAACGCCTCTACTTAAGAACTTTTCTAGATAAGAACCGGGTGTTCAATATTTTTTGCCTCTTCTTAAGAACCATTTTCTACTTAACAACCCAAGCCCGGAAAAATTTCCCAGGACATTTGAGAGCGGCATGAAGGCCCGACCAGTTTCCTGCCAGTCCCCCTTTAATCCTGGCCATCTTGGGCTTTTCTGAGCTGCCAGAGGAGCCTTTCGGTGATGCTTAAGGAGGCTTTGGCAGTCCAGAGCGAACAAAGCATTTTCCTTTCTCTGGGCGCTTGGAGAGGGAATAAATCTCTGCCAGCGCCCAGAGAAAAGAAATGCTCCCTTCGCTCTAGGCACCTGAAGAGTCACCACAGTGAAGAAAAGGCACTGGCTACAAAACGAGGGAGAGGAGAGGGGAGCCTTTCAGCATGGGAAGGAAGAGGCAGTAGGTAGCAGCAGCCAGTGTATGGGAGGCAGCCTCGCACCAGATGTATTGGAGGCATGTGCTCCTCCGCGCCAGCTCAGAGTCCCTCTTTTTTTTAAAGCCTTAAAGTTATGGATGTTTTTGATTCCCCTCACTTCACCTTCTTCCTTCAGCAGTGACTCTCCTCCTCCTCCTCTTCTTCCTCCTCCTCCTCCCACCCAAATTCCGAGCTTTTATTTATTTCCTAATGGTCTTGCACACATTATTTGCTTTTACATTGATTCCTATGGGAAAAATTGCTTTTTCTTAAGAAAGTTTCTATTTAAGAACCCGGTCACGGAAGGAATTAAGTTCTTAAGTAGAGGTACCACTGTAACTTGTTCCTTGTATCCTTACAATTTATATTAATATTGATTGTTTCCCGATCGCTTATTTGTACCCTGTGACAGTCATTAAGTGTTATATGTTACGATTCTTGACAAATATATCTTTTTTTTTTACACTGCGAGCATATGCACCAAAGACAAATTCCTTGTGTGTTCAATCACACTTGGCCAATTAAAAATTCTACTTCTACTACTACTTATGTTGAAACAATATGCAAGCAAAAAATAATAATCCTAGATAATTAAAATTGTTACATGTTTCTGTTTTTACCTAATTTAGAAACAAGTGTAGGAAGGACAAAACCACTCCATGTCATCTTGATTCTCCTTCCTTCCTTCCTTCCTTCCTTCCTTCCTTCCTTCCTTCCTTCCTACCTTCCTACCTTCCTACCTTCCTTCCTTCCCAATGTACTCTGACAATAGAAACGAAAGCTTAAACCTTTTGACACCTAGGCTGAAAGCAAAGCATGTCTCAACATAGATGAAATTGGCGAATGTCACCGGCTTCACTACATAAGAAAATCTACTCAAGATATTATTAGTTGTTCATTTCAAAAATACATTTCCTTACGCAAACTCTTCACCTCAAAATCACCCCCTCTTGACTCACCAAAGATAAAAGATTGCAAAAATCCTCAGAGAGTTAAACTGAATTTCCTCACTATCAGACCAGGGGTGCTTTCCAGTAATCCCTAGAAGGCACATACTGTCTAAGAACAATAGAAGGACTTACTTACTTACTCTAAAGCTATGATTCATGGCCACCTGTGATTGCTATGACTGTGTGTCATGCTCTCAAATTTCACTTCTGCTTCTAACAACCGTCCTATATTCTTTGCAACAGCAGCTCTAAAAAGGATCATGAATTTCTTCTAACACAGGGAAAAAGTGGTTACTTGACCAAATCAAGCAAAACCTTGAGTATGCAGACAAAAGTGCCTTTGGCATTACCACAACCACACCAGCTACAAACTAGAGACTGCTCTTGTTTAAAAAACCAAACATCCTACTAGTGGTTTTTGCTTAGTGGAGTAGTGGCAAGTAAGCAGCCCAGGAGATGAAAACTTCCCCAGAGAGCTGTGGGAAAAATCAAAGGACGTGGTCTTTACTTCTGATCTGTCTTTCCATTCCTTCTTCCCATCTTTCTCCAAAGCGGTGAATGTGTTTGCAAGTAAGTTCAGCCACAGGCACAGGAAACTTGAGTTTACAGCCTGATGGTTATGCATTACAAATCCAACAGGTTGTTATGGGCAACCCCCCACCCACCCACTAGAGAATCGAATCTCCCAAAGGCTTAAGGAAAGTTTAGGATATTGTATTAAATTATAAGTAGCAAGACAAAGAAGTCAACCAGAAATTATAAGAAACCAGTTTCATTAATTTGAATGGAAATAAACCGATAAATTATAAGTTCTCTAGTACAAAAGAAAAACATTGAAATACAGTGGTACCTCTACCTACAAACGCCTCTACTTACGAACCTTTCTAGATAAGAACCGGGTGTTCAATATTTTTTTGCCTCTTCTCAAAAACCATTTTCCACTACTAACAAACCCGAGCCTCTGAAACTGTAACCAGAAAAAGCAGGGAGAAGCCTCCATAGGGCCTCTCTAGGAATCTCCTGGGAGGAAACAGGGCTTCCACCCTCCATGTGGTTTCCCCAGTCGCACACATTATTTGCTTTTACATTGCTTCCTATGGGAAAAAGTGCTTCTTCTTACAAACTTTTCTGCTTAAGAACCTGGTCACGGAACAAATTAAGTTTGTAAGTAGAGGTACCACTGTACATGAAACTGAAGTTTAAGTATTCTGGTAATGCCAAGAATAAAATTATCAGACACTTTTAAGTACCAAGGTAATATTATGAGGTACAAATATAGAAACTTTTATCATATTACAGATCACAATAAGCATCAACACGAAGCACAACGAAATCTGGACTTCATAGTAAAACTCAAATAGGTAGCATATATGGATATACAAACATTTTAAACTTATTTGGTGGGTGGCGTGGTAATACAGCACAAAAACCTGTTTCAGGTCGGCCTGTGTCCCTAAGAGGAAAAAAAGAGAGAAACAGCTTTCAGATTAAAAGGAAACTTAAAGGAAAATGCAAGCTTTATTTTAGATCCAATTGGCAATGCTGAATGGACAGTTGGGCGGGCAGTCTTAAGTCAAAATTAATTCAATAGGCTTTAACAAAGGAAAAAGTGTAGGGCAGTGCAACCTTAGAAAAAACTAATATATCATACATACATACAGTACATACATACATGTGTTTTTTGTTTCTTTACTGTACTTTGCATTGTTGCACTGCCCTCTAGTGGATGAATTATAAACTCTTTAATATTAAAAAGAATCATTATTACATTAACTTCGTAGTTTTCAGGATATCAGTTACTGTTTTCTCCTTTTATTTAATGCTTTGTGAATGTTAATAAACTGTAAAATCTATCAGAGAATAGATGTAATAATAAAGGATTAATTGCTCCCAAAGTTTTAAAAAACAAATACTGTATAAGGTAGAAAGAAATAGGACAAAAAAGATGATAATGATATACAGTATTTTATATGATAGTATTATTTAAATTATTATAGATGCGAAAATATCAGAAATGCCTGTCAACAACAATTGTGTGAAAGCCATCTTCATCCAGCAAAGGTTTAAAAATCTCTAGTTCTTTATATTCTTTTTTGCTTTGTGGAGATGACAGATAATCTTGATAGGTTGTTGTCCATTTCTAAAAGTTAAATGTTAGAACAAGGAATCATTACATAATTCCAATGCAGTACAATTTTTTTTAAAGTGCTCTAATAACCAACATTTAATGTCTGTTGAAATCCTGGAGATATAACTTCACTCTTATAATTTATACATTTCCACCCCAATCAATATGTTTTAAACCAATTGGTTCATATGATGAATATATATATGTCCTATTCTTATTGTTATAATGTCAACATTTGGGTAGTGAATTAATTAAGGATGAGTTGGTCATTTTCTATTCATAAATAAAGCAGAGTTCTCTTTCATGGCTGGAAATAAACATTGCAACTAAATGATAGTAAAACATCTACAAAATTGCACAATCCAGGTTTTGGGGAGGGGGTATTCTAGAAATCATTGGTGTTGGTTGAAGTTAATGTAAATGGTTTTAATATCCATTTTCAGCCCTCTAAAATTTTTACATAATATTTATTAACTTAATAACAATATACAGTACAGCTGTATCCCATAAATGGCTATGCTGTGTGGTAATATATTGATGATAAATAAATATGAATGGGATACATCAACATAATCAAACAAACATGCTATCAACAATAAGCTATCTTACTTGATCCATGTTTCCAAATCTCCAGTAAGTAGACTGGCATAAGTTTTTAGAACCCATAGGAACTTCATGTATATCATAATCCTTAGGTTCAGCCTCTCTATTCTGGAACCTTTATAAGAAATAATAAAATAGTAATACTAAAACATGTTTTAAAAGTTGCCAATATCTACATTACTACTGGCATAATATTACAAGTCAGCCCCAAATATATGTATATGCAGAGCTGATTACACTTTTATTTTAATCAAGTCCCATATAAGAGCACTTCTTGGAAAATCTTAGAAGTCTCTAAATAAATCTGAAATCATACCAAAATAAACCACAACATTTGAAAAAGAAAGCCAACTTCAAATATTACTAACTCAATGGCTAAGCTTCTTCATATTGAGAACAGGCAGAATGAATGACACCTTGTGGCTTAGTCAGATCAGGTGAGGTTCTTTCTTGTTTAAGAAAGAGTGATCTTAAACCACATCAGACCATTGAACACTATTTTTTTCTTACCAGCCAGAGACAAGAGTGGGTCTCCCATAATATGCTGAATTGGAGCGCAAGGTCAGCGCTCCTTTGCGCTCCATCACATCTGGTGGCCCCAATTCCATCTTCAAATGATTTTGGATTTTCACCACTTCCACAGGACCACTGTATCTGAAATTAATTCAGTATTATTCCTCCTACCATACAGCAGTTCACAGCAGAATATTCACATTCGTTTGGGATGAGGGTATTATAACTAAGAAGTTAATCTTGAGACCACTCTCTCTGTATTATTTCTCAAAGTTCCAAGCTTTCACTGGCTTATTTTCTCAAGCCAATAAATGAAATGAACGGTAAAGAAGGAAGGAATCTGTCGCAGCCTTCATTCTTTGCTGGACACATTAGTCTCCATGGTGACCACTGATGCTATAGAGGAAAATAACAAACCTCAAAAGCATTCCGCCAAGAGGCTGGAACTACTTTTCCGTCTGTTCATTGTAAGTCAAGGGGAAAGCTACAAATAATTCTTACAAGGTAATACTATGGAAATATTCAAAATGTGAGATATCATGCCAAGCTTGCCATCAATATATATATTCCAAGACTACTCCAACCTTTTCTTCTGTAAATAATCAAAGTGTGCATTTTGCAACACTTAAAAAAAAACGAGACAGTAATCCAGGACTTTTCTATCTAAAAGCCCCACCTTATGTCCCCATTTTGGGTTTTTTATAATAAAAAAGCTGATAAAGTATTGGGTGAAAAATTAGTAAGTGAAATAATTATAGAAAAAGATCTATTTCAGAAAGGCAATTCGAAAATCCACTTTAAAATATGCAGTTGAAGAAAATAAGAAAGAATACCGATATAATAATGACACTTACTTTGCTCAATCATACAAGGTGCTAAGTGAAGACAGTATAATTTCAGTATATTTCAGTATGTTCAGTACAATATAAAGACAGAGGTTCGCACTGCCCCCACCCTCCTCGCCTTCCGTAAAAGTTTAAAGGCCTATCTGTGCCGCCAGACTTGGGGCCATTAGACCCTATCCCCCTGGCCAACAAGTGTAATATGTCTTGCTGTGTGAATGGGAATGGTTTTAAATGTTTATTAGAGTTTTTAAAGTTTTTAGCTATATTAATTGGATTTTTTAGATATGTACCGTATATTGTTTATTGTTTTGATATGTTGTGAGTCGCCCTGAGTCCTCAGAGAGGGGCGTCATGCAAATCCAATAAATAAATAAATAAATAAATAAATTCAAAATATAATAATCATATCATATTAAATTGAATGCAAAAATCTCTATATTAGTGTAACAATTTTATTATGGTAACTCAAGAGTTATAAATCCAGTGACTTGGTTCGCATAATGTGCTAAGACAGCATGTTTAATAAAACCCTTAATAGCAGAATTCAAATTTAATACTAAGTCAAAATGAGGAATACAGGAAAACATAGTTGTTTGATTTTTTTTGACTTTGTGTGATGATATAAGTATGATGAGTAAACTCTTAAGCAAAGCAAAAAGAGAGAAGAGGACTCCTTAGAGGAGGAGAAAAAAAACGATGCTCAGATTGTGAGAATGAAAATGGGAGTCAGTAGAAACATTTCATTAAGTTTTATCAGCTGCTGTGATAGTTTCAGATTAGACCAAGGCTTTCCCAGGGCTATAAGAATGAGAAATAAAGTTGACTGGTTTTAATCTTCTTCCCCTTCCCCAATTGTTAAATTATAAAATTCAGCTGTTAACTTAGAATAGAATTCTTTATTGGCCAAGTATGATCAGACACACCAGAAATTTATCTTTGATGAATATGCTCTCAGTGTACATAAAGAAAAATAAAATACAATCATCAAGAATCATAAGATACAACACTTAGTGATAGTTGTAGATTACTAATAAGCAATCAAATCACAATAGGAAATAAATAGATAAAAGCAACACAGAGGTGGTAAGAGATAGGTAATAGGAAGGATGAGAAAAACAATATTAATGCAATCTTAGTAAATAGTTTGGCGTGGTGGGTTGCTACCTGTTTGCCCTGCTTTGTACAAAGTGGGGGTGGGGACGGAAGGCTCCGCCCACCCACCTGGACATTATCACAGATGATCTGCGCATGCGCAGAAGCTTCCGCACATGTACAGAAGTGGTGAGCGCATGCACATCTCGGAACCAGCAGCAAAGTTAAGTGAAACCCATTATTGTGTAACAGTGTTGTGATAATTAGTTGTTTAGCAGAATGATGGCATTTGGGGGGGAAAACTGTCCTTGCATATAGTTGTTCTGGTGTGCAGTGCCCTCTAGCATCATTTTGAGGGTAGAAGTTCAAACAATTTATGTCCAGGATTTAAGGGGGTCTGTAGATATTTTCACTGCCCTCTTTTTGATTCGTGCAGTATACAGGTCCTCAATGGAAGGCAGGTTGGCAGCAATTGTTTTTTCTGCAATTCCAATTATCTGTCCAAGTTTGTGTTTGTCTTGTTTAGTTGCAGAGCCAAACCAGGCAGTTATAGAGGTGCAGATGACAGACTCAATAATTCCTCTGTAGAACTGAATCAGCAACTTTTTGGGCAGTTTGACCCTTTTAGGTCTTGAGATATGATAGAGCCTAGAAAGTTGAAGATCTCTACTGTTGATATTGTGTATTGTCCTGTTGTGAGCCGCTCCGAGTCCTTGGAGAGGACCAGCATACAAATCTAATAAATTATTATTAATATTATTATTATTATTATTATTCCAATTCCATCCATATTTGTTCAATTTATTTTTGAAGAAAGGCGCTAAAACCCCAGATAGCTGAGGATGACTTTAATTATATCTTAATTAATTAAATTTATATGCCGCCCATTCCCTAAGGACTCTGGGCGGCTATTCGTTTTGTACATCATTAAAAACTGTAATCCATGACTTTTAAAAGAGGAATAATTCACTTCAAAATATCTGGAGGATTCTTCCCACATTCAAACCACCTGGAGAAAATAGAGCAGGGAGTTGTGTAAAGGAAACAGGGATGGCAGGTGGAACAGTTTCCCCCCCAAACGCCATCACTCTACTAAACAAATAATTCCCTCAACACTGTCAAACTTTTTACTCAGTCTGCACTTCTATTTGCTACTAGTTTTTTCTCATTGTTCCTATCACCCTTTTCCTCCTACTTAGGACTGTATGACTGTAACTTGTTGCTTGTATCCTTAAGACTTTTATTAATATTGACTGTTTCTTCATTGCTTATTTGACCCCTATGACAATCATTAAGTGTTGTACCTCATGATTCTTGACAAATGTATCTTTTTCTTGTATGTACATATGCACCAAAGACAAATTCCTTGTGTGTCCAGTCACACTTGGCCAATAAAGAATCGTCCCCCCCTGTAATGTATTAAGGCTGGTTTTAGAGTTGTTGCTTCAATAAACATTGCTTGTGTATTCGGCTCATGATTTAATACCCCCCTGCTTGAGAACCGAGCACGGGCCATTCAGAGCACCCTTTCCCTTCCCTCCATCCCCCCCACAATTTCTCGTTTGTCCAGGCTCCAGGGCGACCAGGTCGAGCGAAAGGAGGAGGAGGAGGAGGCGGGCCTTCCCCGTCGGCTTCTTCACTTTTCGCCGAGCCTCCGCGCTCCGCCTCGCCGAGGCCTCTGACCCGGATGCGCTTTGCTTTCCCTCGGCCTTCCTATGCGGGACGGCGGCGGCGGTGCTGCTACCGGTCGTAAAACTACGGTGGCGGCCGCGGCGGCAGCCCGAAGATGGCCGAGTCCCCGGAGGAGGTGGCGGTGCTGGTGCAGCGGGTGGTGAAGGACATCAACAGCGCCTTCAAGCGCAACCCGCACATGTGAGTGGAGAGGAGAGAGAGAGCGCGCGCGACGAAGAAACGCGGGACAGCGCCGTCTTCTCGCCCCGCACGGTCCCCCCCCCTTTTTAACGCCTTATGCCAGGGTATATCTGTGACAGGTGGACTTCAACTCCCAGAATCCCTCAGCTAACATGATTGTCTCAGGAATTCTGGGAGTTGAAGTCCACGAGTCATTGAAGAGCCCCCTTTGCCTACCCTGCAGCCCCCTTTGCCTTTCTGTCCACGACGGGGGAGGGCTTGCGTGGCTCGGCTGGGTTGTCCCAAGGGGAGGAGGCCGGGTTAAAACACAACACACAACACGCTCCCCCCTCTCGAGTTGAGGGAGCCGACTTGAACTTCTGTCGCTGGGCGAGAGCGAGCGAGAGACGCTTCAAAGTCAAGGCTGTGGAGAGGTCTTTGAAGTTCCCGGAGATCCTCCTCTCCGTTTGACGGGCTGGGACTCATTGTTGGCCTTTGCATTTGTTTAGATGTGTGTGTGGGGGGGTGTATATTAGAACCCAGAACGGCCGTGGGGGGGGGGGGGGGCGGACGGGGACGGACATCAGCTGTGCAGGAGAGGAAAAAGTTGAACGTGAGGAACCGGTGAAAATTCATTACCGGCTAAACTTTGGAAAGTTTGCGTGTCCACGCAGCGGTTTTAGGGAAGGATAACGGTGCTTTTAAAAAAAAATTTAAAAAAAATTCCAGAGTGGATGGTAAGCTTTCCCGTTCCAAGTTCTTCATCTAGTAGCAGTGTTCCAATATCTCAGGGGTTGATACAAGAAAAGGGAGTCAAACGATTCTCCAAAGCACCTGAGGGTAGGACAAGAAGCAATGGGTGAAAACTAATCGAGAAGAAAAGCAATTTACAACTAAGGAGAAAATTCCTGACAGAACAATTGATCAGTGGAACGGTTTGCCTCCAGAAGTTGTTGGATAACCATTTGTCTGAAGTAGTGTAGGGTCTCCTGCCCAAGAAAGGGGTTGGGCTAGAAGACCTCCAAGGTCCTTTCCAATTTGTTGTTGTTACTACTGTTATTTTATTCACAAAAAAACAGTAATACACAACAAACGAGTTTGATATACTGGATTTTGTATCACAATATCACAAGTCAAACACTTTCCATGCTTGTAGGACTGTGTGATGTATATTTTTTTTTTATTATTATTATTATTATTATTATTATTATTATTATTATTATCATTATTAACATTTACATTATTATTTACATAATAATAATAATAATAATCATCATCATCATCATCATCATCATCATCATCATCATCATCTTGAGCTCCCAAGTTGTGAGCTAAATTCCAAAGAACCGTCTTTTTTTATTAAGGTGTCTCCAGGGATGCTCCATAGGTTAACAGTATCTATTTTTAACATGGCTGTGTCAATCTACTTTTGCAATAGTCTCTTCTTAAATAGGATTTCATATTCGCTCAGTGCTTTCAGGCCATTCCTCTGTCCCAGAAACAAAGAAATTGAGAGATTTAGGAGGAAAGCAAAGAGAAGGAAGCTGCAAGAAGGCTAGTTCAGAGTTGTTCCCAGGAGAGTGGGTGGGACATGCATTTCTGAGAACATGCCTTTCAGAACAAGATGCAATAGGTGTCCTTAACAATAAAACATCCTGTTTTAGAATACAGCATACATGTTGGGAAATGCACTTATTACCACTCAGATTGCTATGTTCCAGGTGAAAAATTATTCAGGTAACAAAGAGCTCTATTTTGGATATGCTTAAAATAATAACATATCATTAGTGAAAATACCTTGTTGATTTGTGCTGCCTCACTGGTCAAAATTTTAAAGGTTGTATTCCTCCCACCCCTCTTCCCGGCCCATTTTTTGCAATTTTTGAGTTTTTGAATCCTGTCAACTGCCTGGGGAAGAACTTTTCTTGACAATATTTTTTGGAAGTTGTTTGCTTGTTTCTTAGGACTCAGAATTCCCAAACAACCTCGGCATTTGCCTCAATTATGTATTTCCTTCCCCATTTATCTCCTTTAATGTTGCCAAATATAGTAAATATTCTAGTCCTTTATCTTCTTGCACATATGCCCAAAGTATGTATCTTTCTGTTTTCTGATCACCCATTTATGGGAGTAGTCCGTGCTGTTCTTAATTTATCAATTCTTCTTACAATCCACAGCATCTGTAGTGATATTTGTCCACATCATGATTCAGAGAAGTACATTTTTTTCTGGTGTCTTTATCTTCAGCTTTCACAGCTATCTTTTAACACTAGACAAGCTGCTATTGTAACTATTCCAATAGTTGATTTCATTAGAATATCCATATCCTTTATGCATTTGCCTAAGTTTACCATTGCCACCTTCTCCAGTTTTACTGTCTTCTATAGGGCACTATTCAATTTTATCTCTTTTGGGATGAAGAAAACAAAACTATCTACATTGTCTTCATTTCTTCACTGTCAACTGTGAGTTCACTGAGCATGATAGTTGATATTATCTTTGGTTTTTTAATATTAAAATAGGTTTTTTTCAATTTCGAGTTTTGTTTCACAATGTGCTACTCTGAGCTCTAGCGCATAACTCTTCTTTATGTTCAGCTAATATTGCCTGAATATTTCATATTTCTCCATATTTCCATTTTACTGTACTGTAGCATCTTGTTTGTTTTTACTGTACTTCTGAAAAATAAGTTCTGTCATTTTCACTAGTCTTATCACATTCATTTTCTAGCATAATCTGGAAAGTTAAAGGCCTTACTCCAGTCAGTGAAGCAAAGGTGAACCTCCAGAAATTATTTTATCCTTTCCATTAACCCTGGTTTGTTTATTAGAGCTAAAATGCCCACTTCATTGTAGAAAGTATCTGTATATTTATATACTTCTCTACAATAAGAAAATTAATATCAGTCTCTCATTTCCCTCTTTTCTGAAATCTTTCTGTAAACATTTTTAACCAATCTTTCTTTGTGTTAGTTGATCCCTGAACATAGTCTCTTTTTACAAATGTTTCTATCACTCTGCACTGCTATTTGTACAGGATTTTAGTATAGTATTCCCTTTTTCTTTTAATCTTGTTTGGCTCTATTAGATCTCTCCCATGTTTATTATTGAGTGCCCTATTTTAACTGTCCATTGCCAATGGTTTTTCTGATCTTTCCCCCCACTTTTTGTGGTAATTCTTGCTTGACTTTAAAAGTCTGTCTTCAGTCATTGCTTATATAACCTTACTACTCAAAACTTTCATTTTCCATCTGGTCATTTTTACAATTTGGGAGTTTTTCCTGCTGCATTTTTCAGTAGTGTCTTACATCTTTCATGTAGATCTTAAGGTTCTTTTTCATACAGGAAGTATATTGAGTATGTTCTTCACATTGAGCTTACATTCTGACTGTCCACTAGCTTCAACCATATCAGTACTGTTTTATATGGGATAATAAATAACTGGTTTGTTATTGTCTCCTTCTTTTGGATTGAAGTTGCTCTATAAACAATAATTAAGTAAATGTATTTAAATAAATTAGATCCAATAACATTTCTAATCAGAAAGAAAAATGTTTTCAGTATATGAAGCATTGGATAATATTTAGAATAGAATTCTTTATTGGCCAAGTGTCATTGAACACACAAGGAATTTGTCATTGGTGTTCTGCTTTCTGGTAGAAGTTTACTAATTACAAATAACTCTCATTAAATGCATCATTTCATGAATAAAGCAACTCCATTTATTTCTCTGCTCTCTTGTACTTCAACACATTCCAGACATCAATCGGTTCATTATCTCTCTTCTAGCCGCATTTCTCACACATCTTTTCCTGCTACACAAGATTTATTTCCTAAATACATAGCTTTAAAAAAGACAGCAGCACTGGCTAAATACAATACAAAATACTTTGGCTTACTTTAGCATGGTGAAAGGACCTCCATATTTCTTTCATCAACGTTGAAACTCCACCCTTCTTCTCCACTAGCCCCCTGACGTGCCAATTACCTCACTACAATATTTAACCCATTCCTCTCCTTAATATCTTCTTCCAGACCTTTGCTCTCTACGTTTCTGAATTCTTCTGAATTTAGGATTAACCCAGCGAGCATTTGATTCTCCCTCACTAGATCCTGAACTCATAGCCCCATCCTGTGGCTGGCCTCCCACCTGTTCTACTACCTGTAACCCCGCCCCCCCCCACTACTTCATAAACACTATCTGAATCCGAGTACTCAATATCTTCATCATCCTCCAACTGATCAGGAGTATGTACAACAATTGGTGCATATGCTCTCAGTGTATATAAAAAGAAAAGATAGATTTGTCAAGAATCATGAGGTACAATACAATGATTGTCATAGGGTACAAATAAATAATCAGGAAACAATAAATAATGATGCAAGCAACAAGTTAAAGTTATACAATCATAAGTGGGAGGAGATGGGTGATAGGAATGATGAGAAGACTAATAGTAATAGTACTGTAACCTTAGCGAATAGTTTGACAGTGGCAAGGGAATTATGGTATTTGTTTAGCAGAGTGATGGCATTTGGCAAAAAAATGTTCTTGTGTCTAGTTTCTAATTGGTGTGCAGTGCTCTGTAGTGACGTTTTGAGGGTAGGAGTTGAAACAATTTATGTCCAGGATGCGAGGGGTCAGTAAATATTTTCCCCGCCCTCTTTTTGACTCGTGCAGTATACAGGTCCTTAATGGAAGGCAGGTTGGCAATAATTGTTTTTTTCTGTAGTTTTTATTATTGTCTGAAATCTGTGTCTGTCTTGTTGGGTTGCAGAACTGAACCAGATAGTTATAGAGGTGCAGATGACAGACTCAATGATTCCTCTGTAGAACTGTATTAGCAGCTCATTGGGCAGTTTGAGCTTCCTGAGTTGGCACAGAAAGAACATTCTCTGTTGTGCTTTTTTGATGATGTTTTTGATGTTGGGTGACCACTTTAAGTCTTGAGATATGATATAACCTAGAAATTTGAAGGTCTCTACTGTTGATACTGTGTTGTCTAGTATTGTAAGAGGTTGAAGTATGGGAGGCTTTCTCCTAAAGTCTATCACCATTTCTACGGTTTTGAGTGGGTTCAGCTCCAGATTGTTCTGGTTGCAATTTATCTTTTTCTCTTCAGGCACTGCTGAATGTGTTTGTTAATTACTTTTACAATTACTTGGGTTAAGAAAGCTCAATAAGCATTATTGTGTAGAAAAAGCTAAGTAAACTGTATTGTGTGGAATATACTATATGTGTGTGTTGAACTTTTGAAGCATCCATACATCCCATCATAGTGTATTCCCAATCAGAATATGTTATGCAAAGAAGAGAAACAGAGCAAGAAGTAACATACCAAAGCAATTAAAAAGGCATGAAATAAGAATAAAAGAACTATAACTTCTCCATTCCTTTCTATCTTGGCAAATCATCCTTGCTTCTGGCATGTTTGTACATTGGCTTTTGTATTTTAAATAGCAACTCATTTTTCCTCATCTGATTTATTTCACCTTGTTAATCTTCGTCTTATCATATTCAGTCTTCCTTAATACATTCATTCCTTAATTATCTGCTCTATATGATCAAACTATTGTACCTCAATATATTTCTTTCCATACTGGATATTCAGTGTTGTATTCTGTTCATATCATTCTGCATCCATTCATTTTTATCACTCTCTTCAGTAATGTACTTCTTCTGTAGTCAGTTGTCTTTTATTTTTCTTCTGATGTAAGTGATCCTTTTCCTTGTTTAACTTTATAAGCTCCCTTACAGATGGAAACATACAATTATTTTCACTTGTTTCAATATGCATTCGTTGGTATAAACTTTCTATAAAGTTTCCTCCCTGTATAAGGAAACAACAACTATCTTTCTTCATTTTCATCATGTTTACTTGCAACTTTACAGTTGTTCAGTGTTCTATATTGCTTACGTGTTTTTAGCATTTCTCTCTGCTGGCAGTGTCTTGTTTCACCAACTTCCAAAACAAAATGTTTTGTATTTTTACTGTCTCTTACCTTAACTGTTGCTTACTCTCTCTATATATACTATATTCTTAGTAACCATGTCTTTCTCTATTTGCTTATTATTTATTTATTTATCTATTTATCTATTTATTTATCTATCTATCTATCTATTTATTAAATTTGTATGCCGCCCCACTCCATAGACTCGGGGTGGCTCACAACAGTAATAGAAAAACAATGTACAATACAAATCTAATAATTAAAACTAAAAACCCATAATTTAAGAAAACATACACACAACATACCATACATAAACAGTATAGGCCTGGGGAAGTTATCTAAGTTCCCCCATGCCTGACAACAGAGGTGGGTTTTAAGGCGCTTACGAAAGGCCAGGAGGGCGGGGGCAGTTCTAATCTCAGGGGCGAGCTGGCCCCAGAGGGTCGGGGCCGCCACAGAGAAGGCTCTTTCCCTGGGTCCTGCCAAACGACATTGTTTAGTCGACGGGACCCGGAGAAGGCCAACTATATCTTTCCACGTGTTTTTGCAACAATCATTCTCCATTTCATAATGCTACCAAACATTTCACATCTATAGACTATTAAAACTCGTTTTATTTACTGTATGTGTTTTGAATCGATGCTGCTAACTTAAAAAGTAGGTAAATATACCTGGACCCCATTATTCCTGTGGACTTGTAATTTCCACTATATTCAAACAAATTTTATTTTAAAGTTGTGGCCATTGCAGCATCCCCATGATTTCTGTCAATTTCCATAAGGAAAATCATTGGGGAACCTGGCAGGAAGTCAAAAGTTGTTCCTGCTTCTACAGTTCTTTTGCTGCTTGTAGTCGGTTCTGTTTATTTCTTATTTCTTTCGGTAAGTAAATGTTGACTTACTGTTAAAATTGTTTTCCATTGGAATTGTTTTTCTATTTTATGATTCATACTCTTTGTAAATGATCATGGACCACCCAGCACTGTGATTTTAAAAAAATTGGGTCAGCCCAAAGTATAATGTTTATTCTGGTCCCATCAAATTACACTATCTTTCTCTCAAAGGATGACCCAACAGGTTACAGGATTGTTCAGTATTTTCAATTAGCATTGTCTCCTCACTTCTAGAATATAGTGTGTGTGTGGGTTTTTTCTTTTGATATCCCTCTGGGTCATTTTAAAGCTTCATTTTGTCATCAGGCATTAGAACCTGGATTTGTGTTAAAGTTAATAGGTTGATTATTTTTGATGGATTTTCATAGATCTCTGCTGCGGATTGTGTTGCATGATTTTTTAAATGTTCTTATACTTAGCAAATTTTGCGTTTTGATTTTTTAATACTTTTTAAAAATTGCTCTTCACAGAATAACATAGTTGAGAAGGGCAGGGCAGCTAAATATATTGAAATAATGAATACCATGTATTCCTGTGGATAAACTGGCCCTTAAATGTTTAACCAAAATATGAAAAATGGGCTGCTGTGGATAACCCAATCTTGACATTGTTATAATTTTCACAACTGGCTTATGCATATATGGCATATTTTCTATGGTGTTGTGGTTAAAAATTCCTGAGTTATTATATCTGCAGATCCGCTTATATGAAAGTGTATACAGGATATATGGGTACTTTTAAAAAGTGAAGGAAAAATCCTGTGTATATACTCACAGCTAGGTTAATTCAAGGATAAATTTGGACCGGGAGTTACTGCTCACAGTCACTCATGCCCTCATCACCTCGAGGCTCGACTACTGTAACGCTCTCTACATGGGGCTACCTTTGAAAAGTGTTCGGAAACTTCAGATCGTGCAGAATGCAGCTGCGAGAGCTATCATGGGCTTTCCTAAATTTGCCCATGTCACACCAACACTCCGCAGTCTGCATTGGTTGCCGATCAGTTTCCGGTCACAATTCAAAGTGTTGGTTATGACCTATAAAGCCCTTCATGGCACCGGACCAGAATATCTCCGGGACCGCCTTCTGCCGCACGAATCCCAGCGACCAGTTAGGTCCCACAGAGTTGGCCTTCTCCGGGTCCCGTCAACTAAACAATGTCGTTTGGCGGGACCCAGGGGAAGAGCCTTCTCTGTGGCGGCCCCGACCCTTTGGAATCAACTCCCCCCAGATATCAGAGTTGCCCCCACCCTCCTAGCCTTTCGTAAGCTCCTTAAAACCCACCTCTGTCGTCAGGCATGGGGGAATTGACATGTTCCTTCCCCCTAGGCTTATAAAATTTTTGTATGGTATGCTAGTGTGTATGATTGGTTTTTAACTTGTGGTGTTCTTAAAATTAATTTAATATTGGATTTGTCTTGTATTGCTGTTGCTGTGAGCCGCCCCGAGTCTGCGGAGAGGGGCGGCATACAAATCTGATTATAAATATATAAAAAAATATAAAAATATAAATCAAACCCAACTTTGGGGGCGTATTTTACTACCCAAAACTCTCACAATACAGTACACAGTAAATAAAATTTCTGATTCTCCTTTGATAATTTATTGAGTGAGTCTCAGTAAATAGTTTTCTCTTTACCATAAGGAGAATAGGAGGATAAAATGGGTTAGAAATTATATATGCCAGGGGATTTTTGAAAGGTTAGAATAAAAATAAATGTAATTAAAAATAATTGTTTTGTGGTTATGTTTTTTTAAATTTCTAAGTAGAGTTTTCAAATTCTGGAATTAAGATTTTCATATATTTGAAAAGGAGTTACAAAATGGGTTAGTGACTGGTTGGTTTGTATTTATTTCTCACATGCCAATTTTATGCAATTTTAGGGGAAATTTTATTTGGTTTTCTAGTATATTTTCTTTCCAAGGCATATTTAGAACACAATAAAGCCTTTTTATTACTCTATTTACAACATTTTAGAGCTTCCATTAAATATATATATACAATCACAGCTTTATCATCCTCTGAACACTTGCCATAAAACTGTCGCGTAAAATCAACATATATATAAGATAGTGCCTATTAATTACATAAGAAGAAAAATTTAAATTAGTTACTTTATTGGAAGAAAAACAAATTAGTTAGGCAGAATGAAGTGGATAGAGCCATGGGTAGCATTAGTGTTAACATTAGATCCTCCCATGCAATGTAGCACATCGGGCAGCAAGTGATCTCCAGCCTTTTTGGTCTTGATGAGTACTCCAGCATCTTTTCATATGATGTTTAGAGGCTTCAAATCTTCCAGGAACGTTCTTCACTGTGTATTTGAAGGGTCATTTGGTATCAGGGTGGGGATCCATATCGCCATCTTTGGAGATTCGATGGTTCTCCGTGCAGAGAATATGATCTGGAAGTTGGAGTCTTCTGCTTGCGACAATGCTATTTAGTTTGCGGGATAAACTTTTTTGGAGCACTTCTCCGTTAATAAGTTAGGTTAGAGTCATGGGTGGGATGGAAAAAGTTTAGTTAATGCAAAATATGGCAACATCTGATTGAAAGGAAGATATAGTTAACCTAATTTTTTTTATTATTTTAAGAGATGAAATTGGATTAATCCCCTGCCCTGAAGCCAGATATAATCGAAGCCCAATAGTTCTGGTTGAAAACAAACTTGGAGTGGAAAGCTGGTGTGTCAAATTTCTCTTGCCCTATGTCCATAACAAGCTTCTTCACTATAAACTAAGAAAGCAGTGGCTCAACAAAGAAGGTAAGTTACTTCCTAAAGTACAAAATATTTTGCTGTCATAAAAGCTTTATCCCGCTCATATAAGTTGTGTCACCCATACCTTCTGTAAAAACAACCTAATCATTCCCACCTGTCTTCAGAGGACTCTTTCTGAATTCTCAACAAATTAGCAATCGAAAGCATGATTGCATGATTAATATTGAACATAGTTGAACCCTTTTTGTGCGCTGAGAAGAATCAATGGAATAATCCAGAGTCCTTTTAGCATATGATTAGCTCATCAGAATTCTAGGTGGTACCTGGTGTGCATGATGGCTGGAAACAGCGCTGCAGCTGAAGAAATAACAGTAATGGACTTGTAAAGCAACTAGAATTTTAATATTTTGAAAATTGTTTTGAAAATTGGCAGGGCAGGAACTCAAAGCATTTGCCGTGAAGCAGCTGCAGGTAATCCTTGACTTGAAACCCTTTGTTTAATGAACATGGTTACAATGGCATTAAAATAAGTTATTTACAACCAGTCTTCACACTTACAATTATTGCAGCATCCCCATAGTCCTCTGATCAAAATTTGAGCACTTGGCAATTGATATGTATTTGCGATGTGTTCCAGGGTTATGTGCCTTTCACCACCCTCCTGTTAAGGATTAGCTCTATCCTAAGTGATATTCCATTGTGTTACCATATAAGATAAAAGAAGGATGTAAGCATGTTAAACAGTAATGAATGCTGAGTCATAGAGAGTAACCTGCAACCTAATTGGGCCAGAGCATTATAAAATGCAAAGCACCATTACAATGGGTGTTGCTATTGGTGGTGATGTTTGTTAGTTGGCTGGCTGAAACAGTTTGAGTGTGGGTTGAGTATTGAGTTAGAGATGTGTTGTTGATAGGGAGAAACCTGGATTGGTTTAGTATCTACGTGCAAGTAAGTTTTACTTTTTTACTTTTGTTCCTGTAAATAGAAGACTAAGACAGAAGATACTTTACTTGCACTGAAGAGTAAAACTGTTTACTACTGTTTTTCTACAAAAGTGTCTTCATTATTTATCTGCACTGGTTCACTATAAATTCTGGTATCTAGACAAGCCCTACTGCGTATCTCAGTATACCCGGACACCTCCCTGGAAAGGAGAAGAGTGGAAATTGTATGTAATGATTGGGTCAAGCAATAGTGTTTTGAGAGGCTATACTACATCCTTCTTCATGGCTGATGGGACCACCCCTCTCATAGAGAAGGAGATTCCAGCATACACATCCCATCACAGATCACCACTTGCGCAGCCTGAATACATCCGTGTCTTTCTATTTTAAAGGGCTGTGTTTACTTTGACCAGTCTTTTCAAGAGATGAACAATACATTTGTTGGAATTCTGTTTCTGTTAGAATTTCATGTCAAGATGGATTGGATGTACAGTGATACCTCGTCTTACAAATGCCTCATCATACAAACTTTTCGAGATACAAACCCGGGGTTTAAGATTTTTTTGCCTCTTCTTACAAACTATTTTCACCTTACAAACCCACCATCACTGCTGGGATGCCCCACCTTCGGACTTCTGTTGCCAGCGAAGCACCCGTTTTTGTGCTGCTGGGATTTCCCTGAGGCTCCCCTCCATGGGAAACCCCACCTCCAGACTTCCCTTGCCAGCGAAGCACTCGTTTTTGCGATGCTAGGATTCCCCTGCTGGGATTTCCCTGCAGCATCGCAAAAACACAGAAGTCCGGAGGTGGGGTTTCCCATGGAGGGGAGCCTCAGGGGAATCCCAGCAGCGCAAAAACGGGCGCTTCGGCTGGCAAAAGGGGTGAATTTTGGGCTTGCATGCATTAATCGCTTTTCCATTGATTCCTATGGGAAACATTGTTTCGTCTTACAAACTTTTCACCTTAAGAACCTTGTCCCGGAACCAATTAAGTTTGTAAGACAAGGTATCACTGTATTCTGTGTTTTTTTTAAAACTTAGCCAGAATAAAATAACAGTCCTTTGTTTTAACTGTTCTTCGCTGGACCCATTTCCCAAGAGCACAAGTTAATACCAGTGATATGTTTCTAGGCCAGTTCATAGTGAAAGGGATCTCTCTAATCAAGCTTCTCTCCTTGAGATGAGGAAGGTCACTTGTCTAGAGAGGGAGACGGGGAAGGAGTTCGAAGCGAATAAGCTAAAAGAACTTCAACTGATTTATATGAACCATTCATAGCAGTAGAGGATCATTATGCTTTATGTAAACAGCCACCCTCTCTCAAGGGTTTTTTCCCCCCTACCTACCAAGTTGAAATACAGTATTCCCAGAGAATAGAGACAATTGGGGAATAACCACTGTTTTACCACATTAGAATCAAGGGAAGATAAAATTAGAAATTCCAACCTGCCCATTTCAAAGAGAAGAAAATAAGCCTTTGCGTTCCCATCTCTCATTTTAATTTCTACTGTCAGCAAGAAAGTGATAATAATGATGTCTAAGGGACTACAGTACTTGCTTTTTAATGCCTAATTTGTTGCTGAAAACATTTGTCATCCCAGTTGGCAAGAGCGTAGAAGCCTTAGCTAATAAAGAATAAAGAAATGGCCCAAATGATAGATAGTCTCTTTCCTAAATTTCCTCCCCGCCTCCGTAGAGCTACCCTCAAATTTAATGAGCAGAGCTACAGAGGGGAAAGAAAATTTCTTTCTTTTTAATGCAAATTGAGGAAATCGAGACCTGATTTTCAGCCTTGATTTTAATAAAAATAGTTTAAATAGATTTAATCTTATATTGACTTTAATCCATTTAAAGAGAAATGCTAGTAAGTTTTATAAATACAGTACAGATGTACCACTGTTTTTATTGCTTTTTGTATTTTATCTCGATTGTGCTGATGAAATTGAAAGCCTGATATACATTATCACATCTTGTAGTATTGAAAGATAACATGCCTGTTACTGCTGTGATACAGTGTTTACAGTGTATCGAATGACAGGCTTCATGGGCCAATCAAAATATATTTTATTAGTATTTTTTCAGAGAAATTGTTCCGGTACTTAGGAATGTATAAATGTCATGCATCAAATGAGTAAGGAACTGCTTAGAAGAAAATGGTAACCAATTCAAACACTGAGCTTTTATATTTATATATTAAATTATCTGGCAGTAGTCCCCAACCTCCAGGCCACGGCCCACTTGAGCCTTTCGGAACTAGGCCGCAGAAGTGATGGGTGACTGCATGTGTGCATCCCCAGTTGTGTAGGCAGCAGGCATTGCATGCATGTGTGCTCCATTTACTTGAGTGGCAGGCACACGTTTGTGATTGCACAAATGGGCCTAT
This sequence comes from Erythrolamprus reginae, assembly GCF_031021105.1. Classification (NCBI taxonomy): domain Eukaryota; kingdom Metazoa; phylum Chordata; class Lepidosauria; order Squamata; family Dipsadidae; genus Erythrolamprus; species Erythrolamprus reginae. The sequence continues at coordinate 272,754,006 of NC_091951.1, read as the reverse complement.
GCGTGCTTGTCTGCAACATATAGGGGAGCTTCCCCTCCTCCCTCCCGCCATTTTACAAAGCGGAAAAGGTTGGGGAACTCTTGTCACTGAGGCCTGACTTTTGGTGCAATCTGTATATTTCTGTTGACATATGTATTTGTTGCGCCAAATAATCATTGTACAAATTGCATGCATTAATGTAATAAAAACAGGCTGGATGCTGTATTTTTTCCCCGTACTATAAATTGCTTGCTGACATTTATAATAAGAATCTAAATTAAAATCATAAAGACCCCCTGCAGTTTTGCTCAAACCTTGCCTGACTGTATGAACACATCATGTAACTTTCCTTAAAAATCTAAGAGTAAACCATAAGTAGACCTATGAAGATTATGCTCAGAAACCTGACTGATTGATTCTTGTGAAGATGAAATGAAATAGAAATACTTTATTGAAGAATTCTATAGATATTTGTTTTATGTAAATTTCCTTTTGATGCATGTCTTCTGATAAGAAACATGTCTTTGAAATCATCTGCTACAATATCATTTCACAACTATAAGGTGTTTTCATACTGTTTCTCACACAAATTCAAATTGTAATGAAGCCATTGTTATAGTTGCAATTACTCAGAAGGTCACGTTTTTACATTTTTTTAACTCAAAGAGGCCAGCATTAAAGTGCCACCTGCAGAATAGTAGATGTTTCCATTATAAAGTAAAACATTCCCTTTTTAAACACAATTTTGTCTTGTCTTTGCTATTGCATTCCATAACATGCCCCTCTAAACTGCATTGTGTTTGTTTTGTTTTGTCACTTTCTATACCGCCAGCATCCTTTTCTCGTCTGGTCTGTACATCCTGCTCTCTCTTACTGTTTCCAAAAGGTCTCCATGTAGTGCCATATTTCTTTTTTCTTCCTCTTTGTTCTTTCTTTGTTCCTTCTTTCCTTCCTTTCTTTTTCTTCCTTTCTTTTTTAGTTTGCTGTTTGCATAGTGCACAGATATTGAGTTCTGTAACACAAGAGAAGCTGTTCACATTGTGGGGAAGCTTTTAAGTTTCAAGAATAACATTTTCCCTCTTTCCTTTTAATGCGATTTTGATGGACTTTGGCTCTATTTCATGTGAAACTGATTCATTAAGTGCATCATTTGTTGTATTGCTAACATAATGTCTGATGTTATTACGATCAGACCGCTGAACCTTTAATTTCTCAAATATTGCTGAACTCTTAACCCCCAATATCATTAGCCATTTCAGATGTTTTATACACAATGTCTGATGCATAATTTTGGGAAAATGTTCCACTTCTCACACAAATTGAAAAGGTTTGAAAAAGGGATAAGAATCTCATCAAAACTACACAAATAGAAATAACAGAGCAAGTTTCACATATAAAGTCTAAAGCTAAATAAATGTTTTAAAAATAGCATTAGGTATGATTTGGTATGATACACCAAAAGTGTGTACTGTATATGTATTTTGATAAAATAGTTCATCTTCTTTATCTCCGTTTAGAGTTGATAGATATCACATGTACCTTGTTGCTGCTGAACCCAGATTTCACCACTGCATGGAATGTAAGGTAAGATTAGTAAATCAGATATTAAGACTTCTGATAGCCTCATGTTTTAGACTATGATTATATACTATATACTGTATAGACTATATACTGCTCAAAAAAAATAAAGGGAACACTTAAACAACACAATATAACTCCAAGTAAATCAAAGTTCTCTGAAATCAAACTGTCCACTTAGGAAGCAACACTGACAATCAATTTCACATGCTGTTGTGTACATTCAACTTTGTACAGAACAAAGTATTCAATGAGAATATTTCATTCATTCAGATCTAGGATGTGTTATTTGAGTGTTCCCTTTATTTTTTTTTGAGCAGTGTATTTTTGGGGAGTCCAGTACACCATGAATCATGAATCAATCTTGGTTTCAAATCTGTAGACACCATTTTAACATTTTTAAGAACGTGAAGCCATTATTTACTGTATTATGTAATATTTATTTATTTATTTATTTAGTCAATCTCATATTAAATAATACATATACATCATTTGTATACATGAAATGAATAAAAATAAAAGGGAACGGGACACTGACGATAGGCATGCTGGTGTACTTATGCACGCGCCTTACAGACCTCTTAGGAGTGGGGTGAGGTCAACAGTAGGCAGTCTATGGGTAAAGTTTTGTGGGGGTTGGGAATGAAACCAGAGTCGATAGTGTATTCCAGGCATTGACCACTCTGTTGCTGAAGTCGTATTTTCTGCAATCGAGTTTGGAATGGTTCACTTTAAGTTTGTATCTAGTGTGTGCTTGTGTATTGTTGTGGTTGCAGCTGAAGGAGTCATTGATAGGTAGCACATTGCAGTGGATAATTTGATGAATTATGCTTAAGTCATATTTAAGGTGGGGTAGTTTTAAGTTGTCTAAGCCATTAATGGGATTTATAAGAAATTCCAGGTTTTTTGGCCATATTTTGAAAAATCTCAGAATTGTCCACTTTTAAATTATTCTTGAGTTATTGGTAGAGATATATTACTGGTAAAGATTGCGAAGAGACACTGAATAATTTGCCCAGTGAAAGATGAAAACTGCCATGAAGGCAGAACACGATAATTAAATGAATGAAAAGATTGAACGTGAATCCTGCAACATTGGCTTTTGCTACTTTTAATAAAATAACTGAAGGATGGATTAAATATATACTTTCTTGCTAAGTCTTAAAGTTTGATCTGTAATCACTACTTTAAATTCTGATCATCACTGTGAAGCAGAGCCTGCATTTTCCATTCACCTTCTAAGAGGTTATTAAGATTCATATCTTGCTGTATTATATTTTATTTTTGTATGCTAATTAAGACTAATACAAGAGTAAAATGGTGCTTAATCATTTTTACTGAGAAATGGGAAACAATCAAAACTTCTATAATATAAATCATTCTGTTTCATGTTCTATTGATGTAGATTGATGAAATTTATGGTAAAAATGTCATTTTTTATATCTTAGTTTAATTTTAGATTTATAATTTGGGAGTGTCAGTTTTTAAATCATTTGTAAATAGTGATTCATGTTATTTATATAAGCCTGAATTATTTATTCAGTAGCTGAAAAATTGCATAAAGACACATCAGAAATTGAACTCTATGTTGTGAATGCACTTAGGAGGCTGTATGCCAGTTGTCAGGCATAGATGCACCCTCTTACTAATGTATTGCATGAATGCTATATCACTTATTTCTACATTTTAATACATGGAAGAATACAGAAAACAGTGATACTTGAAGCAGCTCTAATTAGGAGACTGGTGATTAGTGAAAAGAATGAGAGAGAATTGAGAGATCAATGGAAGATGTTTCCATTAATTTAATTTATTCATGTGATCCCAATTATGCCTCTTGAAGATGGAAGATGCAAATAGCCATTGCATCATATTTTCCTAAACAGTGAAAATAATGCAAGTAGGACAAAATAAGAGACATCACTCCCTGCCTTATCCTTCACTGAGTGTTTTACCCAGGATGTATCTCTTTCCAAATGTTAATCCCTTTCCAAAGGAATTGAAGAATGATACCCTACTCTTCTTCTGGTTAGGATTCTTACAGGAAAGCTGTTGCTTAACTTGCTACCTTTCCCCATTAAAAGGGAAGGGTAGAAGCATAAAGCTAAATCTCTGGGGGGGAAATGTTGAGGAGGGGGCATGGCCATGGGCTGAAAATGGGGCCATAGGATCAACTTTATAGGGACATGGGATCACCTTTTGTGACCTGGCGACCAAAGTCAATGGAGAAGCCAGAATCACTTAACAACTGTGTTACTAACTTAACAGCTGAAGTAATTCACTTAACAACTGTGGCAAGAAAGGTCATAAAATGGTGCAATGAGCCGGGGTGGCGCAGCAGGTAGAGTGCTGTACTGCAGGCCACTGAAGCTGACTGTAGATCTGTAAGTCAGCGGTTCAAATCTCATCACCAGCTCAAGGTTGACTCAGCCTTCCATCCTTCCAAGGTGGGTAAAATGAGGACCTGGATTGTGGGGGAAATACACTGGCTGTTAAAAAGTGCTATTGCTAACATGTTGTAAGCCGCCGTGAGTCTAAGGAGAAGGGCGGCATAAAAATCAAACAAACAAACAAACAAATAAATAACTTAACAGCAGAAATTGTCATAAGTCAGGGAGGCCTATATATTATTATGAAGCACTTCTTGCATATTTATCAGAGTTTTCATTTTGAAATCTCTGTGTATTCAATATTTAGAAATACATAATTTAGTATTTAGAAACACACAATTACCACATTCCTATATAGAGGGGACTCTTTTCTGGGTCAATATCTGCTGATTCCAAAGTGTCAAAACAGTGATCCTGGCTAATGGCTTGGCAGCACAGGATATGTCCTCCTGATCTTCATCTGATAATGACTCTTCAGACCAGGCCAGGGCGCTTGGTTGTGAAGTTCTAATATTATAAATCATGCTTTTTACTAATGATAGATACGGGATGGGTATCATGTATCATTACTTTTATTAGGAAGCAAGTACTCAGCAAATTATATTTAGTAGCGGTGTCTTTGATTTTTGTTTCAGAAAAGAATTGATATTGTCTGGCACTTTGAACCCCATTAAAGACTTATATCTTGGGAAATTGGCACTAACCAAGTTTCCAAAAAGTCCAGAAACATGGATTCATAGGTTTGTGGTTTTACTTCTTTATATTGAATTGCACATTTGTGTTATCTTGTTGTTTTATATTGTTGAATGGATGTATGTGTGTGAATTAAGGGATTTATAATTGTTTTTAAAGTTTTATATTGATGTTTTTATTACTTATATTGCTGTTAGCAGCTCAGAGTCCATTTTGGAGATGGGTGGCATACAAGTCACAGAATGAATGTATGTATGTATGAATGAATGAATGAATGAATGAATGAATGAATGAATGAATGAATAAATAGTAAGTTTACATATATTTTTTCTCTGTCTATTTCTTTAATATTGTGAAAAAAGGATGAAAAATGTATGTTAGGTTAGGAATTCAGTTTTATTTCCATTATATACAAGAGTTGTTAACCTGCATGCAGCTCCTTTGTTAATTCTTTAAAATCAGTGGTCCTCAACCTTTCTAATGCCACAAATCCTTAATACAGTTCCTAATGTTGTAGTGACCCTCCAACCATAGGTCTAGCACCAATTCTCCCAACAGAGCTTTAAGCTGATTGGCAGAAAGGTCGGAGGGACACTATAAATGCCTGATTGGTCAGATTGTAAAAATATGTTCCAAGGTGCCAGAATAGAAGCTTTAGTTCCTAACACCATGGGAAATTTGTCTTTTCCCATGGTCTTAGCAACCCCTGTGAAACAATTGTTTGACCCCCAAAGGGATCCTGACCATCAGGTTGAGAACCACTGTTATAAATGAGCAGTAAAATAAATCAGGAAGCCATAACTAACCATCATAGCTGAACCAGAAACAACCCAGCATTTGGTATATATAGTTTTATATTTTTGCTTTGCACATGAAATAATTTTGAAACAAAATATGTGGCTTGTTTAAGTCATGACATCCTAAGATTAGGATTGAATATGTGTACAATCAGTATTCAGGACTTATTTTAGTGTCAGTTTTTAAAGGACCTATTGCCATAAAACAGGAGCTTATTGTTTGGAATTATTAACAAAAGAATTCCATTATCCTAGATAATATTTTATAGTATAAGTGAACTTCTTTTCAAATATTTATTTTTGTTATTTATTGAGAAATTACATATGGCGATCTGACTAACTCTGGGTGATTCCATGAGCACATCCTTACGTGCTGTATTAAGAACTAATTTAATAACATAATGAATTAAAATGTTTTCATTAAATTGGCTTTTGCATTTTTAATTCTGCACAACCAGACGATGGGTTCTGCAACATTTAATGCAGGAAAACTCCTTGCCCACTCTTGTGACTAAAGGGAACTTAGAAGCATTACCCACGGAAAAAATACAGCGGCTGGTGAAAGAAGAAATGGATGTCTGTTGTGACGCTGCTGGACGATATCCAAGTAATTATAATGCCTGGTCCCATCGTATCTGGGTGATACAGAATCTAGCAAAGCTCAATGCAAAGGTATGGATGCAATAGAAGTTGTATATATGTTCGTTGACACATTTCTTGAAAACGTTTGCACTGAATTCAATTAAATAACTAACAAGTATTTGGGACGGAAAGAAAATAATAAAAAGAATTGAGCTAATTCATGCAAAAATAGATTAAAGCTGAAGTCACCTAGAAGTATGACCTCTCGGGACAGAAATCAGTAGAAAAGCACAATAGGATTAAAATGAAAACAGATATGAGATGGCAGGGTTTCACCATTCTTGTTTGAGCTTGCAAGCCTGATTAGTCCTAGAATTCGTGGCACTCAACTTTTTCTTCACCATGGGACCCCCTTTAAATACTTTGTGTGGCCACTGATCCTAAGACTCCCAAGACTTAATTCAAGATTTAAATCATAGCATTTCATCAACCTTGTGATCACATCACAGTCCCCCAGGGGTCCACAGGCCACAAGTTGGGAACCACTGTGTTAGAGAATTCCAAGACTTTAAGATAAACTGAGAAGCTGAAAAACATTCTAGAAGAAACTTTGGTAATGTTGCCCCCTTTATGTCGCAAAATGACATAGATATGTCAATGTAGGAACTAGGGGTCGAGCTTGACACAAAGGCATCTTTACCATTACCATATTTTGTTCAGATATTTAAATGCCATTTATTTTCATTTCTACTATCTATGATCTTAAATTTAAATATGAACTTCAAGACAAAGAGGAATCAGAGTTCTATAAAGTGTGGGATAAATGGTACATCTGGCTGGATAAAAGACAATATACAACTCCATCATGATCCCTTCAACCAAACAATTATCCCATAAACCTTATAAAATAACATTATGAATCATTGATAAAAGGATGAACAAATTCAAAATGAGAAAACTTAAACTCTAACTCAAGTTTAGAAACCTAAAACTTTCATCTATGTTGACAGTAAAGATCTTAAAATCTGTAGACTAATCGGGTCAACAGATAAGTTGACACTATTTACAACATTTGATAAATTTATAGATGAATTTATCTCTTCTTTCTTTTTTTATTTTTTATTTTTTCCTCTTCTCTTTCACTTTCCCTTTTATCTTTTTCTTTCTCTCTCTTTAGCTTTATTTCCTTCTTTATTTTCTTTCTTTATGTAAGCGTGTATTTTGATTTATAACTGTATACTCTAAATTCATATACATTTGTACCAATATTCACATAGTCCTTTTGCTTTATGTTATTTATCTTTAATAAAGATTATATTTTCTTAAAATAAATAAATAAATGAATAAATAAATAAATAAATAATTTGAATATGAGAGCCAATTTGATGAAGTGGTTAAATCACTAGGTTATAGAAACCAAAATACCATGAGTTCTAGTTCCATATTAAGGCACAAGGCCAGCTTGGTGACCTTGGACTCAACCACTTCCGAAAATCTTGCCAAGAAAACTTCAGGGATAGTCTAGGCCAGTGATAGTGAACCTTTTTTGGCTTGGGTACCAAAAGGACACTCGCCTGTGTGTGTGTGCCCACACCCATAATGCAATGTTGTTTCAACCCGCGCACTCCAGTCTTCCAGTAGGTCCATTAGGCCATTTTTCGCCCTCCCCAGCCTTTAGGAAAGCCTCCAGAGCCTGTGGATGGCAAAAAACAGGCTCAAAAGGCCTGCTGGAAGTTCGTTTTCGAAAACAGCCTCCCCCCCCCGCACTCCGGAAAGCTGAAAATCAGCTGGCTAGCACGCACATGAGCACTGGAGCTGACATAGCGCAATGCATCACGTGCCCTCAGATATGGCTCCACATGCCACCTGTGGCATTCAACAGGAGTCAACATTGACTGAAAGGTACAAAAAGTAGGGAGATGTCAAAACAATTCATCATAAAAATGAAAATTACCGTATTTTTTGAGTATAAGACGCACCTTTTCCCCCTTAAAAGGGGTGAAAACTTGGGTGCGTCTTATATACCGAATATAGCCTTCCCTCCCAGCCACCCCTTCCCTTTGGCTTCTACCTCCCAGCAATTTGCCTCCTTGTAACAAACGGCACGGAGCCTGAATTTCTACAGAGGTCCATAGTTTAGAGTACTTTATCATAAAGGAAAATCTGACAGTGAAAGCTGATTAGTGTTTATGTTGAATGTTTCATTCTGTTATGTTTTTAATTCTCAGATTCTTGTTGATGAGCTTTCTTCCACTAAACACTGGGTCTCCATACATGTTTCAGACCATAGTGGGTTCCACTACCGCCAGTTTCTATTAAAATCCTTGATTGTCAGAACTGGGACTGATTGTCTTATAAAGTTATGTGATCACCCAACCAATCAACAAACGTGCTGTTTTTCAAAAGATGAAGCAGATGAAGGCGGAGAAGCCTTTTGCATGGAAAAGCAACAGCCAGATCATTCGCTGTATCTGAAAGAGGAAATAGAGCTCTGCACTGATTTAATTAACACTTATCCAGGGCATGAAACGTTGTGGTATCACAGGTAAGAATATTTAAAGAATAGAGGATTGAAAGGGACAGTTACCCCATTCAAATCGGATGCACTTTTTCCAAAGTCCGGTTTGTCTTTCTGTGTCTTGTGATAAGTTGAATTCCTCCTCTAAATTCCCAAGCTTCTAGAATAGTGGTCCTCAACCTGGGGGTCAGGACTCCTTTGGGGTCGGAGAAACATTTCACAGGGGTTGCCTAAGACCATGGGAAAAGACAAATTTCCCATGGTGTCAGGAACTAAAGCTTCTATTCTGGCACCTTGGAACTTATTTTTACAATCCGACCAATCAGGCGTTTACAGTGTGGGTGTCCCCCTCTGTCCTTCCTGTCAATCAGCTTAAAGCTTTGTTGGGAGAATTGACGCTAGATTTATGGTTGGGGGTCACCACAACATGAGGAAATATATTAAGGGGTCGCGGCATTATAAAGGTTGAGAACCACTGCTGTAGAATAGGTTTGTTGAGGATATATGAAGAATGAGAATATGATCGGTCAGCAAGGTAAATTCTGCTGACAGATGGACAAAACGATACAAATTGCTTCCCTGCTTTTTCAGGGAATTTACAGTCTTTAGCTGTTGCATTCAGACATTATTTACAAAATGTAGGTTATGTTTAATAGGAACATAGTCCTTCAAACTTTCTGTAATGCTCTATATTTAGAACATATTAAAAGACATAAAAGTTTGATTTCCTTTTTTTTTTTCCGTTCTTTAAAGGCGTCAAATCTTCTACCTTCAGCACCACTTAAAGAAGTGTCTAGTTCCAAACAGCTGGTCATCATCTTCAAACAATACTGATGGAACAGTTAATAATTCACATACTCATGTTACAACTTGCCATACGACACAAGCCATGGATGTTGACGGCTTAACGGAATGCAACAAACAAGGCTACAGTCAGGAAACCAAGCGCCTCAAACGGGCTCCTCTGCAGGACAGTGTCAGCGTGGAAGAAGAATATAAGTTCATTGATCACGTTTTGTCTACATGTAGGGAGGAGGATCAGGCAAGGTTTGCAAGTTCATACAGAAAATGGCTAGTTTCTTTTCTAGGCCAGTGAAGATCTTTTAAAACTCTTTAGGGTCTTTGTTTAGTGCAATATCCTCTTTACAGACAGGTGTACGTTAGGACTCCTGGCACTTTTCACCCTTCTGTTATTCCTGCCACTGCTAAACTTCATTTACTGATGTTGGGTTTAGTTCTATTTATATTTTTTAAGCCACTTTATGTTAATTTTTATGGATCTTTGTAGGATAGCCCCACCTAAAAAGGAACTGTTTGGTGTTAATATAAATTAAGTGCAAATTTTAAAGTCACTAATATAACTGGAGTAATAGGAAAACAGAAAGATAGATCTACCGGTGAACAAATGATTTCATTCCTAAATACCTCATCCATAATAAATACACCTAATCAAAGTCATTGGTTGGTGACAACAATTGAAAATCATTCAGCGTGACAATGTCAAAATGGTTTTGAGTACAAGTCTTCATTTTATAATTGCATTGCATCACTGCTCCTCTGAACTCTTTTTATTTCACATTCGAATTGCTCTGATAATCTGACAGTTCTGTGACTTTTTATTATTATAGTGAAAGTGGGATATGGTTATGTGAAATTGGATAATTTTGTAAAAAAAAAAAGTCATCCAAACTAAAACGAATTTGTTCAATATAAGAATGCTGGTGTTTAGGGTTTTCTCTGGCTTTTGTGGATTTGGAGGCTTTCGTGAATTTTAAGGTTGGAAGATATGGTAATAAAAGATGATGACCAAGGAACAAACTTCTATCGAATCTTATCCCTTCCTGCAATTTTCTTGGCACATGTAGATTTTTCCATTCCTAAAATATAATAAGCGTTTCATACTTGGATTTTATTGTATGTGGTGATATATATGATAGGTACAGGGTATGATAGACAATGCTGACTATCAATGTTATCTTTGTAACGATGTTTCATTTAATGGACAATCTAGCATGCAATGGACATCTAGCAGGTTTGTTCATCTTTCATTTATTGCAACAGGGCCACATATGGCTCCTCTGCAAGACCCATTACAGTGCACAACAAAATGATGTGCTTGTTTTGAGTTTTCTTCAGGTTAACCATGTTCATGGTGGGAGAGACAATCCCCTCTGTGCTTCAGCTGGACTGAGTTTGTGAAGGCTTTTGAGGACCCTAATGGGACATGACTTGAAATCCATTTTTGCTTTATTTATTTGTAGTTTTAAGCTGCAATTCAAGTTAGATTCGCTGCAGTTACATAGAGGCAACTATAGCTATTCAATTTGGCTGCCTTTTCATTATAGAGTACGGTCAAATTCTATCTTTAAATTTGCATTTGTCCTTCCCTTTTTATATGTAATAAAATCAAATTCCTAGTCTGAAATTAAATTTCACAGTATTTCTGTATTTTAACCTTTGCTTATAGCTTTCAAAGCACAGAGGGCATGTCTGCAAGGTTTACAGAAATATAACCAGAATGACTGAAGAAAAGTACAATTTTAAGATTCAGAGAAACAACGGATGAACAATTCCAATTAGAAGCGGAAGAACAAATAAGAACCTGCCTTTTATAGCCCTAACTGCATAATATTAAGAGGCTGTTGCAAGCAACCTGGAAGTTAAATAAATGAGCATAGCAAGCATGTTTTCTGAAACGGGGGTTGTCTAGAAATACAAATTCACAGAGAAACATGACAGGCATCTCTAAACGTTATACACGGTATGTATTTAGAGTAGAGATAAAAACTTCTGAAGTTGGATTTATTGAAAATCCATTTGTGAACACTAATTTGACTGGTTCCTTTGAAGTCTCAGAATAGGAAAAATGGCATACAAGAATCACGTATATTTAACTGTGCCTCTGGGCGCTAATGCTTATTACCATACATTAAAGGCACCTAGCGGAGCTCTGCACTACTAAATAGCAATATATTAAGCATTTAGCATGTCAGAAGTCAAAATACTGAGACCTAATAACTCAACCATGACGCTAGTGAGGAAACACCTGACCACCTTATTCAAAACCAAGTGTTTCTTCATAAAATTTGTTAATTGTATCAATACAAGCACACTATAAGCACAGCATAGTCCGTGGATGGGGTTAAGAATTCAGGAAGTGTTACAATGCAATCCTTAGTTGGCTCTGAAAATGAGGCCTCCGCTAGAAAGATTCTAGAAGATTAGCTATTTTATTAATCTCACATCTTAAATTTTGTTGATCTGTAAATAAGCCAATAGCTAATGGAGTAATTTAAATTTGGCTTGGAATGAACTGAAGAAAGGAAAAATTAAACTATCCCACATTCACACCTGTGTCATGGACAATGCTGACCTCAACTAATTGCAAGTAGTCTTGAGTTCATTAGAACTCTCAACAAATAATCTAATTCTCCCCTATTCACAGTTATATATACACAGTTTAACCAGTATCTTTTCAGCTCATTAGGCTATTTTGCTCACTTGTAATTGACTATTACTTTGCTGTTTGTGAGATTGCATCACATTTTAACCGGTCCATTTTTACTTTTCCTTATATAATTGATAAGAATGCTATCTTTTTCTTAAATGTAAACTGCAGATGTTTCTGGATATCATGGGGTACTTCAAAAATCAAAATCCCTTTAAAAAAGGGGTACCCAACTCTCGGTTCCTGGCCCAATACTGGTTGGGAACCAGGCCACATAAGCGGTAGGCGAGTGTGCGAAGCTCCATTATTGTGAACAGCAGGTGTGTGTAAAACCATCCTTTTACCTCTCGCCCCACTGCACTGCTGGGCTGGAAAGGTTAGGGATCACTGCTTTAAAACAATAAATTAGAAGATCAACACAAGCAAACAAACAGCAAGTACATCATTATTTGTGAATTGATCCAAAAGTTAACACTTCATCTCCGATACCACCTCAGATATAATTGCTAGTATCTTCTGGATGATAGTTGTACCCCAGATGCCATTGAGAGTTGAATTTTTATTAGCCTTTATAATTTTTTCCCAGTTTTAGCCTTGTTTTGATACTGTTTGCATCATATTAACTCTCTGCTAAAGATTATTTTACTTTTAATTGTGTATTGTGAAAGCAGAATGCCTACTATGATTACAGGTAGTTTTTGAGTTATAGCCATTCATTCAGTGACCGTTCAAAGTTACAATGGCACGGAAAAAAGTGACCGACGACTGTTTTTCAAATTTTGAGATTGTTGCAGCAAACCTGTGATCGCATGATCAAAATTCGGACACTTTACTAGCGGTATGTATTTATGGGGATTGCAATGTCCCGTGGTCATGTGATCCCCTTTTGCTACCTTCCGACAAACAAAGTCAATAGGGAAGGCAGATTCACTGAACTGTGTTACTTACTTAACTGCAGTGATTCATTTAACAACTATGGAAAGAAAGATAGTAAAATGGGCAAAATTCACTTAACAACTGTCTCTCTTAGCAATAGAAATTTTGGGCTCAGTTGTCACAGAGTGAAGGATTACCTGTATTTTCTCAGTACGGGTAAATACGCTTGTCTTAATGAATAAAGAATTGAAAGGTTTGACCTATTTCAAAAGCTTTCTTGATAGTTACATTATTGGGCTTTCCTTCCTCCCTTTATTGCTTTATAGTCATGTTTATCCCAGACAGAAAATGATGCTGATCCTTTTAATAAGGTCTGTATGAATGTAACCAACACCCCAACAGAAGCCATTGGTTTTGACCTTTATGTTTGCAGCAGTGGTTGATTTGTTTTGCCCTGCTTATTACAACTGACAGAGTGTATATACATTGTTTTTAAATAGTGTTGTTTTAATGAAAGAATTAAAGAACTTAAGCAATTTACTTAAGTTATTATGAAACATACTGTTAGCTCTATGTAGAAAACATCAGGAAAATATCAAAAAAATTACACTTTATTATTAATTCGCCTTATACCTTAACATCTGCTTTAAACTGCAGTTCATTACCTCTTTATATCTTATCTGGAATATTATTTGCATAATAATGCAGTTTGTAACTCTTCTAAGAAAATAAAGTTGTCTGCCAGTATTAGGAAATGACTATTAATGTACAGTTAAATCTAATAACCTGTTTTAGAAAGTTCTGTTCCCTGGTTCCCGTTGAAAATAGTAGCATTTTTGGATAATATCAACCCCAAAAAAGTATATCACTTTATTCTGGATATAACTGAACCTGAACTTTACAATCTTTTTTTAAACAACAGAACTTTTTATTTGTCCTGGGTGCTTCAAGGGAAAAATCAATGTGAATTGTACACGCACCTATAGACCAATGTTTCTGAGGCTTGAACTTCAGTGTGGACTTCAACTCCCAGAATTCCTCCATTTTTAAAGTCGCCAAACTTTCAGAAACACTTACCTAGATACATTCCTTCAAATGACAGAGTTTCTGTTGGGATTTTAACACTTTTTGATAAAAAAGCTGGGGAATCCAGTACTCTAAAATGTTTTGAGGCAGCTTTTATTGAACAAAGCCAGTACTCGTTGATGAGACGTTTTTTCTCTCTTGCTGTGCTTAATTTCTTGTGTCCTAAGTTGTTTCCTTCTTAAAGAGCATGGTGGTACCATAGGGAATGTTGTCTCTTATAGGTAACACTTGACTACCTCCCAAAAAACAGGGATAAGGCCATCTCTTCAGATGAGCTGCTTTTTATGTGGAACCTCATCCTTGGGGTTGAAAAAGCGAGAACTGTCGGGAAGCCTATCTGATACCTTAGGAAGCGCTTGTTTCAAATAGTTTTCTAAGTCAAAAAATTTCAGTGCCTAGACTTCATTTTTCCATTTCCATCAACTGAGCACTCTGCTGTTGTCAAAAGAAGGAAATGGCCACATGCGGTCAGTTAATGCTTTCATTAGATAGTAAACTCAGTAGTGAAAATGGACTTTTCCCTGTGATTTCCAACTCATTACGCTAATTTTACTCAGGGCATAGATTAACTAGTGCATTAAATACTTTTTTACCATTATGTCGTCTACTGTTGTAAAATGGTATTTTATCAGTCTAGCTTTCTATCTTATTTTAAAAATGGCTTTTAAAAAATTGCTGTAGTTCTTCTGGGTTTTTTGTGTTTGAAACAACTTATTTCGTCTTTTAAATCAAAATAGCTATGGGTCCCATCTTAGAATTAAATACCAGTCTCTTTGTATTGGAGGGTTCCTGAAATCAAGAGGTAAAATTATGTTTCACTTAACAGAACATGTTATTAATTTCTTCTGCTCAATACGACATCTTAACTGAGAATCTCTTCTAATACCAAGGATATGAATCTCGTGTAGATTCAATATTATATGATTAGATATATTATACTCTAAGATGCAAACCTTAGCAATTAGGTTGATATTTGTGTATATTTAATAGAATAAATTATTAAGAAAATACTTTTTAACATGGGGCAAACTTCAATGAAACTTAATTAATATTTACTCTGATGTAAACACATGGTCTTTAGTAAGTTTACTCCCAGATAAATATTCATAGAATTGCAGCTTAGGGCACATTTAAATCCCATCTCTGAAAATAAGGCTTTAAGAATACTAAATATTCATACATACGAGGTAAATCTCACTGTGTATTACCAAGTCTTTGTATAGAACAGTAGTGTATTACATTTTAAATTGGTTAGATTTACATTTTGAAATGTGTGGAAAGTATTCAGAGCTAAGTGTGGAATTAAACATAAGAGAGGAATGAAACACAATAGTGTATAACAATGTGCTTTTAAAAAGCTTGTTTATTTCCACTATACTGAATGCAGCTTACATAAAGTTACATAAGTAACTTTAAACACAAGTGAATTAAATGTTTTTTAATTCATTTATTTGAAATCTTAGAAGCTTTTCCAGAATTATTTTATTAGGTTGCTGTTGTTGTTTTTTACTTTGTGAAAGTAAAATTTTCTGCCTTGTTGAAATTTCAGCATAAATTTTCTAGCAAAACTAGTTTCAGTTCATATGTTCTGTTGCTCCAAAGTAATCAAGTAGATTAATTCGGATAGGAGAACTTCCTGTTAAACAGAACAAAGCTGAAGCCCATACAATAATTCTTTCCCACTATGTGAAATGAGTTGTGGTGAACCACGACTTTGCTTGTAAGTTCCTTCTTTCATAAGGTTAGAAGTTTCCCCTTTTGATTTCAAATAAACTGGCAGAATGCATTCCCACATAACTACTGAAGAATTAAAAAGCATGATTCAGATGTACGGTAATTGAAAACAAAGTATTTCACGAGATAGCAAAAAGCAGAGGGATTGCCCCCCCCCTTGCCCCTCCTTGCCAGAGGGGGAGACTGACACAATAGGCTTAAATTAGCTTTAGTAAGTAATCCGAATGAGAGTACACGAAACATACACACGGTGAGAAATATGTGCACATCTGAACATTGTGGAGGACTGTGATTTATTTGAAATCCAAGGGGAAAGCTTCTAACCTCATGAAAGAAGGACTTACAAGCAAATTCATAATTTACCACAACTCAGTTTATACATCATGAAATATTTGGTTTTCTATTATACCTGCTTTTTAATCCTTCAGTAGTGATGTGGGAATGCATTTTGCCATTTTCATCTAAATTGGGAGTGTCCATCCATGGCAACTTTAAGACTTGTAGACTTCAACTCCCAGAATTCCCTAATCAACCTTGTTAAATCTGCAAGTCTTAAAGGGCCAAGGTTGGGCACTCCCGGTCTACATAATACGTTTTTCATTCCTTGTGAAAAAATGACGAAATGAAGTTGCGTGCGTAGCATCAAAAATAAAGATCTAAATAGCTTGTTCTGTTGTTCAGATGTAAAGAAGGAATTAGTCTTCTAGCTTTTGCATTGTATTGCAATAAGTGGTAACAAATGGCTAGTAAATTACTTGCAGCATATTAATTTCAATTTATTTCAAAACACTACAGTTTAATGTTCTGCATTTGTTCTACATTGTACTCGCAATTAATAACTTAGAATCTTTCTATGTCGATAAAGCAATAACTATATCAATGCAGTTGTTGATTTAACTGCAGATGTTCTAATTGATACCAATTTGTTAATGGTGGTTACATGATTCTAACATCTGCCAAATTTGGATTTAGCAAAAATATAAGCGAAAAAGTAAAAATTATAATTCACTCTTAGTGTCCCTATCTACATATGCATTCGTAAATTGATGGGGAAGGGTTTGTGTATGTATTCATTTAATTTTATGCTGCCCTTCAAAATATTGTGCGCTGCCCTAAATTGTTGGATAGTACAGATTGGGTAGAATAAATTACCGTAAGTAAATATTAAGTAGTTTGTTTCTCTGCGTAGATACATTCTGGAATTCCACTGGTTTGTCCTTAAGGAAAAATAATATATCTTGAGTATAGAGCAGAACATTAGTTGAAATGTTAATCTGAGTTATAGCTCCTCCTCCAACCATTTCTGATGTTCTTTGAAATTACATTGAGGAAGTGTGTTAACAAAAATTGCAACAAACTCATTTTAAAGTTTTAATCAGCTGACATACACATACTTACTCAGTGTTTCCTGACAGTAATTGTGATAGCTTTATGATACTTGATCAGTCTGAATAGTTGACTGAGTTTAGGAATAGCTTACAATCTTTACAGGCTAATGATTAAGCCACATTGTAAAAGAAAAAGTAGAAAATATACAAATATTATTGACAAAAAATATACTTGTCATAGTAGTTTTGAGGCAATGAAGACTGCACTTGGACAGGCTTGGCCTCTTTCTATGCTGCACTTCATGTGTACTATTGTTATCAGTAGCTAATCTCAGCTATATTTATATATTTTTAAATATCGCTGCTTCCTACTTAAAATACTGACAAAGGATTTAGAACAGTAATGGACACTTTGAAAAAGCATTTTTTAAAATACTGTACAGTTTAAATAAAGGGTGTCCAACCATGGCAAGTTTAAGACCCGAGGACTTCAATTCCCAGAATTCCTCAGCCAGCATTCTCAGAATTCTGGGAGTTGAAGTTGACAAAACTGAAGGGGTTTTTTTTCCCTTTGAGGATGATTCACTAAAGAAACAGAGCAACCTGAACAGTTTGAATAAACCACAGAAGCGTTTTGAATTCACGTTTTTGGTTTGTCCCCAGCTTGTAGATTTTTGTTCTTTCCTAAAGAAAAATAAGGCAAATATGCCAAACTGCTTCACTGAAGGATCCATTTTTGATGCAAAAATATGGTTCGGATTATTGACCTCAGTATTAAATCAAAGGCAGTGAAACTATGATGAGGTGATGCAGTACAAATGTAGACCTTTTTCTGCTACAGTATTACTTAGTAGAAGACTTTGTAATACTTTTGTGTGTAATTTCATTGACTATGCCATTTTCAAACTACACGGTACCTATTTTGGTGCAATAAAATGTCCTTTATAGCTGTTTTCATCATTTTTAATTGCTGCTATAATTTAGATTTAAGTTATTGTACTGTAACTACTTAGGAACCCTTAATATTTCCATATTCATTATCATTATATCCTCTCTTTATAGATTTGGCATCTTTTATTTTGCAAACTGATGCTTAATTTTGTGATTTTATTAAATTCTCTGTGGATCTGGAGAAGAGTTGGAAATGTTATTCTGCTTAAAATGACACTTGCTGGTTGTCACAGTAAAAGTGGATGACAACTACCGATGTCCAGCTTTGGAGATTATGTATGTTAAATTGATTTTTTTTCCTGATTATATGAAACTTTGGATTACAGACTAACACTTGGGTTTCCTTCCATCCCTAAGCAGATATCTTCCAATTCTAATTAGCAAAATCACAATAGTGACAAAGGCATTGAGCAACAAAGTGAATTTTTCACTATTTATCATTTACATTTGGGTGTTTATGGGGATTTTGTATGTGTTTCTATAGAATGTTCTAGTACTAAGCACAGTGTAAGTTATTGTATTAGTGTATAAAAAGAAAAAATAGTGTACTTTTTCTGGTTAAATATAGGCAGTTTTTAAATAAAATTTTCTCCTAGAATCTCTGTTTTCCTCTTTCATTTTTTCATACACTAAAAACATTTAAAAAAAATATTTCTACCTGCTATTCATATCTTTAGATAAGAAATGTACAACTTTGGCAACTTTAAGACTTTTGGGTTTCAACTCCCTGAATTTCCCAGTCAGCCATGCTGGCCAAGGAATTCTGGGAGATGAGGTCCACAAGTCTTAAAGTTGCCAAGCTTGGACACTTCTGCATTAGTTATTAAAACTTTCTGCAAACACTTAACATTGGATCATGGGGATGACACTTCTATCGTTTAGTTGTAAAGAATGAGATTATAGCAGTGGTGAAATCATTTTTTTTTTTACTACCGGTTCTATGGGTATGGCTTGGTGGGCATGGCAGAGGAAGAATACTGCAAAATCTTCATTCCACCGCACTCCAGAGGAAGGATATTGCAAAATCTCCATTCCCACCCCACTCTGGGGCCAGCTAGAGGTGGCATTTGCTGGTTCTTCAGACTACTCAAAATTTCCACTACCAGTTCTCTAGAACCTGTCAGAACCTGATGGATTTCACCCCTGTATTAGAGCTAAGCAGGAATCCATTTGAATGAAAACGTTGATTAAAAACAGATCCTAGAGGAAACAAATAGTGATTTCGTCGCTCTTGCATATATTACAGAGGATTGCATTATATTCCATATGGTAGTCTCCTGAATAGCAGCTGTCACTTAGAGAGTTTGAAGTACCAGGGGACTTCAGTGTTGAAGGCTCCGTGCTTCTGGCAGCTGTCACATCAAATAGGCATTTGGACACTTCAGCACTCTATTGTTGTTATCATTACTATTTAATCCATTTATTTCACTTGGGCCCAACAATCTGACAGGAAGTAGCCTGGAGGAGCCAGCCTGATTGACAAGAAATCAGAAGTGAGTCATTTTTTAATCATGAAGTTTGAGAAACTCCTTGCAGCAAAGGAATTGGTACAGTTGAGACATCAATAGTGTATTTATTTATTGCAAGCACTTTTATGCCTCCAGTAAATTCAAATGCATCACACTAGTTGTGAACAGTAAATACATCACATCATCCTTAAAAAGAAAAAAGACGATCATAATACCAAGTGTTTAACCTTTCTCAGCTATGTTCTACTTGCACATCACACCCAGAAATACCCCGTTAAACCTTAATTTCCTCTTAAATATTAAAACAATAATCAAATACAACTAAATATTTCTATCCTTGTCTAGCAATTTATAAGAACAGGAACAATAAATATGAAGCAGGTAAAATAAGAAAAAGTTAATAAAATGTTTGATTGTGTGCTCTCAATTTGTGCAGCCTATTGTCTAGCCAGTGATGGCGAACTTTTTTTCTTTGGGTGTTGAAAGAGGGTGTATTTTCACTATTGTGCATGTACAAGTGCTCACAACCATAATTTAATGCCTGGGGAGGGTGAAAACTCCCCCCACCTCCTGGACGTCCACTGGAGGCCGGAAACTGCCTGTTTCCCAACTTCTGGTGGGCCCAGTAGGCTTGTGTTTTGCCCTCCCCAGGCTCCAAAGGCTTCCCTAGAGCCAGGGGAGGGTAAAAATGCCCTCCCCGATCCCCCCAGAGGCACTCTGGAAGCCAAATACGCCCTCCCAGAGCCTCTGTGAGAGTCAAAAATCAGCTGTCTGGCACACATATGCATGTTGGAGCTGAGCTAGGGCAACGGCTCGCATGCCAGCAGATATGACTTTGTGTGCCACCTACGGCACCGTGCCATAGGTTCACCATCACTGGTCTAGGCATTTCAATACTTATAAAACTATTTTAAATTGTTAGTCTTTTGCTATAACAAAACATTAGTTTATATGATTAATTTCTCATGAACATCTATTTCAACGCATTACCAGTACACAACACGCTAAAGGAAAAAGAACAAGTGACATCTACATAAAGGAAATTAAGCCACATTTAGTTTCATTAAAAAATCTATTCCTCATCCCATCACTCAATAGAGGTTGACTATTAAAGAGGATTAACTGAGTTACAATGTTGATGGGGGAACAGTTGCAAAACTCGGAAGTACCAAGATGAAGACACATTGTCTAGGAGAAAATCTATCCATACACTGCTTAATAGTCAATGCCAAATTGAGTCAACCTCTTCTCTTCATTCTGCCTTTGCTAGCATTACAGACTTCTCCAGAGGGTTTGTTCTTCACATAATGTATTCAAAGTATAAACTGAACCTGATCATTTATGTCTGTGGGTTGATCAGTTCTATCCATTTTTGGGAGGTGGGGGTGGGTGGGTTGTGAATATAATAAAATACTGCATATGATTATTTTAAAAGGCCCAGGAGAATTAAAAACAGGTATTTTCCTAGCATTCAAAGGATACCGAAGAGAGTCGTGAAAATGAAAAGCTTATCAAGAAGCCCTTGTCATGGTCAATACATCACAGCTCAAAATATATCCTGGAGAAGAGCTTCCAATAAAGTCCACATGCAAATCGCTTTATAAGAATATTTGTCAACCGAAAAACTGGAATTACCTTGAAAGAAAAAAAGAGCTATTCAGATTTTGAACAAGAAAATTTAGTGATGGGATGAGGAATAGATTTTTTAATGAAACTAATGAGGCTTAATTTCCTTTATGTAGATGTAACATGTTATTTCTCCTTTAGCGTATTGTGTACAGTAATACCTCATGATACGAACTTAATTGGTGCGAGGAGGTTCGTAAGACGAAAGGTTCGTAAGACGAAACATTGTTTCCCATAGGAAACAATTAATCCGTGCAACCAAAAAAACCCCCGCAAAAAACCGGCTTTCGGCGACTGCTGGGAAGCCGCGTGGCTGTTTTAAAAGGTGACAGCCGGCCTGTGGGGCTTCCCAGCACCCCCCTGAACCCGGGTTCGGGGTTCGGGGGGGTGCTGGCAAGCCCCCCAGGCCGGCTGCGACCTTTTAAAACAGCCGCGCCGCTTCCCAGCTGTCTCCTGAAGCCGAACGCTAAAGCCGAACTTCCGCGTTCGGCTTCGGGAGACAGCTGGGAAGCGGCGCGACTGTTTTAAAAGGTGACAGCCGGGCTGGGGGGCTTCCCAGCAACCTCCCGAACCGAACCCGGGGTTCAGAAAAATTTTGCCTCTTTTTATGAACTTTGTTTGAGTTACGAACCGGCGTTCGGGAGGCTTCTGAGAAGCCCCGCTGCCCGGCTGTCACCTTTTAAAACAGCCGCGCGGCTTCCCAGCAGTCTCCGAACGCCGGTTCGTAACTCGAAAAAAGTTCGTAAGAAGAGGCAAAATTTTTCTGAACCCCAGGTTCGTATCACGAGTTGTTCGTAAGACGAGGGGTTCGTATCTTGAGGTACCACTGTACTGGTAATACGTTGAAATAGATGTTCATGAGAAATTAATCATATGAACTAATGTTTTGTTATAGCAAAAGACTAACAATTGAAAATAGTCTTATAAGTATTGAAATTCCTAGACAATAGGCTGCACAATACTGAAAGAATGGTACAACTGTTTAGAGAATCACATTACTAGTTGTTGCCTACTGATGCACAGTAGAAGATGCTGTACAAAATTTTACTAAGTTTTAGCAGTTTATCTGGAAGAGCCAGGAATATTTTAAAGATACGGATTACTACCCCTGAATATTTAAAGCATGTAATTGACAGCATTTCCCCAGATGTTACAATTGTTTATTTGCAGATTTTTGCAAATGTCAATTTTTATATTTGTTCATTAAACAGAACATACTGTGTCTGGTCTCTATAAGTAAGGTTTAATCAAACATGAGCAATATACAGAAATAGGCCTACTCATGGATTAACTTGCAGAAGCATTTCCTATTCTCGATTATTTAATAATATATGGTGATTCTTCCCTCTCACCCTAAATCAGGGATATGCAGAGTTGGCTCTTCTATGACTTGTGGACTTCAACTCCCAGAATTCCTGAGCCAATCATGCTAGCTCAGGAATTCTGGGAGTTGAAGTCCACATGTCATAGAAGAGCCAACTTTGCCTACCCCTGCCTTAAATTATTATTAACCCTAAGTTAATTCTGCTTGAATTAGTCATGGCTGGATTGCAGCCAGGCCCTCTGATAACAGACTTCAGGCCAGATGAACCGGGTCTGTCTGGGCATGGTTGGCCTGTGGCTGTCGGAAGGTGTCGGACGGTGAGGAGGAGAGTCCTGCAGAGACTACAGAACCCCCAACTAGGGCTTTGCCTGGGTCTGATGAGGAAGAGGAGGTGAGGGACCCTATACTGGATGCAAGAGTGCAAAGGATGCGGGGGAGTCAAGAGCAATTACACAGACTCAGAAGGAGGACTTGAGTACAGCTGTGCGCAGGCTATAATCCTAGGGTGTATAAAAGGGGAGGAGATTGGGAGATTCCCTTTGTAGAAAATCAACGTTTTGATTCTTCGAAGGAAAAGAGCACTTTCGGAGTTTTTGCCTTTCGTACAAACCTACCTTTCAGCAATTCTGAGCAATTATAATGTTACCTCTGTGAGTAAATTTTGGCTTTGGAAACCTTGCTTTGAAATCCTGCTTATCAGCTCTCCCACTCGTTTTGAACTTTGGCAGCCGAAGGACATTCCTTTGTTATAATTTGTATTTTTTCAATCCTGATTGTACAATAGACTATTTCATTTCAACACCCTGTGTCTGAGCCTTAATTGGAAGTTAATTGCTGCTCATTTGCCGTATGAGACAGAACAGAATTAACCTAAACAAGTGAAGACAGGGAGGTTAATTCAAGCAGGAGAGTGGATTTCATTTAACTTCAGTACAAAAAAAATTGAATTAATTGTTTTAAATGGTATACATGTACTGTATACATGTACTGTACACATGGATTATATTTCCATGTATGTTTAAAAAATTTCATGCAAAAGTTGTTGAATTGTGCAATCACTTGGAGCATAGCTAAAAAGGAGAAATGAAAAACAAAAATTGGGTGCTTCACGTTTTTCTTAAAAATTGAAATCTAAGTGGTTTATTTGCACAATAACCTATAAATAGAGTACTAATAAAAGGCAGATGAAAACTAAACCATCACAACCATGGATGACTGCTGCACTACCCAAGGAATGTTTCACTCCACCTATAGTGATGTCTAAGAAATGCATTAACTGAATATAAATTATTACTTTTAATGGATTTACCCATAAAAAAGCATTGCTCAGCTTTGCTTTTTACCCACATTTTCTTGTGTACAGTATGTTTTTAGGGAAAACAACAAACTGGATATTATTTTGGGGTGGCTGTGAAGAGAACATGATGTAGAACAGAGGTGTCAAATTCAAGGCCCGTGGGCCAGACCCTGCGTCTGGGGTGCTTAAATCTGTCCTGGAAATATAAAAGGACCTGCCTATGGGGCCTCTGCCAGCCAAAATGGGCCATGGGAGGGGGGCACATACAGCTCCTGTGTGGCCTGTGTTTGGCCTCCCTAGCCTCCTGCACTCCTGCTGGTCAAAACCAGGTAGTGCGGAGGCCCTGCAAGCCCCCTGCAAGGCCTGTTTTTGGCCAGCAGGATGCTGCAGGAGGCCGAAAAATGAGGTGTGGGGGGTTTGTGCATGATCCCCCATGCCCCATTTTGGCCATCCAGGCTCTGCAGAACACATGTATCCCATCTCTACCCCCCCCTCCCAACTAATGGAGGAGAACTACAATGCTGATTTGGCTCTTGAAGAAATCCAGATTGACATTCCTGATGTAGAACATAATGGATTTGCGAATTGTTGTGCATTTCAATTCTTCACCTTTTCTTCAAATGAAATTGAAGGAAATTCTGACAGGGCCCAAAAGGAACAGACTGCTTGGTTCCAGCTGATGTCCTTTGGGCAGCATTTCCAATTTTGTCTTGTTTGACTTGAATGAACAAAAATTAAAACTCTCTGGCAACTCATTCATCTGCAGTGACACTGACCTACAGTATTTCCATCACCAGTATTAGAAAAACTGAAGGAAGAGAAAATGTCTTTGGATTTGAAGCAAAATATGAAGTCTTATTAAAACAAATTCTATATACTCTTTGTGACATCAGTTGTCTGTGGTATGACTGCCAAATCCTCTGTGACCTGACTTAAGCATGTTGGTGTGTATTATTATTATTATTTATTAGATTTGTATGCGGCCCCTCTCCGCAGACTCGGGCGGCTCACAGCAATAATAAAAACAATATACAGTAACAAATCTAATACATAAAAATATCTAAGAACCCCTTATTTAAAAGCAATGTTGGTTTTGCACAGGGGTGAAATGCTCCTGGTTTGGACTGCTCCATGACTACCGATAGTGGCTGCCACCAGTGGTTCGCTGAGCCAGTAATAATGGCTGGCTGGCCGGCCATGCCCCTGAACCGGTCCGCCACTCACCGCTTGCTCACCCTGTCCCACCAGTCTCCACTCTGCATTTTCCTTGCCTGAAGCACTACATCCAATCTGCTTACTATGTAAGCCTGTAAAGTTGTGAGCTACCTAGCTGCCCCTCCCCCCCCCACTGTCCCAGCCTGCGTTCCCTTCTCCATTCCCCATAGCCCCAATGTGCTTTGCTGTCTTCCACATGGCCTTCCTGGTGTCCCCCTAGCCAGCTTATGGAAGGCAGGCAAGCAGAAGGCCATGGGGAAGGCAGGAAAGCATGTTGGGCTGGCAGGGAAGGGAGGTAGCAGCGTACTCCTTTCCCGCCACCCAGACATACTTTCCTGCCTTCCAAATGGCCTTCCTGGTGTCCCTGTAGACAGCTTGCAAAAGCAGGCAAGTGGAAATCCACGGGGAAGGCAGGAAAGCATGTTGGGGCAGTGGTGAAGGGAAGTAGCAGTCTATTCCCTTCGCTGCCCCCCACCCCCCCGAGATGCTTTCCTGCCTTCCATGCAGCTTCCTGGTCTCCCCGTAGCCAGCTTGCAAAGGCAAGCAAGCAAAAGGCCACATGGAAGGCAGGAAAGGATGTCGGGTAGGCCGGCAGCAGAGAAGGGAGGTAGTAGCGTTCCTCATGCCTGCTTGTTTTCCAAGGTCGGCATCCAGCCTGGCCCAGCCAGGGAGTGGGTGGGTGGCCCTTGGTGGAGATGCAGCTGCTGCTGCTCTGGATCTGAGAGGGGTGGTGGCCGGGTTAGCCAGTCACCACGCTTTTGCCTTCTTTTCAGGCCAAAAAGCTGCCAGACAATTTGGGGAGAGGGATCGCTGCCGAGTGTGCTCCCCTGGCAAGGTAGTGGGAGACTTTGGAAGCGGGTGGCCCTTGGTGGGGATGGAAGAGGCTTTGTTTAAGTGCGGGTCAGTGTGGGGCGCGTGCACCTGTTTGTCCCGTTCCCATTCAAATGGATCACGGTGCTAAAAAAGAGGAGGCTGAATACCTACATCATCTCTATCTCTCTCTTGCCCCCACCTTCTTTCTTTTTCTTTTCCCCCCATTCTTCTCTCGCATAAGTGCACGGGAGTGCCAGCCTACCCACCTGCCCTAGAGTGAGTGGCTAGGAGGGGAGAATGATTGACAGCTGGCCGAGCAGGCAAAGAGCTCTGCTGTGCTGAACTGCCCATGAGTGGCACAGCGACGGTGTTTTGTTGGGGAAGAACCCAAGATGCCACTTGCAGCTGCCTTCTAAAGCCACGCCTCTCCCCGCATTGCTCTTTTGAGGCTCAGTTGGGGAATTAGTCCATCTTGCTAGACGCCTAAGCATAAATGGAGCTGTGTCCCTGGACTGCTGCACATGTCAGTCCATAACAGGTGACATGCCAGCACATGCCATCCCATGACAGGGTACTTCCTGGCATGGCAGAGTTCTGGGATGGCAAAGAACACAGGCAAACTCTGCCCCCACTGCCGTCGCCACTGCAGATATCTCCCTCCTTTAACTCCCTCCTGCCCCAGATAAGTAGCTGGGGTAGGAGGGAGTTGAAGTTCAGTTATTTCTGTTAGGCCAATGACTTTCCAGCCCACGTATACCTGCTTGGTGGGCTATAGCATAGGCCCAAATTTACTTGTAGGACATTCTCTAAAATTGGCAATAAAAAGGGTTTAGTTCAACTGGCAGCATTTTTATCAGTTTGCATCAGAAAATGAGTTGAGAAGCAAATCCCTTTCATCAAGTCTTCTCTGTTAAGCTCATCCTGTAGCCCCATGGTGGTGAACCTATGGCATCCAGTTTTAACAAAAACTGGTGTGATTGTGCCTTCCCTGAGCCCTCGGAAGCACTCTGCAGACCTCCAAAACTCTTTGTGTGCCCCATTTTTTGCAAATATGGGCCTGTTTTTCACCTGTTTTTGCAAAAAGCGGAGTGTACAAGGGGTTTGAGAGGCCTGCAGAGTGCTCCTGGCAGGGTGGTGGTGGTGGTGGTGGCAGAGAGGACAAAAACATTTTTCCTATTTACCTCTTTACAATTTTGGTGTGTCTTATAGTCTGAAAAACCCGGTAAATTGCCCTATTGGCACTCGGAGATAAATACATAGGTTTTGGGTTGCGGTTTGGGCGCTCAGTCTCAAAAAGGTTCGCCATCACTGTTTTAATATATTAAAAAGTTGCTCCAAGCCTAGCTGGCAAGCAAGCAGAGAAGGGATACTTTTCATTTAGAATTTACATTAAAATATGTGATAATTTTTAGAATACCCATATTTCAGGGAACCTTATTTTCCTATAACTCATAGTGATTTTTTATCTGTACATATAATGGATGGGTAGCATAGAGATAAATAACTTCTGAATAAATTTTGCTCTGCTCTGTCAAACGCTTTATTATCATTTTTGCCTTTGTCAGAGGAACAGACAGATTTTTCCCAATCTACATAAGCATGTGCCTTTTACAAAAGCGTTCAGGACAATGACTTGGGTGTGTTTGTTTTACTGTCAAATTATATTTTATTTACTTCTCCAACAAAATAAAATAAATCTTTCCATTCATAAGAATGACAAAGTAAGAATAGTGATTTTTTTAAAAATAGATTTAAAATAAGGGAGTTCTTCAAAAAGTAATTTGCTTTTTAGATCTGTGTAAATTAATAGTTGCGCTGGTTCTGAAAATAACGAATGGTTCACTACATCTGATTTGAAATGTCTCCTTATATAAAATATTTCCCAAACCATTAGAAACCAGAGATTAAAGTTCCATGAAAGTCAAGACCTGGAATTCTAAGTTTTTAAATGGTATAAGCCTTTATTTCTCTTTCTTGACAATAAGTTTTCTGACTACGTATTCATCGTTTTTTTTCTTATAGGGTTTTAAAGATGGAAGGGAGCAGGGTAATGAAGTCCAGTCCCTGTTCAGTCTAGGAATCCAAATTAAAACATTCCCCAAAGTTGGTTGTTTAATACAATTATTATTAATTTATTATTATTATTATTATTATTATTATTATTATTATTATTATTATTATTAATTTGAGTTTAATGCCACTCCTCTCTGAGGACTTGGGGCGACTTACAACATATAATAAAACAATGTATAACATTTTGGATCCAATTAATTAAATATAAAAACAAAAAGCAAAAGCCATGAAAAATAGTCATTTAGATTCAATCAACTTTCTCTCAGCACATTCATGGGCCAGGGGCAAGAATTTAATGGCCCCAGGCCTGATGGCATAAATGAGTCTTAAGACTTGCAGAAGGCAAGGAGGGTGGGCGTAGTACGAATCTCTGAGGAAAGTTGATTCCAGAGGGCCAGGGCTCCCACAGAGAAGGCTCTTCCCCTAGGCCACGCCAACCGATATTGTCTAGTTGATGGGATCTGGAGAAGGCCAACTCTGTGTGACCTGACCGGTCGCTGGGATTAGTGCAGCAGAAGACGGTCTCGTAGGTATTCTGGCCCAATGCCATGTAAGGCTTTATTGGTCATTACCAACACTTTGAATTGTGTCCGGAAACCAGTCGGCAACCAATGCAGTCCACGGATTGTTGGAGAGATTTATTATTTATTTATTTATTTATTTATTTATTATTACTTAGATTTGTATGCCGCCCCTCTCCGAAGACTCGGGGCGGCTCACAACACGTGGAAACAAATCATAAGTAATTTGACAATTTAAAATATTAAAGATTTAAAAAAGACCCCATATACTAACAGACATACACACAAGCATACCATATATAAATTAAACATGCCCAGGGGAAGATGTTTCAGTTCCCCCATGCCTGACGGCAAAGGTGGGTTTTAAGGAGTTTACGGAAGGCAGGAAGAGTAGGGGCAGTTCTAATCTCTGGGGGGAGTTGGTTCCAGAGGGCCGGTGCCGCCACAGAGAAGGCTCTTCCCCTGGGGCCCGCCAACCGACACTGTTTAGTTGATGGGACCCGGAGAAGGCCCACTCTGTGGGACCTAATCGGTCGCTGGGATTCATGCGGCAGGAGGCGGTCTCGGAGATATTCTGGTCCGATGCCATGAAGGGCTTTAAAGGTCATAACCAACACTTTGAATTGTGACCGGAAACTGATCGGCAGCCAATGCAGACTGCGGATATGTACATGTCTGGGCAAGTCTACTGCTTCTCTGGGCAATTGGTCCCACTGTTGAACTAAAAGTATCCCCCCCCCCAAAAAAAATCTTCAGTTGAAATCTGCCTTTCTCTATTTTTAAATTATGTACGAAATATTTGAAAATCTTTACTTTTTGTGGCATACTTTCAAGGATTTGAGAAATGCTACAGCATCCACTTGGCCTTCTCCTCTCAAGGCTAAACTTTTTCAGTGTTTCTTCATAGGACAGTTCCTAGACACACACACACACACCATTCTTGATGACCTTTTAAAATAAGCTCCAGCAACATTAGTCAGAAGCCTTTCTTAATGTGCAGCTCTCACAATTGGACAGAATATTCAGGATGACCAATGCAAGATAAAAGGGAACTATTATGTTCCAAGGAATAGAAAAAAAAACCCTGATGCAGTCTAAACTTCCTTAAAGATAAATAAAAGTAAAACACATTTTTTGACTAAAAATATGAATAAAACACAAGAAACTAAATTAGAAAGTATTTCTGGAATAAAGACTGTAAAAAAAGTAAAATACTTAGGAATAAACTTAACAGCGAAAACAATAACATTAAAAAATGATAATTATATGAAATTATTAGCAGAAATTAAAAAAGACTTAGCAATGTGGAATAATCTGAAAATATCTTTTTTAGGAAGAATTGCAACAATTAAGATGAATATTTTACCCAAGGTTTTATTTCTTTTCCAGGTAATACCAATAAATCCAGGGGGAATCTTTTTAAAAACTTTAACAAACTTAGTTAAAAAATTTATATGGCAAGGGAAAAAAGCAAGGATAAAAATGAATTGCTTAGAAGATATTAAAGAAAGAGGAGGATTTGGCCTTCCAAATTGGAAACTATATTATCAGGCTGCCGCATTAACATGGCTTAGAGAGTGGATAATCTTAGATAACAAAAGAATACTTAACTTAGAAGGACATGATTTAATGCTTGGATGGCACGCATTTTTATGGTATGATAAAGATAAAAATCATTCGTATTTTAAAAGGCACACATTAAGGAAATATCTACTAGAAGTCTGGAAAGACATAAAGAAAAATCACTTTTTAAATATCCCAGAATGGCTAGCTCCTTTAGAAGCAATAACGCATCCAAAGTCTATAAAGGACAAGAAAATAACGTACAGATATAAAGAATTACTAAATGATCAGATGAAGCTTAAATCTAGAATTGAACTACAAGAAGAAGGGATAATAATAGATTGGTGGCACTATGCCCAGATCCGATCTAGATATCAGAAGGATAAAACTCTTTACATTTTTAATAAAAGTAAGAATCCTTTAAGTACTTTAATTACCACCAATTCAATAAAAATGATAGGGAAAATATATAAACTACTCATTGCTCATAAAAATATAGAGCTGACTTTAAAAGATACTATGATAAGATGGTGTAGAAATATCGGCAAGGAAATAGACATAGATACATTGGAGAAAGTGTGGATTAATAACTGGAAAATGACTAAATCAGTTTCATTAAAAGAAAATCAAATTAAAATGTTCTATAGATGGCACCTCCCACCAAATAGGATAGCAAAAATGTTTCCCAAAACATCCCCAGTATGCTGGAAATGTAAGAAGGATATAGGAACCTATTACCATCAATGGTGGACATGTGGTAAAGCTAAAATATATTGGAAGATGATTGAGAAAATTTTAAAAGAAATAATAAAGCAAGATATAGATAATACCCCGGAATTTTACTTACTAGGTGTTACAAATCAGACCTACAAGAAAGAAATTCTTTATTTAATTATACATATATTAACCGCGGCTAGAATAATATATGCGCAAAATTGGAAAGGGGAGGAAATCCCCAAGGAAGAAGAGGTTACAGCTAAAATATTAGATTGTGCTGAAATGGACATGATGACAAGAAGATTAAACGATCAAGAGGATACTAAATTTTATGAAACATGGAACAATGTTTATAAATGGATAGATAAGAAAAAATAAGACATATATTTTTATATCTAGTTAATTTTCTGCATTTGCTTTTACCTAGGTGATAACAATATTAATATTAGTTCAAATGTACTTTTTGACGGTTATGACATAGTAGTGTATGCATAAGTATAAGTAACATATTAAGATTTGTGATGTATAACAGTTGAAATTAGTTTAAATGTTTGGTTTGATGGTTTGATATTATTTTATCATAGTAACTAGGATTATATTAAAGGTATGTTTTGAAGATTATGTTATACTAATCTTATCTAACATCTACATTGTATTCAAGACTTGTAAAACTTTAACTCAAATTCACTAATTTTTTTTTTAATAGTTAATATATATTTAACTATGTATTCTTTTTCTATATTTGAATGTATACTTTCAAAAGAAGCGGGGGAAATACACCCCCACTTTATGTTTATTGTTTGTATGTACCTGTTTGTTTTTTTATGAAAATTAATAAAAAAATTGGAAAAAAAAAATAAACTTCCCTTTGCCACATTCATTTGCTGCTTAATATTCAGCTCATAATAAGCTACATCAAGTAATGTTACTATGTTGATCGTTCCCCACCCATCCCATACCTGTAGTTTGATCATTGTTTTCTATGTGGAATTTACAATAGCTTTTATTCTTTTCTAACCTATCAAGATCATTTTAAATGTATGTTTGCTTTCCAGAGCATTAGCTATGCTCTGTAATTTTCTGCCTTCTGAAATCTAACAAGCGTTCTTTCGACTCTTAGCGCAAATCATGAATGAAAAAGATTAATGAAGTACAGGATGCAGGACCAAATTCTATGGCAACCTAGATAAATCAGTTTGATGAGCATCTATGGATAACACTCTGAAAACAATTTTAAACTGACCTTTTTGTCAGCTTCGTTATCATGCTAACCATGTCACACTTAAATAGCTTGCTAACAAGGATGTCATGGCACATTTTGTCCAGTGTTTTGCTGGAATCAAGATATTTCCACCATCAAAATTACCCAATCAAAACACGAATATGTTTCCTTTTTGGCCTTTTTTTCTCAGACACTGACCTTTGCGGTATTCATTTCAATTCCATTCTTCAACATATTCCTGTGTCTTCAAACAAATCTCTAGAGAGTCCTACTATTCCATTCCTTTCTTTTCATTTCAAATAATCTGACTGCTTTTATTTTTCATTCCATTTCTTCTGTTGGAGATACATTTGCAACCATCTTTTCATTATAGGCATTTTTTTTCTCATTTTGATAGCTTTTTTAATCTGCTTTCTACCACTAGCACCCATTTTCAACTACACATAAGTGTAACATCAGTTTTCTTCATGTCTGTTTTATTTTATTACTGTTTTATAGCATAGGGCACTGTGTTCCAAAATACTCCAGGTGGGTTCCATTGATTCTACTGTCAGTAATTTAAAAAAGGGAATACATGACTTACATCTTCTCTTCTTGCAGGTCATTTCACTTTCATTTCTTGTTTATTTTCTTCCATATCTCTCCCCCTCCTCCAAGATCCATGGATAAAATCGATCAGGTTCTAACAGGTTCTGGAGAAACGGTAACAGACATTTTGAGTAGTTCGCAGAACTGGCAAATACCACCTCTAGCTGGCCCTGGAGTAGAGTTGTGAATGGAGATTTGCAATATCTTTCCCCCAACAGTGGAGAGGGAAGGGTTATTTTGCAGTATTATTCCCCTACCATACCCAACAAGCCACACCATACCCACCAAGCCACACCCACAGAACCAGTAGTAAAAAAAATTGGATTTCACCACTGTTGAGAACAAAGACTTATCCCAATCAGTTTCTCACCATTCCTGTAGCCTTCATTAATTCTCACAAGCTTTCATCATAACAACCGAAACAAAGGGGCTTAAACTACATACAGTGATACCTCATCTTACAAATGCCTCGTCATACGAACTTTTCGAGATACAGACCCGGGGTTTAAGATTTTTTTGCCTCTTCTTACAAACTATTTTCACCTTACAAACCCACCACCGCCACTGGGATGTCCCACCTCTGGACTTCCATTGCCAGCGAAGCACCTGTTTTTGCGCTGCTGGGATTCCCCTGAGGCTCCCCTCCATGGGAAACCCCACCTCCGGACTTCCGTGTTTTTGTGATGCTGCAGGGGAATCCCAGCAGTGCAAAAACAGGCGCTTTGCTCTCAACGGAAGTCCGGAGGTGGGATTTCCCAGCAAGGAGAGCCTCAGTGAAATCGCAGCATTGCAAAAACACAGAGGTCCGGAGGTGGGGTTTCCAGGACTTCAGTGTTTTTGCAATGCTGCAATTTCACTGATGCTCCCTTCGCTGGGAAACCCCACCTCCGGACTTCCGTTGCCAGCAAAGTGCTCATTTTTGTGATGCTGGGATTCCCCTGCTGGGATTCTCCTGCAGCATCGCAAAAACACAGAAGTCCGGAGATGGGGTTTCCCATGGAGGGGAGCCTCAGGGTAATCCCAGCAGCACAAAAACGGGCACTTCAGCTGGCAAAAGGGATGAATTTTGGGCTTGCACGCAAGAATCGCTTTTCCATTGATTCCTATGGGAAACATTGTTTCGTCTTACAAGCATTTCACCTTAAGAACTTCGTCCCGGAACCAATTAAGTTGGTAAGACAAGGTATCACTCTATTTGTATATTTTTCTAAGCCAATACTAACAAACAATCACTCATGGCTCTATGAATGTCCAGTTACTTTTTATCTATTCTTTCATCTCATGCTATTCATTGTATAAAATATTCTTCCCCTGGATTACAATAATTGAGAACATAAGATTTTTTGTTCACAAAACCCATAACTTCTTTAAAAAGGTAGGAATCTACTATGATTAATGTATTTGCAAATAACATAAAAAGCAATTTCGGAGAAGAGGTACCCTAAGAAAGATGAAATGCTTACACAGAACCAAGTTGATACGCATCTATGAATTTTTATTAAAATTCAACAGAGATAGAACAAATCAAAAACTGGGGGATAAAATGGATGCAGAACTTTAAAGGAGTAATTACAGGGCAACAATGAGAAGACATATGGAGAAAAAAAATAAAATTTACAACAAGCTACAGTCTGAGCGACGACAGGTATAAAATGTTATATTGATTATGTGAGATCAAGTCAATTGATTTACTTTTTTTGGTGTAAGTGGAGTAGAGAGATTTATGACAGGTTTTCAAGATTTTGTTATTCTATAATAATAACAGAGCATTCCTGGAATCCCTGCTATTTCTTGACTTTTGCTGTCCTGAAAGGCTGACCTAGCAGTAGAGAATAATCTGATTAAACCATCCACTCTTCTTGCTCCTTTGTGGTCTCGTCAGGCAACGAGGATACGACATCTCCTTTCTTTTTTTGATAAATCTTCAACTCTCATCTGTCAAAGTGTAGGCTACCTGCTGCTCTAAAACTTGGAACTCTTTGACAAGTTCCAGTGTGCAGTTGTTATAAATAAACAGCAAGTTATTTTCAGGCAGGAACACACACATGCCACAAACCAAGCACCGCAGTTGTAGAGTTTATGTTCACCTAAGTTTTTATTTTTTTTCAGACCCTTTCAATTCTTGTTCTCCTTTTAGGTTCTCAATTCAGCCAAATACACCCTACTGACATGATTTGAAAAACTTGTAGTGGCTTCTCCTTGGTTAAGAGTCACAAAGTCGAAAAACCAAAGAAGCAAGACTCACACAGATTTTCATTGCTGGCTCCCAAGATTTTAATTCCTGTAATGGGGTCTTTCTTTGTAAATGCCTCCTCAGTTTAATACATTTAATACGTTAAATCATATGCTGCAACGTCCTGCCTGTCAATGACTACTTCAGCTTCAACCGCAACAACACAAGAACACGCAACAAATTCAAACTTAATATTAATCGCTCCAAGCTTGACTGTAAAAAATATGACTTTAGCAATCGAGTTGTCGAAGCGTGGAACTCATTACCGGACTCAGTAGTGTCAACGCCTAACCCCCAACATTTCTCCCTTAGACTATCCACGATTGACCTCTCCAGGTTCCTAAGAGGTCAGTAAGGGTCGTACATAAGTGCACTAGCCTGGCTTTCGTCCCCTGTCCAATTGTCTCTCCTTATCTCATATATCATATATCTTTTCTTCCTTTCATATATCTTCTCCTCTACTTTTATATCTTTTCTTTATATATAATACTTCATGTCTATCCTCAATATGTATTGTGTATTGGACAAAATAAATAAATAAAATTAATAAAATTAAAATTTTCAGTGCTGTAAATTTGGTGCTCTCTGAGCTTGGTTATTTTCTTGCAGACAGTACGTTACCGACGTTAGATAACATCATTAGTACAAGTATTTTTCTGATTGCACTGATGATGTTACTTTAGTTTGGTTAATTAAATATCTGCAAGAAAACAACCCAAACTTCACCAGAACCAATGATGTTACCTAGTTTGGGTACTGTAATGTTTTCAAGAAAATATCCACGATGAGAGAGCACCAAGGACCCGTCATTTGAATGTTGAGCTGCAAATATTATCCTTTATTGGTGGTATCTCAATTCATGTTTTTGTATAATCAAGGTCAGTTAATTTTTCCTTTTCTTAAAGTGCCCCCCTCAGTTTTGAAGGCTTTTTCCCATTTAGCCCCCACTATTTAAAACTGATTTCACCTTGGATTAGATCTGAAATCTGACCTCCTAAAGCTTAAAATGGCCTCTAAAGCATTTTTGCAGGAACATTATGTAACTGGAAGAAATTTATTTGTCATTATCTCTACAGATGTATAAAACCATTGTGCCAGTGTCAGAAAAGTTTTATCATCATCATTATCCTAGGAAGTTATTATATTGCTTTATGGCTGATAATGACTTAAGTTGTACAATATAAGCAGTGGAGAGATTCAGTTAAGCTGAACCGGTTGTTAACTTTTTGCGCATTTTGGTGAACCGGCTGATGGCTGGCCCTGCCCCTCGATCCTTCCCTCTTGTTATGTACTGTCTGCATACATGGTTTCACCCAGGTCCAGTGTTTGAGTGGGAGAATGCTCAAACCCTATTGGTTGATGCATCTGACAGCTCCCTATAAAAGAGCTGCAAGTTGCTGGTCATATAGAGACGTTGCCAAGGAGAAGTCTGTCTCCTGTCGTTATTCCCACAACTCAACACCTCCCAGTCGCTCCTCACCTGGCCTGAGAAGGTAAGGGAGGGTGGGGGGAGACTCGCTCTGGGTGGGGGCTAGAAATCTCCACCCTAGAAGGTGGTGCAAGGAGTAGTGAGGTAATGCTGCTATTGCAACAAGGTGGGGTGGTGCTTGCAGCCAAAGCAGTGGCGATGATGGCCAGAGCAGTGGCGATGATGGACAGAGCCTTAGTGCAGGAGGAAAGTACCCTTGTACTTGCCTTTGCTCAGCAACAGCATTCCACCTTTATCGCGGTACATTTGCACTCAAGGCGGCCCTCGCCTCCCGCCACTTTGGACTCGCAGCTTACTCAGATGCACAACCTGTTCTCCGCCACGAGGTTTGAATCTACGGCTCCTCATCTTTTGCTGAGTCTTGCTGCCCAACAGTCAGGTTTTTTTAAAGATTTTTGTAGCAGGAAACAACGGGTGGCTACTTCCGGTCTTTGTTGGTGCAGTTGGGCATGCCTTGGCCACTCAGGGAGACACACGACCTGCTCTCCGCTCCAGGACACTGGCCTGCCGCTATCACCTCATAGCCTACCCACTAACCTGACTCACGCAACCGCTGTTGCTGCTGCCTCGTGGCCGAAGTAGCCTGCCCACTGTTCTCGCAGCACCTTGTGCAGCACAGTACATTTTAGCACACCTCACAATGGAGGAAATGGGATCCCCTCCTCCTGAAGTCCATCACAATGTGGAGCCACAATTCGACCCTGCCCCACTTGCCCTTGGCAACAGCAGCAGTGGCGGTGCAGGTCGGGTCGAATCAGTGGGCAGGCCAGGAGGTGGCTGTGGTGACAAACGTGGCAGGCAGTGTCTCAGGGCGGAGAGCAGTTCGTACGTCTCCCTGAGTGGCCAAGGCATGCCTTGGTGAGTGAGTGAGCCTTGGTGGTACAGTGGTCAGAGTGCAGTACTGTAAGCTACTTTTTCTGACTGCTGGCTGTAGTTCACAAATCAAATTTCACCAGGCTCAAGGTTGACTCAGCCTTCCATCCTTCCAAGGTGGGTAAAATGAGGACCCAGATTGTTGGGGGCAATATGCTGACTCTGTAAACTGCTTAGAGAGCACTGAAAAGCATTGTGAAGCGGTATATAAGTCTAAATGCTATCGCTATTGCCTGTTGTGGTCCGCCAGCACTCTGCGCAGCTGGCAGAAGAATCGAACAGCAAGGAGGCTGGGGAGGAACCTGGGCCAGGCCTAGAGTCTGGAGAAGGCTCGTTGCCAAATGCAGGGATCAGCCAAGGCCTCCAGAACCTCCAGAAGCTGACATGAGCCCAGAAGAACAGGAGGAGCTGCCAAAAGGCAGGGAGGGTTTCAAAGGAGAAGGACTACTCGGGAGTAAGGCGTGGGGATAATTAGTCCCTCCCGTAGGCTATTTAAAGGGAAGAACACAAATGAGTGAGTTGGAGGTAGCAACTTCATTTCCAGATCTTGTCTTTGCAACTCAAGCCTCCGTTTTTGTTGCTATCTGAAGGGCAAAATTTCCTGCAAACTGTTCTTTGTCAGCTTGCCAAAGAAGAACAAGGTGTATTGTTTTATATGAAAAACTTTTAGTTAGACTTGTTTGATTTTGCTTGGATTTATGCTGACTGCTAATGACAATAATTAGCAGTCATTGAAAAGAACAGGCTTTACTTTATTTGGACTTCGGAAGACTGCTAATGCAAACCATTAGCAGCTGTTAACAATAAAAAGAGGTTTGTGAGATGCTGTTTGTGCTGTGTGACTTTATCAGGAAGCCTAGATCAGAACAATGCCCAGCTGTACCAACAAAGTACCCGTCCACCATTTCCTGCTGCAAAAATCATTTTAAAAACCTGATTGTCAGGCAGCAAAACCCAGCAAGAGATGAGGCACCGGAGAATCAGACCTGTCCACTTATCTCCACCGCAGTGTTTTACGGACATGGCTTACAGCTTCAAGCCCAACGCAGCGGGAGGCAAGGGCTGCCTTGAACGCAAATGTACTGTGATGAAGGCAGAATACTCTTGCTGCACAAAGGCAAGTGTAGGGGTGCTTCGCTCCCGCACTAAGGCTCCCGCCATCACAACCATCGCTTGGCCTGTCTGCACCGGCTCACTTTCTGTGATATCGAATTGGCGACACCCACCCAGTCACAGGAACCCTCCCCCCAGCCATGCCTAGCTGGTCATTAGGAAGAACCAGTTGTTCAATTACTTCAATAGCATCACTGAATATAAGTAATGGCCTGCACTTTGATATAAAAATAAACTTACTATTTACTACCTACACCTGTGGGGCTCCTCACAGGTCAGGATCAACCCAGAGAACTCCCTCAGGATCTACTGTATATTATTATTGTTGTGGTTAGCTCTGGCCCAGCTCCTGCCCCAAGGACTGTGGATGTGGGGGAGACATCCACATGTTGCAGGCCAAGGAGATCAATTATCTAGCTCCTCCTTGGATTCAGAACAAGAGTTAATAATACAGCCACGCATGCAGAGAGCGATGCATAGGCAACAACAACTGAGAGATTATTATCAAAGAAAATGAGGCTACCTGTGGTTGGGTGGGGCTGTGGTAATTAGTGAGGTTTGGCCATTGTGGAGGATTATCTGATCGTTGTGTTTCGTGACTGCTTTACTGACTTTGACCTTTTGTGTGCTGATTTTCCCCCGCTTTGAAACTAAACCAGGGCAAAGTGTGTTTCACTTTGTGAAAGAAGAAGGACTGTGAATTGCCTCACAGCTGCAAGCTAAGTATCACAGAACTGATAAGGGACTTGTACAAATTACCAGTTTGTTTGGAGATGAGTGCTCTTTGCTATACCAAAAGAGGACTTGGTTTAAGTGAATTTTCATTATAAAGAACATTGTTTTGAATTTTCAAACGTGTGTTTGTCTGAAATTTGTACCTGTGAATTTTCGGGAGGAGTGTACCAGAGAGCCCGACAGAACAATTATATTATAAAGAGCCATGGTGGCACAGTTAGAATGTAGTACTGCAGGATATTTCTGCTGACTCCTTGGTTGCCAGCATTTTGATTCTCACCAGTTCAAGGTGGGCTCAGCCTTGCAGCCTTCCGAGATTGGTAAAATGAGGACCAGATTGTTGGAGGCAATAGGCTGACTCTGTAAAATGCTTAGAGCGGGCTATAAAGCACTATGAAGCAGTATATAAGTGCTATTGCTATTAAAATAGTAGTATAACTTGTCCATTGTGAATGTTGGCCTCTGAAAAATATTGTTACCCTAAGAGTAACTTCCACCTCCAGTACACACTGCAGCTTCCTGATCTTGAGAGAGTGGTGTGACGATAGCTCCCTTACCCCGTTAGCCCAATTCTTTGTGCCACACAATATGAGAGAAAATAAGTGGGCAGAACTGTACCCTTCTCAATCCATCTGTACACTGAAGTCTTTCAGGCATTTGTAGCCTGTTGGCAGAGTGCCCCAGTCCCTCGCTGATCTAGAATGTTAAAAGAGTCCATTTTTTATCCAATATTTCTTTAACCTTCTTGCTCCATATTAATTATGAAAAAAGTATTTTTTTCTTTGAAAGCTATGACATTATTAACACTGATCTATTAAGAATTAAGAATATCCAGAG
Organism: Erythrolamprus reginae; assembly: GCF_031021105.1. Lineage (NCBI taxonomy): Eukaryota > Metazoa > Chordata > Lepidosauria > Squamata > Dipsadidae > Erythrolamprus > Erythrolamprus reginae. Next base: position 272,714,338 of record NC_091951.1, on the reverse strand, counting down.
CTATACTTTTTCCACAGGGGAAAAAAAAATTGAAATAACAACTCCTTTCTGGCATATCCAAGTATCACCTTTAAAAAACAAACAAACATGCAGCATCCACATTCCTTTCAAATTCCAGCCATATCTACCCTAGTGTTTGTGCATGTCTTTTAAATATGACTGATTTTCCTGTACCATAATTCTGCTTTAAAAGGCTTATAAATGCAGGTTTATTGCCGTATCACCACAAGGCTACAATGTCCAAAAGGATTTTTTTTAATGTTTTGCAATTATTTTAGGATATTTTTTTTGCCAAAACACAGGGAAAATGTATGCAGATAAACTGATGGACTGGTTAGATTATTACCGTATATACCATAAACATATTGACTGTTAATGGCAAAATAGATGCTCCATGATGCTGTCTCTAACCTGCTCTTTCTGATTTTCCAGTGCTACGCTCACCACTGTAACTGTCCCTAAATGCCTTGTATGTATAGATTAATACAGTACTTGCAAATAAATGAAGTGGAGGGGGGAAGGATACTAATAAGCATTTCAGTACTTGAAACACTAAGGCAGAATACTTGTTGAAAAAGCTCAAAAAACCCTTAAATAATGTGTAGATTGGAAACTGATTTATGAACCTGGACTCATAATAATATTATACAGAGACTCCCCGTTAATGACCATAATCAGGACCAGGATTTGTCTCTAAGCAACATGGCTGTAAAATGAGATACGTAACCCCAACCCTGATTTTTAATGGCAATTCCAGTTGCAGTTATTAGACATGATGTTGTATGATCATCATTTGAGACCTTTTGCTGACTTTGCTTGTTAGAAGTAGGCAGTGAATGTTGCATATGACCGTAGGACGCTGTGACCATTGTAATTGTGAGCCATTTGCCAAGAGCCCAAATTGTGATGATTTGATTGCGGGAACATTGGAACAGCTGCAATTTTGAGGTCTGGCTGCAAGTTTCCTTACAATATTCAGCACTGTTACAACTTTTACAGTTGCTGAACAAATTATTATTAACTGAAGACTACCTGTAACTACATTATAATGACTCTATGTTCCTATGAAAATCATCTAGTTCTGAAAACGATAAAGGCAACTTGTAAATAACTGAAATGCCTGTTGGAAGAAAAATCAGGTTTGGTTCCAGGTTGGGAGAAAGATGCTGAAATAAAATGGAGGTAGGCTGCAGTAAAGAAAGTCTCCGGTTGTTTGGTAGCCAGAAATTTCAGTGACAGCAGCATGTTTCAGGGGTGGCTGACAAAATGAGGTGGAGAGTAGGTGGGGTTTTATAAATTCTTTGGGGCTTTGTGATTGAACTGTCTGCCCCTGTGTAAGAACATGTCCTTTAATTTAATGCTATTGCCAGATTCCTATGGGGTCATGACTGGCTGTACAGACAAGAAAGAAAATGCAAATCCTGGGTGGTTTTTGTTTTGAGCTACTTTTGTCAGTTTGGACTCCTTGCCTTTTTTGTAGCATATTTGGTGGCTCAGCTTTCTGAATGTAAAATATCCATTTCCAAAAGACTAGCTAACCTCTTCAAGCTTCTGTTTGAAGTTGTTTACCTATGGCAGGAAGACTGGGCTACTTTTTGTGTTTGTTAAGATTTTTTCCCTCTTCTCCTTTAGGAGACATATTCTATCTTTTAATATCTGGTAAAATATTTTTATTGGGGGGGGGCTTTCCATTCACTTAAATATTTTAAGGGCCTGAAGAATTGATAGACTTCAGTGAGACTTTTATGCATTTATTTGTATAATTTATCCAGTACATCAATCAATGGGCTCAAGGCATTTTGAGATAATACACAAAATAAGTAATGCAATCACTTTAATGAATAAACCTAGTACAGTAAGTAAATCAAAAGAGCTGTATGTCCTTGAATCCCCCCCCCCCGGTAAAACAGTAGCATTTTCCTGGTCAGAAGGGCTTTGGGTCAAAATGATGTATGCTCAGCATATTGATTTTTTCCTATTTCACCTCCCAGGTTCCCTCTTTGTGCTGCCTTAACTTCCTATTTAATTCCCCACAGAAAAGGCAAACCACATGGTACCTGAATTTAAGGCTTCCATGCTGCTGCATCCTGGCTGAGAAATCCTAGCAACACCACTGCTGCCGAACTCAGCCTTCCTGCTGTTTTCCAGAGAGACAGAACTGAGGGTTGCTACGTGCTACTTCCTCTTCTTACTCTCTCTGAGCAGCACAGCAGGTAATATTTTATGCACTAAGTACAATCCTCATTATTACTGTTGCCCAAAGAGAGATTGCAAGGGAATAAATGACGTGAAGTAACTGCTCCTTCAATCCTCTGTATGCATTGCTAAGGGAAGCCCAAAGAGGGACCTTCTTACCGTTTTCCAGGACACACTGGGGTTTCAGCATCTTCTGTGGCTTTCATAGATAATAAGCAAAAAAGGGTAAAGCCACTTCTTTGGCTTGTATGTTTCCCCGCTATAATTGCTGAAGGATAAGAAACCAAGTCTTGTATGTATGTATGTATGTATGTGAATGATGAGGCAGCAGCCATCTCGATCACCGGAACATAGAAACTTTAATAAAATCACTTAGCTTTCGTTAGCGTGCTGCTAACTTCGTCAGAGTTTTAAAATGCCGTGGGAGACAAACATCTTTATAAAGCATTACTCAGTCTGCTCATTGCCCGTGTCACGGGGCCACACCCTTCCCTCCCCCCTGCGGTAAGCCTAATTGTGGGCTTAATCATGCTGGTTGAAGGGAGATCTACCTCTTTTGCTCGTGTTTGTTGCCTTTTTCCCTCCCCAAGGGAGGGGGTGGAATTGTGAGGCTTAATCCTGCTGGCTATAGGGAGACCTGCCGCTTTTACTCGTGTCTGTTGCCTTTTTCCCTCCCCAAGGGAGGGGGTGGAGTTGTGGGGCAATGCTTCGGAGGTGTTTGGTATTCCTTTCTTCCCCCCATTGTCGTTGTTACTGTTTATAATGGTACATGTCTGCTCTTGCAATTTTTTTACCCATGTCCTCGTCCTAGGTCTACACTGTTCTAATCCCCCCTTGTCCTCTATGTTAGACTTAAATTGTGCCCCTCCACCTCTACCTCCGTATTGCTCCAGTATGTTCCCTTGTTTCTCGGGGGTTATCCCACCCTCATTTGGCTGGTTTCTATGTCTGGCCTGGGGAATTCTGCTGGGGGCTGTGTCCAATCTTAATGACCCATCTCCTTTAAGTCGTTGTTGGTGCCTTAAAGCCTGGTATGCCGATGGCATATCGATGTGTCTATTTAAAGAATTTTCATTCGAGAACCAGGCTTCTTTTAGGAGGCGACCTCCCTTGGTTTCATCCCGTGCCAGAATCTCAGTTCCCTGGAAATCGAAGCCGTGACCTTGCTCCTCCATGTGTATCCAAATCTGGGAGCGCTGTTCCTGACGCCGGACCGCTAGTTTGTGTTCGTGTACACGGGTTCTCAACCTTTTAGCTGTTTCACCCACATAATGGTGTGTACAATTACTGCAGTTTATACGGTAAATTACCGAGGAAGACTCCTCCTTCACTAGGGTTTCCTTCGGGCGCATTACTGATTTTCTCAAAGTTTGATCCGGCCTATGCGCTACTTTGACCCCGTGGGGTGCCAGTATGCGTGCAGCTGTTTCGGATACCCCTTGTATGTACGGGAGTACCCTCCACGCTGATGTTTCGTTTGTGCTTTCAGTAGGCTGCCGGAGTCTAGGTGTAACGCACCGTTGGATAAAATCCCTCGAGTAACCATGACGTATACAAGTTTGGTAAAGATACGCTCGTTCTTTTTGTTTGGCTGCCCGTGTACTACAATGGGTATTTATCCTGTTGAATAATGTCCGTATGCAGCTGACTTTATGTGCGTTGGGGTGGTTGCTTTCGTTGTGTAACATGCGATCCGTGCTGGTGGTCTTGCGGTACACCTCCGTGTCGATGCTTCCATCCGGGTTCCGGTTAATCTGTACATCTAGAAAGGCCAGTTTGCCATTGGCCTCCTCCTCCGCCGTAAACTGAATATCCGGATATATGGAATTAAGAATTCCCATGAACTTGATTTTATCCCGTTGTTTGATGATGGTAAACGTGTCATCGACATAGCGTGTCCAGAACTTAGGTTTGTATATTTCCATGGCTTCTCTTTCCAATTGCTGGAGAACTGCTTCTGCAATCACGCCCGAAATTGGGGATCCCATCGGCGTGCCCTTTACTTGTTCGTATATCTGGCCGTTGAATGTGAAGTATGTTTTTAGGCAGAATTTCAATAGTTGGATGAGGTCATCCGTGCTGGGGGCCTTACAGTGTCTTGGTTCAGTTGTTACCAATAAATTGTTAATGGTTTGAATTGCTAGATCCTGGGGGATAGATGTAAATAGTGAAATAACGTCGAATGATATCATTACCTCATCTTGCTCCACTACCACCCCTTTAAGCCGTTCTAAAAAGTCTGTAGCTGAACGTACGGTGGTGGTGGTCTCTTCAACCAGATATTGTAGTTGGCCGTATAGCCATTTGGCCAAACCAAATGTAGGGGTGCCACGGAGAGAGACAATGGGGCGTAAGGGTACCTCCGCCTTATGAATTTTGGGTAAGCCATAGAATCGTGCCATGGCTGAGTCTTTCGGACGGATCCTTCTTAACGCTTCCTCATCCAATTTGCCTTGTCTCTTAAGTTTATCCACCATTTTATTAATTTGGTTTTTGAATGAAGTCATAGGGTCTTTATCAAGAAGCTGGTAAGCACTCCTGTAATTGAGCAGGTTGTGGGTTTTACTGTTATAATCTACCCTATCCATAACTACAGTTGCCCTATCTTTATCTGCTGGTAGCACCAATTTAAGTCTAACATAGAGGACAAGGGGGGATTAGAACAGTGTAGACCTAGGACGAGGACATGGGTAAAAAAATTGCAAGAGCAGACATGTACCATTATAAACAGTAACAACGACAATGGGGGGAAGAAAGGAATACCAAACACCTCCGAAGCATTGCCCCACAACTCCACCCCCTCCCTTGGGGAGGGAAAAAGGCAACAGACACGAGTAAAAGCGGCAGGTCTCCCTATAGCCAGCAGGATTAAGCCTCACAATTCCACCCCCTCCCTTGGGGAGGGAAAAAGGCAACAAACACGAGCAAAAGAGGTAGATCTCCCTTCAACCAGCATGATTAAGCCCACAATTAGGCTTACCGCAGGGGGGAGGGAAGGGTGTGGCCCCGTGACACGGGCAATGAGCAGACTGAGTAATGCTTTATAAAGATGTTTGTCTCCCACGGCATTTTAAAACTCTGACGAAGTTAGCAGCACGCTAACGAAAGCTAAGTGATTTTATTAAAGTTTCTATGTTCCGGTGATCGAGATGGCTGCTGCCTCATCATTCACGTATGTACCTGGAACTCGCATTTTTAGGACTATTCTTGATGTATGTATGTATGTATGTATGTATGTATGTATGTATGTATTTATTTATTTATTTGATTTGTATGCCGCCCCTCTCCACAGTCTCGGGGCGGCTCACAACAATAACAAAAAACAATGTATCACAAATCTAATATTAAAAAGTCTCTAAAAACCCCTTATTTAAAAAAACAAAACACAAAGACACAAACATACCATTCATAAATTATATAGGCCAGGGGGAGATGTCTCAGTTCCCCCATGCCTGACGGCAGAGGTGGGTTTTAAAAAGTTTGTGAAAGGCAAGGAGGGTGGGGGCAATCCTAATCTCTGGGGGGAGCTGGTTCCAGAGGGTCGGGACCACCACAGAGAAGGCTCTTCCCCTAGGTCCCACCAGACAACATTGTTTAGTCGACGGGACCCGGAGAAAGCCAACTCTGTGGGACCTAACTGGTTGCTGGGATTTGTGCGGCAGAAGGCAGTCCCGGAGATATTCTGGTCCAATGCCATGAAGGGCTTTATAGTTCATAACCAACACTTTGAATTGTGACCGAAAACTGATCGGCAACCAATGCAGACTGCATTGTATTATAGACTGTTTATTGTTTGCATTATTCACTCAATCAACTTATTTATTTATAGGTTTTAATATTAAATGTGTACGCTGCCTATCTTAGCAAAGGTAACTTTTGTTTTTATAAGTACAGGTAGTTTTCAACTTACGACTTGCAAGAGAGCCAAAATTTCTGTTGCTAAATGGAACATTTGTCAAGTGAATTTTGCCTCATTTTACAACTTTCCTTGTCATAGTTGTTTACTTAGTAACATGATTGTTAAGTGAACCTGGCTTCCCTACTGTCTTTGCTTGCCAGAAGATCACAAAAGGTATATTCACATGACCTAGGGACAAAGCTATAAATAAATAGGAGTCAGTTGCCAAGCATCTGAATGTTGATCATGTGACTGTAGGGATGCTGCAATGAGTGTGAGAAAAACAGTCACATCACTTTTGTCAGTGCTGTTGTAACTTTGAATGGTCACTAAATGAACTGTGGTAAATTGAGGACTACCTGTAACTCAAGGCAGCGAATATACCTAATAATCTTTCCTCCTCCTATTTTCCCCACAACGAACTTGTGAGCTTTGTTGGATTGAGAGAAAATGGGTGGCTCAAAGTCACCCAGCTGGTTTTCAAGGGTTTCCGAGTTCTCTATGAAACCTGTTATTTTTGTTTGTTTTTTAAAAATCACTGCCAGAAACACATATTTTGCCTATCAAAGTATTAAACATGCCTGGAGGACACAAGGCTTCTGCAAATCTCTGAATATCTGCCCTATATGTATTTCCAGGATAGAAAAGGAAAAGAAACAAGCTCCAAGATAATGAAGGGAGGGAGAGAGAGAGATTGCGGGGAAGGGGTGGGGGTGGTAGAAATATTTACAAGTAGCAAGCACCAGACAGGAATATTGTAGAAAAAATATGGGTTGTTTGTTGTCTTATTGTAGCTCCTTCTGTATTTTGCACCTATCTTCTGGAGAGTTGGCTATTCCTTCCACTTGGGTGTTATCTGCAAATTTGATGAGTTCCCCATCTATCCCTTCATCCAAGTCATTGGGCCTAAAACAGAGCCTTGGGGTACACCACTGCATACTTCCCTCCATGTATATGCAGTTCCATTGAGCACTACATGTTGATTGTGGTTGGTTAGCCAGTTTTGAATGCATCTGATGGTGTTGCCCTCTAACTCACACTTTTCAACTTTATCTAGTAGTAGGTTATGGTCTACTTTATCAAATGCCTTACTGGAGTCCAAATAAATTAAATCATCAGCATTCCTTTGGTTCACTAATTTTGTTACTTTGTCAAAGAACGCAATAAGATTAGTCTGGCATGGTCTGTTTTTGACAAACCATGTTGGCTTTTGGTTATTACTTTCTTTGCTTCTAGGTGTTTGCTGATTCGTTGCTTGATTATCTTTTCCAGAATCTTCCCTGGCATTGAGGTCAGGCTGATAGGTCTGTAGTTTTCCCCTTTCCCCATCAGCTCTTTTCCAGTCCTCTGTTAGTTCCCTGGTCCTCCAGGATCTTTGAAAGATAAAGTCCAATGGTTCTGAGATCTCATCTCAGAACTTTGGGGTGTAATTCATTTGGTCTTGGTGATTTGAACTCTTCTAAGGTAGACAGGTCTTCACTTACCATTTTCTACCCTATTTTTACTTGAGTTCCTGATTTGTTTTTCGTGATGTTGTTTTTGATAGGTTGGACTGTTTTTTTCCATTTGTGTAAAGACAGATGCAAAACCGAGTTTGCTTTTTCTCTGATGCTTGTCACTTTCTTGCCACTTTCTCCCTGCAATAGACCAATTATTTCTTTGACTTTGGTTTTGTTTTTAATATGTTGGAAGAAGCTTTTTTGGTTACTTTTTACTTTTGTTGCAAGCCTTTGTTCATTGTGAGCCTTAGCTTTCCTCACTTAATTTATACCGGCTCGGGCTATTTGCTAGTATTCTGCCTTGGTTATTTCCCCTTCTGTCCATTTTTTGTACTTGTCCTTTTGGTCTTTCAATCTGTCATACAGTTTGTGCACCAATGCTGGTTTTTTTCAGGACCTATTATTTTTCTTTTTCATTGGTATTGTGCTAGACTGGGCTTTTATAATCTCGCTTTTCAAAATTTCCCAAGCTTGAGTTGTTTTCCCCTTGAGAATTCTCATCCATGGAATCCTTTCCAAGCTCTTAAGTTTATTGAAATTAGCTCTCTTAAAGTTCAAAACTCTAATTTGACTTTGTTCTACTGCTTGAGTTTGCATAATGTTGAATTCCAATATTGCATGATGACTTGCTCCAAAGGTTCCTGTGGCTTGAACATCCATTATTTCATCTCCGGTTAATGAGAATTAAGTCCAATATGGCTGATCCCCTTGTTCCCTTCTCTACTTTTTGGATAACAAAATTATCTGCTAGGTTTGTTAGCAACCTGTTGGATCTTCCACTTGGTGCAGAATTTGTTTCCCAGGTGATGTCATGGTAGCTAAAATCCCCCATTACTGTTCTGATGTGCTTCCTACATAGCTTAATTAGCTAATGAGCAAAAAGTTCATCTACTTCCTCTGTTTGGTTGGGTGGCCTATAGTATAGACCTATGGCACTGTCATTTCCCCCATCTCCTTTAATATTGACCCAAATGCATTCAAGATAATTTTCATTATTGTTGTGCTCTATTTCTGTAGAGATGTAGTTATTTCTTATATATAGTGCAACTCTACCTCCTCTTTCATTTGGTCTATTTCTTTTAAACAATTTAAATCCCTCTAGCTGTATTGTCAGTCTCATCCCACCAAGTTTCTGTAATGGCAATTATATCTTATCTTCCCTCATTTACTTGAATTTCTAATTTTCCCTGTTTATTCCTCCTACTCTGTGCATTGGTGTATAAACATTTATGTCCATTTTGATTGACCTTGTGTTTCCTGTCTACATGACCTTATTATTTTCTTTTCTATTAACTTCTTGAATTAGATACGAGACTTTGCTGATTTATATAAGATCTTTCTTCCAGTGAGACTTAGAGTATCCGCTTCAGAGGATTGCTGCTGTTGTGAGGAAAATAGAAGGAAAATACTATGCTTGCCATCTTTTCTAAGAGAAAACACAGTAATAAAGGTGACATAAAAATGCATAATATACTATAACCTAAATAAATTTCCATTGAGAAAAGCAGCAAAAAAGTAAATATACCTGATCATTCACAGGAATTACCCATGTACAAAACTTATTTTGCACTAGAGCTACAAGACAATACCAAGTAGTCTTTGAATTACAGCCACGCTTGAGTCCAAAATTTCTGTTGCTGAGGGAGACAGTTGAGTTTTGCCTCATTTTACGACTTTTCTTGTCACAGTTAAGTGAATCACTGCAGTTGTTAATTTAGTAACATGGTGTTATATGAACCTGGCATCCCCATTGACATTCCTTCTTAAGTAACAAAAGTTGGTCACGTGACCCCAGGACACTAAAACTGTAATAAATATAGGTAATCCTCGAGTTACAAATATAATGAAGCCTGCCAATTACATTTGTAATTCAAGGATTTTCTTTTCTTTCTTTCTTTCTTCTTTCTTTCTCTTTCTTTCTTCATTCATTCATTCATTTTAATGCTGCCCTTCTCGAGATTCAGGGAGGCTTACAACATGTTACCAATAGCGCTTTTTAACAGAGCTAGCCCCCACAATCCGGATCCTCATTTTATCCACCTCGGAAGGATGGAAGGCTGAGTCAACCTTGAGCCGGGGATGAGATTTGAACTGCTGACCTGCAGATCTAGCAGTGAGCTTTAGTGGCCTGCAGTACTGCACTCTACCCACTGCGCCACCTCGGCTAACCTCGGCTTTTGTAGGAGTGAATCACATAACACGAATATGGTCAGTCCCTGCTTTTGCCCATGCCTTTGCTAATTGAATGCATGGATCATTAAGTGCACATGAGGTATCTCAGAGTGGGGAAGACCATGGTGGTGGGGTACTAATGATGGAATAGGCCACCCTGACCCACTGAAATACCTCATGCTTCCCTCCTCCCATCCTGCCATGCTGGAGTCACTTACCTTGCAAAGATTTCTCCTATATCTCCTATACCTTTCTTCTATTCCTATATCTCTTCTTCTATCCTTTCATTGATATGTTCTATTACTATATCTTCTTTTCTATTATTTCTTAGATATATTTTACTATGAGTATCTCCTCTATAACCTTCATCATGTATTTTAATATGTGTATATAGATATATACCCACTAAAACCCTCATTGTGTATTGGACAAAATAAATAAATAAAATAAAATAAATAAATAAAGATTTCTATTCTCTTCTATTCTGCAATTTCTTTGCCTTTGAGGGAGAGGAGAGCAGGATGATTTCCTTTCCAGCATACCGGTTGCCTTGCAAATGCTTTTTCACACTGGGAATGAAATGTTCTGGGGGGCTATGATCTCATGCAGCTTCAGGCATCCATTCTCTGCAAAAGCTGATGGGTGCCTGAAGTCATGTGAGATCACAGCCTCCAGAACCTTTTACTCTGTGTGAAAAGCATTTGCTTTTGCAGAGAATGGGTGCCTGAAATTACATGTGATCTCACACACATACCCTCCAAACATTTCACTTTTTGTACGAATAGCACTTGCAAGCTGACCAGAAGGCTAGAAAGGAAATCATCCTGCTGTCCTCTCCCTGAAAGGCAAAGAAACAACGGCAGAGAGGAGGCAGAACTTTGCAAGGTGAGTTCGGCAGAGAGGAGGCAGATCTTTGCAAGGTGAGTTCAGCGCAGGAGGATGGGAGGGAGAAGAAGTGGGAAGATGTGGGGGAATAGGTTGAATGTTACAGTAAACATTAGGGGTGCTTATCAGTTAACTTATGTATGGGACCACATCCTGCCACATACCTCCCAGCAGCTAGTTAGGGCCCACAGAATTGGCCTTCTCACGGTTCCTTCAGCCACTGTGTTGGCTGGCGGCACTGCATGGGAGGACCTTCTTTATGGCGGCTCTGTCCCCCTGAGATCTGCACGATCTTCACCTTCTTGGCTTTCCGGAAGGCCATAAAAACATGGCTTTTCTGGCAGGTTTAGAGCCAGTGAATGGCTCCATCTTATCCTGGCCGTACGGATGTTTTATAATTGTTTTATTGCTGTTTTCACATTGCGGAATGGATGTATGTTTCAAATTAAGGGTTTTATAATTGTTTTTTATTGTTTTATATTGCTGTTAAGCCACCCATAGTTCATAAGGAGTTGGGTGGCATACAAGTCGCAGTAATAAATAAATAATAATAAACTTCTACCAGTCACTAAGTGAACTGTCGTAACTTGAAGATTACCTGTATGAGCCAGTTGCCAAGTATACGACATGAGGATGCTGCAACTGTTTGTGGTGCATGGTCATTTTTCACACCAACTTTACAGCGTCCCCACGATCACATCAACAATTCAGATGTTTGGCAACTGATCCACACAGGTAACATTTCACTCTCAATGCAAAAGGCCTTGCATATTTTTTTCCCAGTGCCCTTGTAACTTTGGTCATTAGAGGAATGGTTATAAATGGAAAACAACCTGTAACCTTAATGTATATACTCAAGAGATATGAAAGCGGCCTTCGCACATCCTCAAGAGAAATTCGTTACCTCAGACCTATTTAGACTTGCAACCCAGCAACCGAATAAGAGAACCGCTTCTTCAACACCCGAAGAGAGAGACGCCTGTTCGGCGATATTTGCCTTCCTTCCCTCCCGTGGACAAAAAACGCCGCCCGAGGGGAAAACAAAAGCCCTCAGGCCGCTCCTCCGTTTCCGTGGCGCCGCTCTAAAGCGAAGCGCCCGCCGGCGGAGCTGCGGGCCTGGTCGCCACACCGGAGTCACGGGGGGGAGGCGAGCTCGGGAGGCGGGCTGAAGGAGGCGCGGGAGGCGGGGGCAGACGGAGGCCGCTATCGCGGATGGCTGCCGGCCTGAGCCGAGGAGGAGCGAGAAGAGGCGGAGGAAGATGGTGGAGCGGGAGGCCGGGCTAGCAGCTGAAGGGAAAGCGGCTTCCCAGGTTTCCTGCCTGACGCTGCGTTGCTGCCGCCGCTCCCGCCATCCGCATCCCAGCCCAGACCCGCTGCGGCTGCTGGTGCTGTGCGTCGCGCGTGGCTTTGGCGCAAAGGCGCGGAGAGAGGAAGGTAGGGAAAAGGCGGCGGCGGCTGCCCTCTGCGTGGAGAAGGGGAGGGGGTGTTCATGGGGCGGGATGCCCGGGAAAAAAAAAATCACCCCGCAAGGTTTGCTCCAGCCGGCGGCCGAGCGCGAGGGGCGGAAAGCTCGGCCGAATCCTCCGCGAGGCCCTGGCGGGGCGGAGGAGGATGACACGCGCGCCACATTTGCGTGTGTGCCACCTAACCTGTGGCAACGCTTTTCCGCGGAATCCTCCCTTTCCGCGCCCGCCCGCTTTGCCCCTCGTGGCTCGCTCTTTTCCTCCTCCTTCCCAACTTGATGCGACAAGGGGGGAAAAAAGGGGGCGATATAAAAGAACGGCGGAGGGGTGGATTCAACAGTCCCGGGCGAGTCCCCGCTTGGAAGTTGTGAGGGAGGCGGGTGGCGGGGAAGGAGACGGTGGTGAGAAAAGGAAGGAAAAGGGGGGGGGGGAGGCGCGTCGGGGATGGCGAGGCTAGGGGCGAAAAGAAAAAAAAAATCCGCCCGTCCGCGGTGAAAAAAACCGAGGCGGTTGAATGGCGCGCGACGTTTATTCAGAAAGGTGGTCGAAGACGAAGCTCGCTCGGTGGGCGGAAGGTGCCCGCGGTTGCTACGTGTGTGAGGGAGAGAGGTGGGGAGTGGCAAATCGCAACAGGGTACTTACTCACTTACACATGGCAAATGGGGAGGGGGTGGATTTTTTTCCCCCTGAGGGGGGCGCTGCTGCTTCTCCTCCTATATCCTCCTGCTTCTTGGAGGACCACCGTCCTCCTCCTCCCCTTGCCATCTGCTTGGGTTCTTGGTCGTATTTTGCATATTTATTATCCCTATCGACATGCTGACTTGCAGAGAGAGTACCTGCTTGACATTTGCCCCTTCAGGGGACAGAAAAGTGCCTTGGCCTATCCTCTTTTCTTTAAAAAACCCGGCATTTTGAGCACAGCCCGGTACTGCTTTTTTCATTCAGTGTTATGCTGATAACTATTGTTATTTTTAAAAAAACAACAATTTCTTGTGGAGGTGGCTGTGACTGAGTGTTCCACCATTTATTTTACTGCTTGAGGTGATGAATTAAGTATCTGGGAAATGACTAAGATCTTCATTTTTCATTTTGTAGCAAGGCTTATTGAAGAAGATGAATTTAAGCATCTTCTCAGTAAGAATTTCTTTCTCCAGGGAAAGTTAAGATTTTTTTTAAAGTGCCATAGCGTATTGCAAAGAATTGACAAAAAAGCCTATCTTAACCTTTTCTTCTACTGATCTTGCAAATAGGTATAAAGAGAACTACAAAGGAGTCAATCAGTTAAGTAGCATAAATCTCTAACCTTGAAGGATGCTCCTCATTATTGAGATAATGCATCCAAGTATATGTGCTTATCCATCAGTAGACTTTTGGACATATCTTTGTTTATACATTTCATAATAGCAGTAGCATTAGCAATAGCATTTAGACATATACATAAACTCTTGTAATGGCAACTATATGCAGTCTTTCACGGAACCTTATATTCTGTTATGAAAATGAGGCATTTTTTCCCTCAATGTTTGTGCCTTTTGCTGCTCACCTTGTAAAGGTATATATGTCACGCTGTCGTATTTATCTGATATTGAGAAATTGAAAAAAGGTACTGAACATATTTCAGTGGTTTGATTTTTTTTTCCATATCAATCCAGGTTTGTACAGTTTCCTTTGCTTGCTTCTTCATTTCATAGAAAATGGAGCTGAAACACTACATATGCTTTTCTGAGACTAAAGTCCATTGGACATAGCACCACTTATTTTTGAATGAAAATGTATAGACAGTCTTAATTACATCTACTTGCTGTATGTTCTGGTAAACGCAGGACTTATTTTTGATTAAGTGTGGATAAGGATAAAGGTACAATTAGATCCTATGGATTGTTTTCTTTTATTTTCTTTCCATGACTGACCTTATTTGAGATTTGTAGTCTTATTTAATGCTTGATTGTATTTTTAAGATATCTTTTAGGTTTGTGATTAGTGTATTAGAACTCCTTACCACAAGTGTTTTAAAAGCGTTATCAGCCAATGGTGTTCTGAAAATGAATGCAGCACAATAATATTTACTATTTTGTTTTGTTTATGTATATTTGCATATGCTTCTCTCACTCAATCTGTCCCTAGTATATCAGGATTTAGATATTTTATGAACTAATAGATCAGCATTCTTCAGTTGATGCGCTGCAGGTATGTTGGAGCAAATCCTATAATTCTACAGCTGCTATGACCAATCCAGAGGTCACAGAATTAAAGAAGGCAAGAGAAAGCAGTTAGCAAGCTTATTAGCTTATTTTGTATTGCTAGTTGAGTGAGTAGCAGAAATCCAGCAAATTAAAATCTTTGTGAAAATGTCATATTTGAGAGTGCTTCACCTATTGTGTTTCTGTTTATACCATTAAATATTTTGTAATTTTGCTGAGAAAACCCCCCAGACAATTCAAAAACAAATTATTTCTTAAATTTATGGAAAAATAAAAAATAGAAGCAATAACAAGACCATTGCTTTGCAAATGAGAAATCATTAACCTAGTTTTAAAATACATAATTAAACTCTGTCTACACAAAATAATATTGATCAGTCTTTCCATTAAGTCAATAGAGAGCCAACTGATAAATAGAAAGCAAATATCTACCCTATTTCCCCTAAAATATGACATCTCTGGATAATAAGCCCAATCGGGCTTTTGAGAGCATGACAATAAGGCCAAGCGCTTATTTCAGGGTTCAAAAAAATATAAGACGGTCTTATTTTCGGGAAAACATGGGTATTAGTAATCCAAGATAGAACATTTGGAGTTGTGTTCTTTTCAATATTAAAGAGTGTTATTTTTTACTATCTTCCCTATGGACAGTGTCCTTCATTATTCATGTAATTTATTCCAAATTTGGGGTATATAATTCAAAAGTATGTTGACATTTTAATAAATTGTGCTGATTGTAATAATATAATACTGAACTTAATATTTCAAAGCCTGAAAATATTTTATTCATTTATTTAACAGTTTTCATAGCTAGCCCATCCAAAATAGACGATCCCGAGTAGTTTATAATACATTAAAATGCTAAAAGCATTTTATAAATCAATAATGTAATAAATCAAATTGTAAGAACATAAAACAACTAGTATGCAAGTCTGTTAGTAAAAAATTAAATAATAAATCAATCTTTCCCAAGGTGAATTAAACTTAAATAAGTGTGATGGCTTGGTGAAATAAAATTATTCTTAAAGATCTAGATACTTTAACATGATTGAGGACCATCACAGAAAATCTGTCATAGTGTCCATATTATTCTCACTTCAGCTGGGGATAGAACTCTTGAAGGGTCAAGTTATTTTCACTAATGATCAGATGTAGTTTTGACAAGGCAGTATATTTGGTTTAAGTTGGTGCAACACCGAGATAGCTACCAGCAGTTCAGAATTGGTTTGGGAGCTGATTAATAGTTACTGTAGTGACTTCCGAAGTGTTACTCTACAATGGCTGGATTAACCAGCTAACAATCTCACTGTTGCATTCTGAACTATAGGTAGTTCTCGATTTACATTTGTTGAATGACCATTTGAAGTTACAACAGCCCTGAAAAAAGTGACTTACTTGAACCTGCAACCATCGCAGTATCCCTAAAGGTCAAGTGATCAGAATTTAGACACTTGGCAACTAGCATATATTTACAATGATTGCAGCATCTCAGGATTGGTTAATCATCATTTGTGGGCTTCCTACAGATTTTCTGACAAGTAAAGTCAGTGGGAAGAACAGGATTTGCTTAACAACTGCATACACTGTGGTGGTTTGTTACCCAACTTTGGAAAAAAATATATATTGTAAAATTAAGCACAATTCACTTAACAGCTGCATTACTTTCTGATGGACGTTCCAATCCTATGTCATAAATCCAAAGCTACTTGTAGTTACAGTTTCCAGATTGTCTTGAAAGGCTGCCCCATGTGGAGCGCATTACAATAATCGTCATTAAAATATCCTGAGATATACCAAAATTGAGCAGTTGCCTCAGCCAAAACTCCTAAACAGTCCTTCACTTATGCATAAACAGTAAAATATTCTGAGAAGATCCCCAAATCATGTACCAATTCTTAAAGGGACCATGCCTCCCTTCAGCAATTTGATCCTTATTGATGTACAGTAGTTCAGTCTTGGAGAGGTGGAATATGAGTTTATTCTGCTCCATACAGAGTCTGATAGGTTTGAAGTCAACAGAAGCATAAATCCGTATAATATGAGAAAGTGTCCCTTTGCACATTAACATAATAAAGTTAATAACAAGATATTTTAACCATAATTTGAGGTATCCAGTAAATATTTATTTATTAGATTTGTATGCCGCCCCTCTCCGTAGACTCGGGGCGGCTCACAACAGAATAAAACAGTTCATAACAAATCTAATAATTTACAATTTAAAATATTTTAAAAACGCCATTATTAAGCAGACATACGTACAAACATACCATACATAAATTGTATAGGCCCGGGGGAGATATCTCAGTTCCCCCATGCCTGACAGCAAAGGTGGGTTTTGATATGAATATGAAATATGAAAAAAGAACCCCTTATTAAATTAGTTTCTTCCTAAGATAGTAAGACACACATTTTATAGTCAAGCTTTCAGTTATGAATTGCTCAGTGAATAGCTTAAATTCCTTGTCTGAGTTGTATGATACACTATCATGTTGCTGAATTAGGATGTCAATGGAATTGAGATAATGAATGAAATCATATTACGGCAATCTGTAGCCTAGGTTGGGCTTTTCTGGTCCAATGATGGAATCAGTAACCAACATGTGAACTTAGGTGGTTCATAGTTAAGCAATCCTATTTATCTCTTCAACATTGTCTCTATTGTTTTTGAGTTTTTAATAGCCCCTCTCCAAACACACATACACACACATTCTTTTCAGAGTTGGGAAAGAGATAAACTACAATGGCTCTGATCTGTTAGTCTATCAGTCTATGTCTCTTTTTTATTTTATTAACAAGAAAAAAACATGGTTACTGAAAAAAATAGTTGCTGTACCAGCTGGGGAGAAAGGGAAACTGGAAAATCAAAGCTTGAACCATTATGGTGTGACTTCCATGATACCCAACACCATGGTACTTTTTTTACACTCAAGTCTTGTATTGCACTAACATTAGCATTTTCTCAAAGTGCTACCAGTTATTTGCTGCATTTAAATTGTTATAGATATAAATTGATAAAACAGTAACATTACTACTATGGTGGCTATAAAATAGCTGTATATAGGTTGCAATTTTTGAGTTAAGAGGGAACATAAGATCTGAAATTCAAATGGCTGCTAAATAAGAATAGTGGAACCACATAGTATATCTGTCCTGCAATTCATAGAGGCATAGTACTAGTCTAGCTTGAAGCTACATTTTTATTTAGCCCTAATGGATTTGGCTTAATTTAAGAGTAATGGTTTTTGACCGTTGTTTTGCCTTCTGTCAAATGCAAAGCTAGCATTTTAGAGAAGTAGTGAAAGAAACATATTTGTAGATTGAACAGTTGAATATAAACTGAAAAGATAGCCAGGAGGAGGCAACTCTAAAAAACATACTGCTTCCTTGTGAAACAGACACATTTTCCTCATATTGCCTATCATATTGCCCATTTTTCCCCCTATCAGTAATAATGCTGCATTGCAGGTTTTAGTGTCTATTGATTCTGATCTCTCCAGATTGTGGGTGTACAGACCCACAATCATAAACATGAATAATAGGCAAACATCATTTGAAAAATATGTATTGAGTTATTTACTTAAAATCCTTACATATATGATGAAGTATTCTAGAGAACTCATCCAGGCAGAAGGAAAGATGGAAGGAAGGAAGGAAGGAAGGAAGAGGAAGGAGAGTAGGGAGAAAGGGAGGAAGAAAGGAAGGAAGGAAAGAAAGAAAAAGAAAGAAAAAGAAAATGTATTAACACAGTTGAGCCCAAAATTTTTATGGTTAAGCAGGAATGTTGGTGAGCTTCACCACATTTTACAAGTTGGCCATGCCACGTGATCACCAAGATCACTGTGGCCACCAAGTCATGGCTACAGAACTGGTAGACGAAATTTTTAGATTTCACCACTGAACACATTAGTATCTAGTTTTGTTAATCAGACAATAAGAGAAATAAGCAGTTATTTAAGAAGCAAAGTGGACTTAATTAGTTCAGGATTCTACCTATGGGATTACTGAGAGAAATATGACATGTAGGTGACTAGTGGCTTCTTACATTCCTTTAATGAAGCTCTTCTGCTTTGTGAACACCGATCATAATAAGTTCCTCTGTGGAAAAATATATTGTCAACTTTGAATAATTGGTTTTAAATTAGTTTGATGTTTAAAAAAAACCTTTCTGAAATGGACCTAGGCAGAAATGTAATTTTTTTGGTTGGAAATTTCTAAATCAGTAATTTTAAACCCTACTACGAATAATTTGCCCGTTTATTATACGTAGATGTCTTTGACCTGTGTTGCTTTTTCTTGGAGCCAAGTCACGTTTGTTTTAGTTATTCTTTATTTACTTATTGGATTCATACCCACCAGAATCAATCAATTATTGACAGCTTACAATGAATATAGCAAAATGACAATTTAAACATCTCCGTTTAATGCCAACATAAATGACTATAAGTAAAAAGAAAACAGTAAAAATAATGCAATAAATTAAGTCAACAAATCATGAAAATTCAGTTTTTAATAGCTTCCTAAAGACCAGTCGGAAAGAAGGGAGTCTAATTTTTCATTGGGAGGTCATTCCAAAGCAAAGATGTCTTGCCCACTACTGTATAGGGAAGCCTTGCTGTCTGCCTTTGGTGATTCTTCCTTTCTGGAAGTGTGGAACCAATAGCTTTTATTCTAGAGGTGGCATTCAGTGGTTTGGACTGATTCGAGTGAATCGGTAATGGAAATATTGAGTAGTTTGGAGAACTAGCAAATATCACCACTGGCTGGCCCCACCCACCTGGATTGGGTGGAGCACAAGTTTGAAAAACCGTCATAAGTCATTTTTCTCAGTGCCGTTGTAACCTCAGATGGTCACCAAAAGAATAGTTGTAAGTCGGGAACTGCCCATATTTAATAATTGAGCCAGGGAATGGAATTAGGCAGTTCTGTAGCTACCCAGGTGCCAAGTCATAGATGTCTTTAGCATTTTAAATATTGCTTTGAAGTTTATCAGTAACTAATACAGGGTTTCATAAAAGAAAGTACATTTTGTAGTTCAGTCCTGATAAAGTGGAAAGTGTGAGAAAAAAGAAAATCAAAATAATCCTGCCTTGATTTTGTTTGATAAAGAAACTCTCTGAGAAGCTTTCAAGATTCTCTTATGCTACTCTATAGTGATAAAGAAGATCCCTAGAATCTTTTGCCCCAAATGGTTCATATGTACTCTACATGTTGAACTCTAAAACTAGTAGAACAATCAATGCTGCAAGTTGACTCTGCCCCTGGTCTAAACAGAGGAGGTGTGCATCTGCCAGGTAATGTTGAAGAGCAATTAAAATTCACTTAAAATTGAACTACCAATGGAGATACTAAACTACTCATGTCAATTTTGTCCACCTCCATGACACCTAAACATACAGTAGATAGATTACATCATTCATATTTCCAGTCATATAAAGGGATAATTGAGTCTACAGAGAGGGGCGGCATACAAATCTAATAATAAATCTAATAAATAAATCTAATAAATAAATAATTGCACACACATTATGTTCAAAGTGGATGAAAGGCATAAGCACACAAATTGGGGTGGGGGGGACCAGTCTATTACAGATACACAAACAGAAGCATACATTTTATTTTCTGCTATTTCAATTTCTTGAACTGCATATATGAAAAGACTTACAAGCCCTCAGAGTTGAATTGAATTGAATTTATTAGATTTGTATGCCACCCTTCTCCGAAGACTCGGGGCAGCTCACAACAAGACAGTAATACAATACAGTACAAATCTAACGTTAAAATTTAAACTAAATTAAAATACATGTATAAAAACCCATTAACTGCACAGTCATACAAACTCAGTTCAGCTCAGTTGATTATATATACAGTATTCCCAAGATTTAGGAATTGATAAAATAGATTAGATAGCCTTTATTGTCATTTTTTACTGTGAGCACACTAGCCCATATTAAAAATGAAATTCTATTGCCTGCTCTCCACAGAAAGTATATACCAACCCATATACATACATAATACACATGCTACACTGTTTTTCCGAAAATAAGACCTATCCCCCCAAAAAACCCTAGCCTGATTTTTAAGCATGTGCCTAATATATGCCTTATCTAAAAAATAGTGAAGGGAGTGGGCATATTTTATTACACCACCACCCTCCTGCTGGTAAAGAGTAGAGCAGCACAGGAGGCAGTGAGCACACGCAGGCTGATGGTGTCGGGCAGCAGCCGCAATCTATGCAGCGCAGGCGAATTGATTACTTGTCCAAGCAGTAGGCGGAGGTAGATGCTGGGGAGAGGCATACAATCTGGGCACACCGCGTGGGCCGCTGGAAACCCAAGAGTTGGTTGGCCGAAGCAGCAATTAGCTGCAGGAGGCTTGTCTTTGCATGACGGTACTGCCAGCAGACCGAGGCGTAGGTGCAGAGGGGAAGCCAGGTGGTCTGGATATGCCACATGGGCCACAGGAAATCTGAGAGTTGGTGGGCTAGAGTGAGCGCCCGGCTGCAGGAGGCTTGTCTTCACATCTTTCATCTTGCTTGCAGCCTGTGCGGATCTGTCTGGATCGCCTGCCTTTCGCCCTGTGTCTCTGCCTCCATCTGCTACCAGTATCGTCATGCAAAGATGAGCCTATTGTGGCTGCCTGCTCATTCCATCCCACTGACTCAGCTTTCCCATGTCCTAGGCTACATGTCCAGATCACCTGCTCTGCCCCTCCCCCCCGTGCCTCTGCCTCCATGTGCTGCTTGTTGGCTCCACAGCCCCAGAATGCACCAACCAAGGGACTGGAGAGGAGTAGCTGATGCCGTATTTCATTAGTCCCCATGCACTTGCTTCCTCTTATGCGTGCATCAGGGGACGGGGCGTCCAGCCATGCTGATCACCCTGAAATTATGTTTTCCCAAAAATAAGCCCTGGCATTTATTTTGGAGCCTGAAAAAAAATAAGACCAGGTTTTATTTTGGGGGAGAAAAACAAGGAAAAAAATCTACCTCTGCCTCCCAGCAATTTGCCGCCATGCAGCAAACAGCAAATAGGCTTGTCAGCCTCAGCACAGCCTGATTTAGCACGAACAGCTGATTGGCAGTTGGATATGCAGCCCTGCGGTTCCAGGCTTGTTACAGTTGCCACCCATTGCTGCTGCCGCCTATCGCTTCCTCCATGTGCCCCATTTTCAGTCTCTGCCCGTCCTGTTTCTGGCCTATTCCAGGTGGTGGGGTTAGGTGGCGGTGGGGATCCCCGCCGCTTGGAACAGGCCAAAAATGGGGCATATGGAGGCTAAAAATGGGGCGCACGGAGGCCAAAAACGGGTGCACAGAGGCTGAGAATGGGGCACACGGAGGAAGCGATAAGTGGCAGGAGTTATGGGCAGTGACGGTGGTGATGGTGATCCCTGCAGTCTGGAAAATCTGATAAGTGGTATTCAGGGAAGCAGATCCAACACCAATCAGCTGCTCGTACTAAATTAGGCTATGCTGAAGCTGACTAGGCTGTTTGCTGCAAGGAGGCAAATTTTGGGGAGGCAGAAGCTGAAGGATAGGGGCCGCCAGGTGAGCGGGGCTTCAGTATCATTTGCTGTATAAGATGCACAGACATGCTGACCCACTTTTTTTTTGTGGGGGGGGGAGAGTGCATCGTATGTACATCAAAAAATATGGTACATACATACGTGTACATACACCTATAAATATGAATCACTGTCCATTTTGAATACATGCTATATGGATTTTATTTGAATCTGGATTTTCTGCTTCAGATAATAATAATAATAATATAATAATAATAATAATTATTATTATTATTATTATTATTGAGAATGTGCAATCTTATCACATACTCAGCTGCTGCAAAAAGATCGCACAGACTGACTACAAGCATAGACATGATGCTGTGGCACAGATGAGCCACTGGAACTTGTGCCGAAACTACCATTTACCAGTGGCAAAGAACTGGTGGGATCATAAGCCCGAAAAAGTGGTCGAAAATGAGCAAGCAAAACTACTGTGGGACTTCCGACTTCAGACTAACCGAATTCTGAAGCATAACACAACAGACATCCTGATTGTAGAGAAAAAGAAAGTATGGATCATCGACATCACAATCCCAGGAAACAGCAGAATTGAGGAGAAGCAGCTAGAGAAATTACTGAAATACAAAGATCTAAAAATTGAGCTGCAACGACTCTGGCATAAGCAGTGAAAGTGATCCCAGTAGTACTTGGCACGCTGGGCGCAGTGCCAAAGGATCTCAGAGGACATTTGAAAACCATCAGAATTGACAAAATCTCCATCTGTCAATTGCAAAAGGCCGCTTTACTGGGATCGGCAAACATAATTCGCTGCTACATCACACAGTCCTAGGTGCTTGGGAAGTGCACGATTGGTGATGAAATACAAAATCCAGCATAGTGTTCTCATCTGCTGTGTTGTATTGACATAATAATAATAATAATAATAATAATAATAATAATAATAATAATAATAATAATATATTAGATTTGTATGCCGCCCCTCTCCGAAGACTCGGGGCGGATACTGCAAAGTCTCCACCCAGAAGGAAAACAGGTCGGGAAGAGGATGTGTAGCATCTCAGACAATCCTGTGAACCCCGCTCAAGCATTACTTATATGCTATGTCCTGGAGAGAAGGAATTGAACTATCAATCATCTTTTCTGCCATCCTCACCACTCTCTGCACCACCTTCCTGTCTGAAGCAGTAATGTTTCCAAACCAGACAGTAGTGCAGTATGACAGGATGCGCTCCATCTTCCTCTATAGAAAGGGGGAAGGACAGGGCAAGAAAGATACACTTTTTTCACGTGACACAGAAAATGCAAGTGCTGCTGTATCGGCTTCACTAGGGTCTCTCTGTTGAGCGTCCAATCTAGCCTACTCCTCTTAGTTACACACCCATAAACTTGATGCTGCTAACCATCTCCACAGGTGAATCATTAATACACAGAGATACGTGGCTACGCCTGCCTTTTCTGAAATCAACAATGGTCGCTTCAGTTTTTTCTATGTTTAAAATGAGGCTGGTTTTATTACATCAGTTCACCAAACCTTTTACTTCCTGGTGGTAAGCACCCTCACTGTCATTTTGAATAAGGCCAATACTAAGAACGTGGAAATTCTGAAAGGCTCACTAGAAGTGGATCCATTAGGCACCTGGGGCAGACTAGCAAAGACTGATTGGATTGCCGGGAGCGACTCATTCTTATCTCACTATGAATTTGGGAATGTACATGCCACAATTAATCACAATAGTGATAAAAACAAAATAACCAATACCCAAGGCCCACTATTGGAAAACCACTCAAGACCTTCAACTCAGACCCCCAAATCAGAGGTAAAA
The DNA here is from genome assembly GCF_031021105.1 of Erythrolamprus reginae. Classification (NCBI taxonomy): domain Eukaryota; kingdom Metazoa; phylum Chordata; class Lepidosauria; order Squamata; family Dipsadidae; genus Erythrolamprus; species Erythrolamprus reginae. The sequence goes on along the minus strand of NC_091951.1, from coordinate 272,690,677 downwards.
TCCAGCAGGTTCCGACAGATTCTGAAGGACCAGTAATGGAATTTTTGATAGTTCTGAGAACTGGTAGTGGAAATTTTGAGTAGTTTGGAGAACTGGCAAATACCACCTCTGGCTTGACCCAGAGTGGGATGGGAATGAAGATTTTGCAGTACCCCTCCCCTGCCATGCCCACCAAGCCACATCACACCCCACAGAATGCGAGTAAAAAAAAAATCGAATTTCACCACTGATCCATTCTACAATTACATCACACGTATGTCTTCCAATAAAGGAGAATATTTGTAGTTCAGGGTTAAAATGAGGGAGCTTGCTTGTTTTCTTGCAAATGTTTCATTACACTCTCCTGTTGGTAAAGAGTGGAGTTTTCTCTGAATTTATATTCTGGTATCTTACCCTATGTTGGTGGGTGTGGTCTTAGGGATTCTTTGGTTGGGCTCTTGACTGTTGTCTTCTTCCCAATTTCTTGATTGGGGAATGTTTTACTTGATTTTTGGTCTGTTGTCAATCTTGAAGTTGATCTATGCCAGTGTTTCCCAACCTTGGCAACTTGAAGATATTTGGACTTCAATTCCCAGAATTCCCCAGCCAGCATTCGCTAGCTGGGGAATTCTGGGAGTTGAAGTCCAAATATCTTCAAGTTGCCAAGGTTGGGAAACACTGATCTATGCAGATCCATTAGTGTCGGCGACGAGGAGCCCTTCATTGATTCAGACCTATTGACTATTTCCTCCAACTAGGCAGGAGAGCCATAGATATTTATTTCTGAGCCACCCAGTCCTCTGTTAGTGGCAGTCTGGCCTAATGTCCCAGAGTTTTAATAGAAAGATAAACAAGATTTAACTTACCTATAATGACCAAGTTCTTTATTGCTATCAGTTGTCCATTCATAAAAGAAAGGAATGTTTCCTTATGCAGATTAATAAAATAGGGATTGTAAAATGTATTAGGCATAAGTAATGCTTTTTAAGTGCTAACAATTTGACCATAGTAAATAAAAGCATAATCTGGAATGATTTAAATTTCATCTCCCGTGACTAAGCTAGTCCTGTGGTAATCGCTTAGCCTTTCCAATTGAAATGTTATGCTATATTTGTCCAGGTTTGCTAAGTTACCTTTAGCTTTAGAATCTTTGAGCAGGCAATTATTTTCTCATCCTTTTCTATTTTTCATCTTATAATGTGCCTTAACCACCATTTTGCATAACAGCTGTAGATTTCAGTTAATAAATAATTGGAAATCTTTCTTCCCTATATTATGATATGCATTCGCAGGAAAATAATAAATAGCCCTGCTCTTTTAAATGTATTGTGCTTTGTATCCTTATAGCAACTGAAGATTTCACACTTCTCAGGATTAAGAAGTGCATCTAATCATTTACACTTAAATGTAGCAGATTTTACAGTGGTGATGAAAAAAAAAAGGATTTATACTGTTGTTATGGATAGCAAAAGATAAATGCAAAAGGCATTTTCCTTTGAATTGCATGGATAGAAATATTCTCATTTAATGGCAGGAGTCTGAGATCCCCAATGTGAATCCCTCTGAGTCACCAATACACAAAGCTCTAATGCCATCATCAAAAGACCTCTATAGTCTTCAAATAATATTAAAGGCATGGCAGCATTCTGTGAAATTGGTATGTTTTTATATATCTGACCTATTTTGTGGATGCTCAAGATTCCTCAGCAACAATTTCCACCTAGAACTGTTATGGCAAACCTATGGCATGCGTGCCACAGGTGGTATGCAGAGCATTCTCTGTGGGCATGTCAGCCGTTGCCCCAGCCCAGCTCCACCGTGCATGCATGAGCGCATCTCACTGGACAGCTGGCCTTTGGGTCTCTGCCATGGATGCCCCCCTGCTCCCGCTTTTGGGCCTGGAAGGCCACTTGCACCAACCTGGAAGCCCAAAATTGGTGCAGGATGTTTTAGGCCTACAAACTGGAAGCAAAAAATGAGGGCGGGGCGCATACGTGGGATGGGATGGATGCATGGGGGCACTTACATTGCATTTTGGGGTGCATGCACATGGGCACGCTTTGGACAGCAGAAAGGTTCTCCATCACTAGCCTAGAACTCAAAATTTCCAGTATGTCCACTAGATGAAGATTTGGGAATCTATGGATTCTATGTCTCTTCTTGCCTCTTCTTTTGAGTCGTCTCTGAGTTTGATTGTTTGATTGCAAAAACTTCATTACCTAAGTAGGTAACGCCATTAATGCTAGCGATTGTGGGTCTCTCCGTTTATATTAGTATTGATGGGTGGGTGATGGATTAGGGTATTGGTTTTTTTTGCTTGGTTATTTGACTGCTGTGAATCCTTGCTTATCTGTCAGTTACTAGATACGTTCTGGTCTTTCTGTTTCCTTCTCAGCTTTTTTATTGAATGGTATGTAAATGTAGCTTATCTCTGTGTCTATTTTAAATCTTACATTGGGGCAGATAGAGATGCTCTTGACGTGCCTAAGAAAATTGCAACTGGTATTCTTGCAAAGGGGAGATCTTATACTTCACCATGCCATTTATTCACTGAAATATTCTGTTTATATTGTTCGTTTCTGTTTACCTGTTCACTAATTACTTTCTGTAGGCCGTTTCAGAGAGATGCCCCACAAGCATAGAATGCATTAGCATTTCAAGGGTAATGAATGGGCAGGCGGTAAGAAGCATTACAGAACCTTTGAATAGCAGCTGAGCTGGTGCTTTTAAGCAATGACATCCAGGTCACTGAAGTGGAAACTGGTAAAGGAAACAACATTAATTTGTTTTATGCAGTCCTCTTCCTGATACCATCTGCCAAGTGATTACAAACGCAGACACTGAGCAAATGATCTATAGTTTTGGTATTTAGTAATATTATTAGACGGTCTATCCTGGAACTTTAAACACATAAATATGCATATTTAGGAAAATTATTTTAATTACAGAAAACTAGGTCAGGAAATTGTATTTAGCTTCATACTTCTTGCTGTTATATATCTGGAAAGTTTGCTTTGGTAGAGTAGTACAGTATGTAAAGTAGCAGAGGGTTTTTTTCAAATGTTTTATTTAATAACAGTAAACAGATTGAAGGTAAAACTGAGGATTACTCCATTACTTCATATATTTATTAAACAAATATATGTCACAGCTGCTTGATATACCAACTGATGCAACTGATATATAACTAGATTGGACATTCATTAATATCTTTAAAATAATATATTATATTATTTTAATTATATTAAAACAAAATACTGTGGAAAATAATAGAGAAAAATAAAAAACTATCTTTTTTATATAGGCTTCATTTAGGTAGCAAATTGACCATTGGATAAATTACTGCATCAGTTGTTCCATTTCAAATCCACATATTTGCTAGCATCAGTTGTTCCATTTCAAATCCACATATTTGCTAGCATTTCCACTTTATGCATTTATCCAATTGTTTACAGCAATGTGTTTGAAAAAATGGTTTTCATTTGCATAAACAACACTTCCCGGCAGCCAATTAGAGCCCACAGGTTTGGCGTTCTCCAGGTTCTGTTGGCCAACAGGGCCGACTGGTGGGACCACGTGGGAGGGCCTTCTCTGTGGCGGCTCTGGTTCTTTGGAACCAACTTCCCCAGGAGCTCCACACCACCCCCAACCTCCTGGCTTTCCAGAAAGCCTTAAAAACCTGGCTCTGCCCACAGGCCTGAGGTTGTTAAGCAATAACATCTAGCTCTGTCCTAGTAGCCATAGTTCCCTCTAAGCTGAGCAGTGAGCAATCGCTCACTTAAAAATCATCATCAACTCAGAGTTTTCCAAACCTGCCCAGAAGCCGAGAGGGAAAGAGTGAGAGGGAAGGAGAGAGAGAGGAAGAGAGAGAAACAGATAGAAAAAAGAGAGGAAGGAAAAGAGAAAGAAAAAGAATGGGAGTAAGGAAGAGAGATCAAAATCTAGTTTGAAACTAGCTCAACTATTTAAGTGGCATTTTGATATTGATAGAGTTGCCCTATTATGAGCTCACTGTTATAGACACACAGTACAGTATTTTATTTTGAAATTCTCTGAGGCAAAACAGGGTGGATTTTTTATTTATTTGTTTGTTTGTTTGTTTGTTTATTATTTCTGTGCCGTCCAGTCCCGAAGGGACTGCCGCTCAGACACTATACTTTTCCGCCCCCCCCCCAAAAAAAAATTAGAGGGAACACTGCTAGTAGCCATGAATGTTTTTATTATAGGAGTCTTTTAAATTGTTTGTTTAATCTGCTGTACGCTGCCTAGAGTCTGATAGGAGTTGGGCAGCCTATAAATTTAATAAATTAAATTAAATTAAGAATTTTACAGAAGTAGAAAATTTCCTTATACATTGGGCATTAAATTTGAGGGTTGTTTTTTCCTCCTTAAAAAAGAGAAATAAATGTTTATACATCTGAGGAGTGGAAAACTAAATATTAATATTTTGAAAACTTAACAGTTAGGGTGCTTAGGCAAGTAGAAACATAGAAACATAGAAGAAGATTGACGGCAGAAAAAGACCTCATGGTCCATCTAGTCTGCCCTTATATTATTTCCTGTATTTTATCTTAGGATGGATATATGTTTATCACAGGCATGTTTAAATTCAGTTACTGTAGATTTACCAACCACATCTGCTGGAAGTTTGTTCCAAGCATTTATTACTCAAACTAATATTTTCTCACGTTGCTTCTGATCTTTCCCCCAACTAACCTCAGATTGTGCCCCCTTGTTCTTGTGTTCACTTTCCTATTAAAAACACTTCCCTCCTGAACCTTATTTAACCCTTTAACATATTTAAATGTTTCGATCATATCCCCCCTTTCCCTTCTGTCCTCCAGAGTCAGACTATACAGATTGAGTTCATTAAGTTTTTCCTGATACGTTTTATGCTTAAGACCTTCCACCATTTTTGGAGCCCGTCTTTGGACCCGTTCAATTTTATCAATATCCTTTTGTAGGTGAGGTCTCCAGAACTGAACACAGTACTGTATTCCAAATGTGGTCTCACCAGCGCTCTATACGGCGGGATCACAATCTCCCTCTTCCTGCTTGTTATACCTCTAGCTATGCAGCCAAGCATTCTACTTGCTCACCATCCAGAATTTTCCAGCCAGACATAAATCAAGTAGAGATTATTCTGTTCATATCCCAGATGCAGGATCATAACATGCACTATTAATTTGTCAGTCTGTTGTTTCAGCAAACAGCCTTTGGTTGCCTTTGGAAATGGTTTACATACAAGATGCAGGACCTTGGACTCGTTTTAATTTTGGTCTGTATAGTGGTCTGATCTGATTTCTACTTTGTTGATATTTGACTACAGGTAGTTCTCAACTTACAAACAGTTGTTTAGGGACCATTCAGAGTTACACCAGCAGTGAAAAAAGTAACTGATGACCATTATAGCATCTCCATGGTCATATGATCAAAATTTGGATGCTTGGCAATTTATCTCTGGCTGGGAAATTCTGGATATTGAAGTCCAAAAGTCTTAAAATTGCCACGGTTGAACACCCCTGGTTTAGACTAAGAGCCCAGGTAATTCAGCAGTGACCTGAGAGTTATGTTTGGAAAGTTTACAAGTGGGATCAGTCTTCTAGAGTTATCAATCCCAAGAATATAATGGTTATTAAAATCATGCAAGCTCTTTATTTAATGCACTTCAATTTAGCACAATTTGGATTTAATTGACAAATACTGCTTAGATGCAGACATTTCAACAGATGCTGCTTATCTCCCAGCCCTCTTATTAAAGTTCCTCTGACTCTTGGACCAGCTCAGTCCCTTTATAAAAGTGGATGATTTTTCTGGCTGTTATCCTCATTTTGTTGAAACTTGTCTTTGGTATGCCAGTCCACCACACTTGAAGTTGCCAAAGTTGACCAAATGTCTACTGTTTGAAAATGCTCCTTGGCTTCAGCTCAATTTTTGGGCTTGAGGGGGATGGGAGATTATTGAGAATTTATTTGGCTCAAAAGGTCACTTCAAAGATATTTGACTATACCAGGTGACTGTTTTCTCCATTAGTCTGTTAAATCAAGGGTTTATTGTCTCCTGAATGTGAGTCAGGTACTAATATAAACTAATCAAGATTTGTCTAGTTTGGTTACAGTAATTGGATAGTGTCACTGAATTGAGTATACCTCCTGATAGCTGTATGTGCAATTCTTGGCAATTTGTTTTAATTTGAGAACTATAGGTCTTCCAAGGATAGTCCAATATTTTTTTATTATGAGTGTTATTATTGTAAATACTGTACAATCAGAAATAGAAGCAAGACAAATATAGAAAAACAAATAAATGGAAGACTGTAAAAATAAGGAGGAAAAAAATGAAAATACATGTGTGGCTGAATGTGTGGTGTGCTATACAGTGTATTTAAAAATCACTATTTAAATCAGACTTAATTTGGTAAATTTAAAAAGGGGGGGAAACATAAATACAATTATAATGTAAATATATTATATTACATATTATAATATGCTACTGAAATTAGGAGAAAGTAAATTTTTGGATGTTGTGTAAATCCATTTGTGAAGTTATAATCAGAAAACAATTTCTTGAATTAATTTTCTATCAGATTTGTTTTTTAAATATGAAGCTGGTTTTATTGTTTATATGTATATATATATACCTGTTGTGGTTAGCTCTGGCCCAGCTCCTGCCCCAAGGAATGTGCAGGTGGATGTGGGGGAAACATCCACATGCTGCAGGCCTGTTTTGCTCCCGATGGAATCTGCCGACGAAGCCTCCTCTGACCAAGGAAGCGTGAGTGACAGGGAAGAGGGGAGTTTGGCAGACAGCCCAGGGGGAGATCAATCATCTGTATTATCCCTGGATTCTGAACAAGAATTAATGACACATCCACTCATGTGTAGAGTGATGCATAGGAGACAACAACTGAAGGATTATTACAAAAGAAAATGAGGCCACCTGTGGTTGAGTGGGGCTGCTGTAATTAGTGCTACAGATAAAAGTGCAGCCTGGTGTTTTAGCCTCATGGCAGTTTATCTGATTCATTGTTTCGTCAAGATCGTGGTTTTTGTGCTGTTCAAGATTGTGTATGGACTCTCTGGACTTTAGAATTAGACTCAATTTCCCAGTTATTGGGTGAGCAATTGGATTGCATTTAACCTGTGTCTTTGACATCTAAAAAGGGAGCTGTTCTGTTTTTCTGTTTATAAAAACTTTTGGGTTTTCCTTTTATCGTGTGGTGTGTGTCTTCCTGGACTAATTACCCTGTAATTACGGGCGGTTGAAACATGCCGGCAGAACAATACCTATTACTTAATTTGGCTCTTTCTATTAAAGTTATTATTCATATTTTCCAATAAGAAGCATTCCAGTAATTTCCTCAATCTTGTCATCTGTTTTTTTCCTCTTCCTCCTCCTCCTCCTCCCAAAATTCCTGAATATGATAAGTTGTAGTCCAGTATTCACTTGTATCACAAACCCAGATATTTTACATATTGCCTCGAAGGATTGGTCTGTCTTTAGTTTAGAACTGATTAGTTCCTCTTTCATTCTATGTTATTCTTAGTAACCATTTTATAGAATCTGTCATTTAAAAACTTCTGACTTGTTCTTTCACTCTTTGTCAGCGTCCACCTTTCACAATCACACCTTACTACTTAAAAATTCATTTCTTAACTTTTCAGATAGTAATAATTTAATAACTTTCATTATTATTTTAAATCTTTGTTTCCTTATACACCTGTTAACTGAATTGTTCTCCAGCTCATAGCGTTATCTTATTTTGATGTTTACTGAGTGTCGTTCATATGTGGAATTTGTATTATTGCTGCTTAAAACAGATGTTGGCAATGAATAAAACATTTTCTTCACACAACTTTATTAAACGCTCTCCTATATAATTATGTTCGTCTAGTTCAAATCCTTTTGTGATTCCCTATTCTTCCATTTGTCCAAGTTTTGCATTAGTGATACTACTTTTTTGATGTTGCGTTTAGCCTTGTAGTTTGCAATAGGATTTTTTTTAGTAACTTCCTCCACTGTTCCTGTAATGGATACATATACTTGTGACATTGATCTTTACTAAATATCAACTAATTTTAGCAGATACGGTGTTGTCATTTATAGGTTCTAACAGAGCATAAGCTTAGTAAACATATTTTTGAATGTCATTGCCATGGCATTCCTCCAAATTACCCAGAGTTCTTAAATTGATTTAAAAGCATCTAATTTGGTACACCTCATTTCCACTTTGACAGTTTCAGGTTTTGCTTGATTTATGCTTCTTGCATTCCACATTTATGTTTCTATGTATGTCAAGAAATTTATCTTTCTGTACAGTACTAGCATTAGGAGTGAAAATACATTATTTTGGCTCTGTTCTAGCCACATCTTCACTCCCATACCTATTTATGGAAATTTAATATTATGCTAGAGCAATGGTTCTCAGTCTGGGGGTCGGGACCCCTTTGGGGGTCAAATGAACGTTTCACAGGGGTTGCCTAAGACCCTGGGAAAAGACAAATTTCCCGTGGTGTTAGGAACGGAAGTTTCTATTCTGGTGCCTTGGAATGTATTTTTACAATCCAACCAATCAGGTGTTGACAGTGAGGGTATCCCTCTGACCTCCCTGCCAATCAGCTTCAAGCTCTGCTGGGAGAATTGGCGCTCGACTTATGGTTGGGGGTCACCACAACATGAGGACCTGTGTTGAGGGGTCACGACATTAGAAAGGTTGAGAACCACTGTGCTAGAGCCCTTGATTGTGTGAATCACAATAATCACAATAATTTGTGGCAAGTTCTTAAAGAGATGGGAGTACCAGTCCATCTTAAAACGGATCAGGAAAGACTTCATGAACTCAATCTGTATAGTCTGGAGGACAGAAGGAAAAGGGGGGACATGATCGAAACATTTAAATATGTCAAAGGGTTAAATAAGGTTCAGGAGGGAAGTGTTTTTAATAGGAAAGTGAACACAAGAACAAGGGGACACAATCTGAAGTTAGTTGGGGGGGAAATCAAAAGCAACATGAGAAAATATTATTTTACTGAAAGAGTAGTAGATCCTTGGAACAAACCTCCAGCAGACATGGTTGATAAATCCACAGTAACTGAATTTAAACACGCCTGGGATAAACATATATCCATCCTAAGATAAAATGCAAAAAATAGTATAAAGGCAGACTAGATGGATCATGAGGTCTTTTTCTGCCGTCAGTCTTCTGTGTTTCTAGGTTTCTATCTTATTTGTCTCTTGAGAAACTTATATGCGGAGCAAGAAGCAACAGTGAGAACTGGACACGGAACCACGGATTGATTCTAAGGATTTCAGCAAGGATGTATACCAGGGATTGCAAACCCTTTGTGGTTCTCGTGCCAAGAGGATGTGTGTCGGTGTGCTAGCATGCGTGCATGTGCCCACGCCCTTTCCCTCCCCCAATGCATGCACATGCACACACTGCCCTGCCCCTGTGCATGCACACAATCCCCCCCATCCCCACACATGCTCAGAGGCGTCACCGAAGCATGGGACTGTGAAAAAACGGGCAAACTGGAAGTTCGGGAAATGCACTTCCGGTTTGCCCCTTGTGCTGTTTTTTGCACTCCAGAGGGTTCAGCTGAACCCACTGGAGTGCAAAAAGTAACACAGTGGGCAAACCGAAGTCTGTTCTCCGAACTTCCGGTTTGCCTGTTGGGCAATTTTTTGCATTCTGGGGCTTCGGGGAAGCTTCCTTGAAACTCAATTGTGTCAACCCCTAACCCCCAACATTTCTCCCTTAGACTCTCCACGATTGACCTCTCCAGGTTCCTAAGAGGTCAGTAAGGGGCGTACATAAGTGCACTGGTGTGCCTTTCGTCCCCTGTCCAATTGTCTTTCCTTTCTCTCACTTATCATATATATTTTCTTTCTTTCATATATCCTCTGCTCTAAGTTCACTTTTACCCTTATATATATTACTACATGTCTATTTTTCTTCCTATGTATTTGTGTATTGGAAAAATGAATAAATAAATAAAATAAATAAAAATAAATAAAATAAACCATGTCCTATGAGGAACGGTTAAAGGATCTAGGGATGTTTAGTCTGCAAAGGAGAAGACTGAGAGGAGACTTGATAGCTGTCTACAAGTATCTGAAGGGTTGTCACAGAGCAGAGGGATCAGCATTGTTCTCATTAGCACATGGAAGGACTAGAAACAATGGAATGAAACTGCAAGGGAGTAGATTTAGATTAGATATCAGAAAAAACTTTCTAACGGTAAGGGTGATAAACCGGTGGAACAGTTTGCCACAGGAGGTGGTGGGCTCGCCTTCACTGGAGGTCTTCAAACAGAGACTGGACAGTCATCTTTCTGGGATGGTTTAGTGAATCCTGCATTGAGCAGGGGGTTGGACCTGATGACCCTGGAGGTCCCTTCCAACTCTATGATTCTATGAAACGTCCGGAGGGTGAAACAGCCTTCCCCGAGGCGAAAATTAGCTGGTCAGCATGCATGCGTGCTGGAGTTGACATAGGGCAAATTCTTGTGTGTCCTCCGATATGGCTCCACATACCACCTTTCACACGTGTGTCATAGGTTCGCCATCACGGATGTATACTGTCACTCTGCCTATTTAAAATATATGGAAGGCAAATCATGAGAAAGGAGGGGCTAGATGAATCACAAATTGGAATTAAGATTGCCGGGAGAAATATCAGCAACCTCAGATATGCAGATGATACTACTGGTGGAAAGTAAAGAGCAACTAAAAAGCCTTTTGATGCGGGTGAAGGAGGAGAGTGAAAAAGCTGGCTTGAAGCTCAACATTAAGAAAACTAAGATCATGGCACCCACAATTCATACGGTAGCAAATAGTTGGGGAAGAAATGGAGGTAGATTTTATTTTCCCGGACTCCAAGATCACCGCAGACGGGGACTATAGCTGAGAAATGAAAAGACACTTCCTCCTGGAGAGGAAAGCCATGGCAAAGCTAGACAGCATACTAAAAATCAGAGATATTATGCTGCCAATAAAAGTGCTTATAGTCAGTGCTATGGTTTTCCCAGTTGCAGTGTATGGCTGTGAAAGTTGGACCACAAGGAAGACTGAGTACCAAAGAATTGAGGCCTTTGAACTATGGTTCTGGAGAAGATTTCTGTGAGTCCCTTGGACTGCAAGGCAAACAAACAAGTCAGTCCTAGAGGAGATCAATCTCTGACTTCTCTTTAGAAGTCCAGATCCTGAAGATGAAACTCAAATACTTTGGCCACCTAATGAGAAGGAAAGACTCACATTGGAGAAGAACCTAATGAGGGCAAAAGAATTAGGGGACGACAGAGAATGAAGTAGCTGTATGGAGTCACTGAAGAAGTCAACGTGAGCTTAAATGGACTCCAGGGGATGGTAGAGGACAGAAGGGCCTGGAGGAACATTGTCCATGGGGTTGCGACAGGTTGGACACAGCTTCGCAATAACAACAGCAAAGTGTTCTTCAGTATTTCAAGGAGTGCCTTCCAACACAATATAGGTGTCAGCTTGCTAGAAATCAGTTTAACATACAATGATTTCTGTAAAGTTATGCACTTTTGCATCGCAATCAACTTTAGGAGAGTTTATTCCTAATTTTTATATACAACTGTATTTTTATATAGTTCTTGACTTACAAACATTTATTTAGCAACCGTTCAAAGTTACAATGGCAGAAGAAAGTGGCTTACAATGGAGTGTTGCATTTATGACCATTGCAGTATTGTAACAGTTACATGATCAAAATTTGGACTCTTGGCAACGGGCATTTTAAATGGATGCAGTGTCCTGGCGTCATGTGATCACCATTTTGAGTTTCCCGCCTAGCAAACAAAGTCAAAGGGAAAAGCCAACTGCAGTGATTTGCTGAAGCATCATAGCAAAAATTGTTGTAAAACTGAAAACAATTCACTTAACAACTTGCTTAGCAGTGGAAATTTTGGTACTAATTGTGTTCATAAGTCAAGAGCTATGTGTTGTCTCAACTTTTTTTTTGATATATATATTGGCTATGAAGTTTAATATTTTATTTTTAAAAAACTGTTCAAAGTCCATTTTAATTTATGCTGTTTTTAATCTGTTTAACTTGGTCTTTTGAGACTGAAGGATGGCAATCCAATGCAACAAATAAATAATGCCCATGTCCATGTCTTGTGAATTATAGCACACTATTTCATAGTTTCACAGTGAGTTACAGTATTTAGAAAACTACAGTATTCTAAATTACAGAAACATTTGGGCAATGTTAGATTCATCAAATTAGAATGAAATTATATATATAAATCATATAAATCATATATAAATTATATATAAATCATATAAATCATATATACATTATATATAAATTATGTAAATTATATATAAATTATATAAACCATATAAATCACATGTCAACTAAACACCCTTCAAGAAGAAGTCAGAAAGATGTAAAAAATTACATTGCCTACTTTGGATGAGAGAGTTTAAGTATTTAGTATTGGAAAGGATAATGTATACAGTATATTAACCAGACAAATAGTCTTTACACAAATTTGCTTTCTAGTAGTATTGAATTTCACATGTCATTATCCCAAACCAGCAGGTTTTTAAATATTGGGAATGAATGAGAGTATACTGTACTTTAATACGACTTGATATTGATTTGGGAAAAGCTGACCAACTATACATTTTGCAATGTATAGTTCAGTGTTTCCCAACCTTGGCAACTTGAAGATATCTGGACTTCAACTCCCAGAATTCCCCAGCCAGCGAATGCTGGCTGGGGAATTCTGGGAGTTGAAGTCCAGATATCTTCAAGTTGCCAAGGTTGGGAAACACTGGTATAGTTAACCATATGTATATTTCAGTATCCAGCAAAATACATTAAAATATTTTAAAATTACTGCTTATATAAACAGTATTCAATCTGCCACTTTAAATGCTAATTGTTAACTTGTCCTTTTCAGCAATTCTCACTTTGAAACACACTTCTATTTTTATTGTTGAGCTGCTAATGCTTAAAAAAGTGATAAAAAACATTTAAACATTTCTTTAAAATGAAATTTATTGGGGACAATCAAGTTCACTGCATCTTTAACTCCTCCACCTCTCCTTTTCCTCAGGGCATCTGAGCATAGGTGGTTGAACACCAGATTATTACAGGTAGTCCTTATTAGCAACTGTCTCATTTAGCAACTGTTTGCAGTTACAACAGTGATGAAAAAATAACTTTATTACCAATCTCATGTATGACTTCACAGGTCTGTAAAGCAAAGGAAAGCTAAAGTAAGAATATAAGCACAATTTTGGTTTCATTTAGTAATAGCTCAACTTAATATCCAAGCTGTCCATTCCAATTGTCATAAATGAAAAGTACTTGTACACAGAATAGATGTATATTATCTAAACACACACATATACTGTATAGTGTATACTTAGACAAATCTTTCAAACATCGTTTTTTCTTTCATTTTAAAAAAATTGCAAGTACACATATTTTTAAAAAAGAAAATAATATGTACAATATTTAGGAGATATTAAATTATTGAAAGCATTTTAAACTTTAATAAAGAGAAATATTTATTTGTGTGCACATTTTATAATTTTCCAAGATGCTACAGTACTTAAGCAATTTTTATCATTCATATAAAGTAACAGTTAACAATAATGCCAATTTTTTTAAAAATTATGCATGAATCAGTTCTTTGTATGCTTGTTCATTCAAATCACATGATTTGCATGTGTTAAATTCCATTTTCCCCTTTCAGTACAATAAGAGAAATCTGTAAATAGAATAGAAATTATGTCACATTTTCATCTGTGAAATTCTTGGATCAGCTTTATTTTCAAGAATGCCTTTGAGATTGAGATGAACATATCACTTGCCAGAAAAAAAAATGAAAACAATGAATACTACAGCTCAGTGTTTAGTTTGGAAATGTTCCCTGACCTTTGGAAGGACAAAATGAACAGAAATATTAGGGAATATATGGAAGAAAGGAGAAATAATACATTGCAACTAGTATTCTGATAAATCTGTGAAGGACTATGCTTCCTTTTGCAGCAGTTTTACAAAAACATCCTTAAATGTTTTTAACATTTCCTTTATATCCAGTTGAATAGATAAAAAGTTGAGGATCTGTCTTGAAATCCTAAAAAATTATATAGAATTCAGTAATAATATCACTTTTTTTGTTTCAGTTTTTGAACCAATCCAAGCTAGTGAAGTCCTGAATGATATACTGTAGATATAGAGTTTTCTTTTTTAGTCTTAGGGCAATGGTGGGAGATGTTACTATCAGTTCCTTGCCATATCCTGATTGTATGACCATATCCTGTTAACAATGGTGTTCTTTTGAGCTTTCCTACCCCAGGAAGGGATGCCCTATTCAATCTCCCTTGTACGTGAAAGACCCATTGGATTATAGAAGGAACTTTGATGCTTCTGAAATTCTGATACAAGGTTTGACCGAAGCCTTGATTATTGTTTGGAATGAGAACATGAAAAAGACCTTGAATCACATTGCACCTGGGTCAACTGTGTGCATGGATCCCTGTGGGCCACTTAATTTTTAATTTCTCAAGAAGCCATTGGTGGATCTCAACATTTTTCATTTCTTTCCAGCCTTTCCTTGTTAGAAAAAGTGATTGAGGGAGTGGCAGACTTGCTGTTCCAAAGGTCCCCAAAGGAAGAAGATACTTTTTCAGTTGGTTTCAGGCCAGGTTATTGCACTGCTAGTGGTTGACCAGGTTTAGGATAGATGTTGTATCCATGCCGATTCTCTTTGATCTCTCAGTGGCTTTTCAATATAGTCAGTCATGGTATCCTTCAAGAGCGGCTCAAAATAGGATGTACTGTTTTATGGTAGTTTTCATTTCTTCTGAAGCCAATTCCTTTCAGAGATTCAGTCCTAGATTGTTGGGTGTTTACAGGCTTGAATTTTTCTCCATCCCATTTAGCATCTATTGGAAATTTCTGGGTGAAATCATTCATCAGCATAGGTCTAAATACAATTAGTACACTGGTGGTATTTATGAAGTTCTGCCCCAGGTTGCACAAATGTTTCATTTCAAGGTTCTTTTTCAGTGCTTGAAGGCTCTAGGACAGTGATGGTGAACCTATGGCATGGGTGCCACAAGTGGCACACGGAGCCATATTTGCTGGCACGCGAGAGCTGTTGCCCTAGTTCAGCTCCAACGTGCATGTGTGTGCTGGCCAGCTAGTTTTTGGCTCTCACAGAGGCTCTGGGAGAGTGGTTTGGGCTTCCAGAGAGCTTCTGGGAGGATGGGGGAGGGCGTTTTTACTCTTCCCTGGCTCCAGGAAAGCCTATGGAACCTGGGGAGGGTGAAACATGATCCTACTCGGCCCATCTGAAGTTACGAAAAGACCGTTTCCGGCCTCCAAAGGGTCTCCGGGGGGTGATTCGCCTGGCTTGCAGTCTTACATTTTGACAATGAGGGACATCTAGACCTGTATCTTGAGAAGATGAGGATATTTCACCCAACTCTCTGGTCTCATCTGGTCTTTTTCATCCAGGCCTTTTTAAGTCTCTACTATTTAAAACCAAAAACTTGGCCAATTTTGGGACCTCTCCCCTCGCAACGGTTGAGCCTTCTCAGGGCCTAACTGATCCGCTCTTTGCAGAGCACACCCCAAAGACCGGAGAAGGTCCTTCCTTCTCCCCAAATTTGTGTGGACGCTATTCAATGACAGTGGAGCTCTCCTGCATTAGGCCCTAATATGATCCTTCTTGTAGGGTGGAGCCAGCATCCAGTTCCACCCAAAGTCAGTCTGGTCCACGCTCCGGGACATCGAATTTGAGTACATCGCCTTCAAAGGAGAACACACACCGAATCTGTCTATCAGTCTTTGCCAAAGCTGGCCATTAGAGATAGAGGTGGAGCTTTGCAGCTTTGACAAACTCAGTCCTGCAGGTTGAATGGACGAACTCAACCCATTCCTGGATGCTAGCTCCACCCTACGAGAAAGAGCGTATCAGGTAAATCAAAATCATTTGATTTTGGCTGAGTTTAATTTAGGTTGTCTAAATTAAGAATATATGCTCATGACTCTGGTGTCTGCTTTTCCAATTGTAATAGATGAGATTCATCTTCTTTGGCAAGAAGATGAAGACAATTTACTTGGAAAGATCAAAGCTATTATTCATTGATTGGATGCTTGACCATCCTCATGTCAGACTTCACATCAGGTGTGTCAATATGTTTTAACCATTCAAACAGTCAACTTAAGAGTTTAGGAATTTGCTGACAGGTCAGGTTTTTACAAACGTGGTTATGACAACAAAGAAGTCATAAATGCAGAAGATCTCATACATAGAACACAAAAATCAAGCACTCCTTTCCTCTTTCTGTCTGACTGAGAGTGATTGGTCAAGACCTTTCCCTGTTGCCCTTTCAAAACAATTGACATTCCTTTCTGGTTTAAGAATAATAGATTCTTCCCTCACTAGCTTCAGCCTTTATACCTGGCTAATAAAAGCTGCTCAAACAATTGACTTAATTTTGGAGTAAAGTTCTCCCTTAGAGGACTTTTGTTCTCATTTTTGTTTTTGTTTTTTTAAATGGCCATTGAAAATGTCATTGTTCCATAGGGTTAGATTTGGCAATTTTTATTTTAAAAGACAAGGATAAAGTTGACAAGATCAAAGAAGAACATTCATTATTACTAGAAATAGGTTGTGATGCTGATCATTGACCGCAGAGTCAGCAGGGGATGGACTGGCTTGGTTGCACTTTCCTAATTTAACTGACTTAATGAAGATGTCCTGGAGTCTATGAGCAATATATATGCCCTATGTTTGCATCGGTTTGAAGCTGATTGCAGATAAGGGAAAGATGACATGGTTACCCCACAAGCAGATTTTTTTTTCCTTTGCAAGTTAAGTCCAATATTGAAAAACCTTCACATTTATTCATTATCAGCTAACATCCCAATATTAATTAAAAACATAATTTCCTACATTGATATGTTAAATTTACATGTTAAATGTATATGTTACAAATGCATATGTTACAAATGCATTTGTAATTGTTCATGATCAGTATCCATTTTTGAGCATTATTCATTCTTTCATTCATTCATTCATTCATTCATTCATTCATTCATTCATTTATTCCTTCAATTTTTTAATGCCGCCCTTCTTCTTAGACTCAGGGTGGCTTACAACATATTAGCAATAGCACTTTTTAAGAGCCAGCATATTGCCCCTCTAATCCGGGTCCTCATTTTACCCCACCTCAGAAGGACGGAAGGCTGAGTCAACGTTGAGCCAGTGATGAGATTTGAACCGCTGACCTGCAGATCTAGTAATTTACTGTGTTGGAGTACGGATAGTCCTTGACTTACAACTATTCATTTAGTGACTGTTCAAAGTTACAAGAAATGACTTATGACCAGTCCTCACACTTATGTCTGTCATAGTATCCACACAGTAACATGATCAAAATTCACACACTTGACACCTGGCATGTTTTTATAACAGTTGCAACCTGCCAAGGTCATGTGATCACCTTATGTGACCTTCCCATCCAGCTTCTCACAATGGGGGACCTGGATTTGTTTAACCAACTTGCTTAGCAGTGGAAATTTTGATCCAAATTGTGGTCGTAAGTCAAGGACAGGCGGGGTACCATTGCTAACGGAATGATGCGCGCTCAGCTCTGCGTCGCTGGCGTGCCCCAGAAAGATTTTGCTTCTGCACACACGCAGGGAGCAAAATCTTGTGAGAGGACGCACAAGAGAGAGCGATTTAGCTGGGTTTTTTTACTTCCGTGCATGCGGAGAAGCAAAAAATTGCCAAAATCTCACCCGCATGTGTGCAGAAGCAAAATTTGCTGGGGCACATGCATATGCACCCCGGCTATATGGAGCTGCACACCGGTACACAGTGTGGCCTGTATTGGATAGCAACCCAATACTGATCAAAGACTCCCTGAGTTGCTTTAAAAATGTAAAGCCCTTTGTTTTGTCAGAGTACAAAAAGATACATTCCTAATTAAGATTCTACAGTGTTCCAAGAATTGGATTAAATTACAGTGGTACCTCTACCTAAGAATGCCTCTACGTACAAACTTTTCTAGATAAGAACCAGGTGTTCAAGATTTTTTTGCCTCTTCTCAAGAACCATTTTCCACTTACAAACCCGAGCCTCTGAAACTGTAACCGGAAAAGGAAGGGAGAAGCCTCCGTGGGGCCTCTCTAGGAATTTGGGAGGGAACAGGGACAGAAAAGGTGAGGAGAAGCCTCCATGGGGCCTGTCTAGGAATCTCCTGGGAGGAAACAGGCCCTCCACTATGCCTGTGGTTTCTCCAATTGCACACATTATTTGCTTTACATTGATTCCTATGGGAAAAATTGTTTCTTCTTACAAACTTTTCTACTTAAGAACCTGGTCATGGGACGAATTAAGTTTGTAAGTAGAGGTACCACTGTACAATCTTTTGAAAATATACAGTGGTACCTCTACTTAAGAACGCCTCTACTTAAGAACTTTTCTAGATAAGAACCAGGGGTTCAAGATTTTTTTGCCTCTACTTAAGAACCACTTTCTGCTTAAAAACCCAAGCCCGGAAAAATTTCCCAGGAAATTTGAGAGCGGCACGAAGGCCTGGCCAGTTTCCTGCCATTCCCCCTCTAATCCCGCCCATTTCGGGCTTTTCTGGGTTGCCAGAGGAGCCTCTCGTTGGCGCTTAAGGAGGCTTTGGCAGCCCGGAGCAAACGGAGCATTTTCCTTTCTCTGGGCGCCGCCTCAGAGTCCCTCTTTAAAAAAAAAAAAAAAAATCCTTAAAGTTTGGGATTTTTTTAATTCCCCTCACCTCACCTCCTTCCTTTGGCAGCAACTGTCCTCCTCCTCTTCTTTCTCCTTCTCCTCTCACCCCCAATTCCAAGCTTTTATTTATTTCCTAATGGGTTTGCACTTTTTATTTGCTTTTACCTTGATTCCTATGGGAAAAATTGCTTCTACTTAAGAACTTTTCTACTTAAGAACTTGGTCACGGAACGAATTAAGTTCTTAAGTAGAGGTACCACTGTATTTGATGAAAAGTTTTAACAATTATATGCTAGTGTGCAAATCATATCCTCTAGGACAGAGGTGTCAAACTCAAGGCCCAGGGGCCGGATCCGGCCTGCAGGATGCTTACATCTGACCCATGGGAACATCCTGGAAACAGCAAAGGACCGGCCTGCAGGGCCTCTGAAAGAAACGTTGCAATGCGAACCAGTGGGGAAGGTACGTGGAACCCACCCCTGGACTGGATAGGGAAGAAGAGGCTTCAGCCGAAGTGAAACACTAAACAAGTGAGTTTAGTGCCCCCATGTGGTTGGAAAAGGGTATTGTGGTACCCCAGCAAGAACCACTATGCAATGTAATGGGGGTCTTCTGGGCTTGTGGCTCTTGCTTTAGGAACAGGAGAGCTTTTGCACAACTTCAGATTGCATCCCTCGTTGGATTGAGCAGCACTGTGCACAATCATGCTTTATTTACTGTGTGTTTGGATTACGGTGGGGCGCTCTTAAAGAGCATCTGCATCTGCAATTGATCCAGAATGCAGCAACCCAAGCAATTATGGACTTTCCTAGATATGCCCATATTACATTATTGATTCCTGACCACACTGGCTGCCAATAGGCTTCTGGGTGCAACTCAAGATGTTAATTACCACCTACTAAGCCCTAAATGGCTCAGGCCAAGACTATTTACAGGACTGCCTCCGCACTCATACCTTGCTACAGCCAGTAAGGGCCCACAGAGTTGGTCTTCTCCAGGTCCCGTCCACCAATGTCGGTTGGCAGGACCTTGGGGAAGAGCCTTCTCTGTGGTGGCTCCGACCCTTTGTAACCAACTACCCCCCAGAGATCAGCACTATCTCCACCCTACCGGTCTTCCGGAAAGCCTTTAAGACCTCACTTTTCCGGCAGGCCTGGAATTAGGTTGATTGTAAGTATGTATGGTTTTTTATGTTATTACTGTTTTATTGTATTGTTGGTTTTTATTATTAGATTTGAACTGTTTTTTATTGTTGTATTTATTCCTACTGTTAGCTGCTCAGAGTCCATTTTGGAATGAGCGGCATATAAATACAATCAATCCATCCATCCATCAATCAATCAATACTTGATACAGGGTCAAAATATTTAAGAGAATACCTACCCACAATTATCTCTACTTACCCCATCAGATCTGACAGGAAGAGTGTGTTCTTGGTCCCATCTGTGGGACCCAGGAACTATGTATTTTATGTCATTGTGTTTGCCCACTCCCTCTCCCACCCCCACCCAATTTTTCTAGGCATGAGATTCAGGAAGTTTTGTGAAGCTGTGAATTACACTGACAGGTATCTTCAATTCCCCTGCCCCCTTTTTTCCTCTTCTTGACTGTGTTCTTATTTTTATTTTATACTATTATATTGATGATATAGAGTGCTGGTGAGACCACATTTGGAATAATACTGTGTTCAGTTCTGGAGACCTCACCTACAAAAAGATATTGACAAAATTGAACGGGTCCAAAGACGGGCTACAAGAATGGTGGAAGGTCTTAAGCATAAAACGTATCAGGAAAGACTTAATGAGCTCAATCTGTATAGTCTGGAGGACAGAAGGAAAAGGGGGGACATGATCGAAACATTTAAATATGTTAAAGGGTTAAATAAGGTCCAGGAGGGAAGTGTTTTTAATAGGAAAGTGAACACAAGCACAAGGGGACACAATCTGAAGTTAGTTGGGGGAAAGATCAAAAGCAACATGAGAAAATATTATTTTACTGAAAGAGTAGTAGATCCTTGGAACAAACTTCCAGCAGACGTGGTAGATAAATCCACAGTAACTGAATTTAAACATGCCTGGGATAAACATATATCCATCCTAAGATAAAATACAGAAAATAGTATAAGGGCAGACTAGATGGACCATGAGATCTTTTTCTGCCGTCAGTCTTCTATGTTTCTATGTTTCTAATTATTGTGTTCTGCACCCAGAATTGCTTATGTGGGATGGGCAGCCTAATAAATGGAATTAAATAATAAATCAAATCAAATTTGGATGTACCTGACATTCTACTGTAATGACCATCCTATTAGTTAAATCAAAGGTTTACTTTAATTACTTGCTTACTGGCTTCAACTCATAATTCTTGAACAAAGGAACTCAAAGATAGAATCAAATGTGAAAACTTACAAAGACTTTTAATTCTATGTCTGAAAAAAAGCAAACGATTTAGTTCATACATTAATCAGTTCAACGGTGCGTGAGTATTCTAAGCCTGCAACTGTTTCATGAACAATTAAGATAATTGTTATTGCTTGTACTTTATGCATTTCCATTCCTTAAACTACCTTCAAAACTGTGAATGTTTTAAAGCTTCTAATTTACGGTGACACTTCTTTCAGCTGATAAAATGGAATTATATTCCACAAAAGCTTACGTCTTCTGTCACTTGCAAAGGTTTAAAATGTCACCACACTCTTGTCACTATGTCACTAATAACATCATTAGAAGTTTCAGTTGGAATTGAAAGTTGTTGCTGCTACTGCTGTATTGTTGCTTAGCAAAACCCAAGATAAAAGTGAGAATCAAGTCTTTTTTGTTTGTTTGCTTAATTGTTTATTTAATGTTCTGCCCAGGGGTAAAATTCAGCAAGTTCTGGAGAATTAGTAGCAGAAATTTTGATAAGTTCAGAGAACCGGCAAATACCACTTCTGACTGTTCCCAGAGTGGGGTGGGAATGGAGATTTTGCAGTACAGTGTTCCCTCGATTTTCACGGGTTCAAACTTCGCAAATACCCTATACCACGGTTTTTCAAAAAATATTAATTAAAAAATACTTCACGGTTTTTTTCCTATACCACGGTTTCCCCCCCCAATGACGTTATATGTCATCACCAAGCTAATAATTTTTGCAAATAAATAAAAGCAAAAATATTATTATTATTATTAATAAATAATTATGTTCATAAATATCAGGATCACTAAGTGTCCTATTCAATGGCGAGTACCAGTAATAATGGTGAGTAAATGGTTGTTAAGGGAATGGGAAATGATAATTTAGGGGTTTAAAGTGTTAAGGGAAGGCTTATGATACTGTCCATAGCCAAAAAATGGTGTATTTACTTCCGCATCTCTACTTTGCAGAAATTCAACTTTCGCGGGTGGTCTCGGAACGCATCCCCCGCGGAAATTGAGGGAACACTGTATCTTTCCCCTGCCACGTCCATTTTTGAATTTTACCACTGATTCTGCCAATTTTACTGATACAGCAATTCTGGCCATATTATAATACAGTAAAAAAAAAAATACTGGAAAACAATTAAAATTAGAAAAATCAAACAAAAAAATTAAAAGCTAAGATGATGAATGACCTGTGGGTGGGGCTTTTCTCTTCCCAATCAGCCACTCCCAATGTATCAGTCCCCCATTAGGACTTCAGGCCAAGAGACAGAGCCATGTCAGTTCAGTGAAGCTGTGGAAGTGATGTGTCTTGAAGCCATAAGGGTCTGGATGGGGTTTAACAGGTTAAAACTCAATCCTGACAAGACTGAGTGGCTGTGGGTCCTTCCTCCTAAAGATGGTTTCATATGTCTTTCTTTTAGCAGACTTCAGTTTTAATTGACAAAATCTGCTACATCCAGAGGGATACTGCTTGCTTTCATCTCTGGAACCAACTCCCCCACAGAGATTAGAACGGCCCCCACCCTCCTTGTCTTTCGCAAATTACTTAAGATCCACCGCAAATTACTTAAGATCCACCTTTGTCGCCAGGCATGGGGGAGTTAAGTTATCCTTTCCCCCTAGGCTATTACAAGTTATGCATGGTATGTTTGTTTGTGTGTATGTTTGGTTTTTTATAATAAGGGTTTTTTTAGTTGTTTTTATTAATTGGATTGTTCATGTTGTTTTACCACTGTTGTTAGCCGCCCCGAGTCTGCGGAGAGGGGCGGCATACAAATCCCATAAATGAATGAATGAATGAATGAATGAATAAATGAATAAATAAATAGTAAATAAATAAATCAATCAATCAATCAATCAATCAATCAATCTCCTTTGCTTCCTAGATGTGTCCTGTCCAAACATTTGGGTAATTATTCTTTTTCAGATTACACCATTCTCCTGCACCGGGGTGTCACAGTAGTTAGAGTGCAGCACTGCAGGCTACTTCAGCTAACTGCTAACTTCAGCAGTTCATATCTCTCCATTGGCTCAAGGTTGACTCAGCCTTCCATCCTTCCGAGGTGGGTAAAATGAGGACCCAGATTGTTGGGGGCAATATGCTGATTCTGAGAATAGAATAGAATAGAATTGAATTGAATAGAATAGAATTGAATTCTTTATTGGCCAAGTGTGATTGGACACACAAGGGATTTGTCTTTGGTTCATATTCTCTCAGTGTACATAAAAGAAAAATTTGTCAAGAATCATGAGGTACAACACTTAATGATTGTCATATGGGTCAAATAAGCAATGAGGAAACAATCGATATTAATAAAAATCTTAAGGATACAAGCAACACGTTACAGTCATACAGTCCTAAGTGGGAGGAAATGGGTGATAGGAATGATGAGAAAAAACTAGTAGTAATAATAGTGCAAACTTAGTAAATAGTGTGACAGTGTTGAGGTAATTATTTGTTTAGCAGAGTGATGACGTTCAGGGGAAAAACTGTTCTTGTGTCTAGTTGTCTTGGTGTGCAGTGCTCTGTAGCAACGTTTTGAGGGTAGGAGTTTAAACAGTTTATGTCCAGGATGCAAGGGGTCAGTAAATATTTTCCCCGCCCTCTTTTTGACTCGTGCAGTATACAGGTCCTCAATGGAAGGCAGGTTGGCGGTAATTTTTTCTGCAGTTCTGATTATACTCTGAAGACTAGGTCTGTCTTGTTGGGTTGCAGAACCAAACCAGACAGTTATAGAGATGCAGATGTCAGACTCAATAATTCCTCTTAGAGAGGGCTGTAAAACCACTGTGAGGCAGTATATAAGTCTAAATACTATTGCTATTCTTGACTTTAGCTCATGGGTGTCAAACTTGCTGTGTCACGTTGCTGTCATGTGACATATTGTGATGTTTTCCCCCTTCACGGAGCTGTGGTGGGTGTGGCCTGTGCACGATGGATCTGGCCCATGGGCTGCCAGTTTGACTCCCCTGCTTTAGCTCATCTTCAGTTTGCTAATCCAGTGTGCCCCTTGTCCATTTATGTAAATTAAATACCATCACTGATTAAAAACCACCACCAAGGGAGTGTCAACAATTTCACCAATTTTTTTAGCAAGAAATGTCTACTACGGAGTTGAAGAAACGAATAACTCTAGAACTCAAGCTGTTGTGATAGATGCCTTAGTAGAAATATAGAAACATAGAAGACTGACGGCAGAAAAAGATCTCATAATCCATGTAGTCTGCCCTTATACTATTTCCTGTATTTTATCTTACAATGAATATATGTTTATCCCAGGCATGTTTAAATTCAGTTACTGTGGATTTACCAACCACGTCTGCTGGAAGTTTGTTCCAAGGATCTACTACTCTTTCAGTAAAATAATATTTTCTCACGTTGCTTTTGATCTTTCCCCCAACTAACTTCAGATTGTGTCCCCTTGTTCTTGTGTTCACTTTCCTATTAAAAACACTTCCCTCCTGAACCTTATTTAACCCTTTAACATATTTAAATGTTTCGATCATGTCCCCCCTTTTCCTTCTGTCTACCAGACTATACAGATTGAGTTCATTAAGTCTTTCCTGATACGTTTTATGCTTAAGACCTTCCACCACTCTTGTAGCCCGTCTTTGGACCCGTTCAATTTTGTCAATACCTTTTTGTAGGTGAGGTCTCCAGAACTGAACATAGTACTGTATTCCAAATGTGGTCTCACCAGCACTCTATATAAGGGGATCACAATCTCCTTCTTCCTGCTTGTTATACCTCTAGCTATGCAGCCAAGCATCCTACTTGCTTTTCCTACCGCCTGACTGCACTGTTCACCCATTTTGAGACTGTCAGAAATCACTACCCCTAAATCCTTCTCTTCTGAAATTTTTGCTAACACAGAACTGCCAATGCAATACTCAAATTGAGGATTCCTGGATGTTGATAAAGTAGCCATGGCAATTAAGATTGTTTTCGTATCCCACATCCGTAAGTTTCTAAAGGTACTTTCTGATTATTCTACGAAAACTTAATCTAACAGTGCTTAAATAAAAATGTTTTTACAAATTCCTGCCATTAATTTCACAACAATGAAACCTTGTTTAATTCTGATAGGAAACTATTTGTAACTCAGAGTTGAAAGGAGAGGTCCCTGTTGTTTTTTGCAGATCTTTCATTGACCAAACTTAGTAACATCAACAATTTTAATGAAGTTTGTGTAATGAAGCTTCTGCAAGAAAACAACCAAGCTCAGAGGATAACAAAGAACTCCTTATTGTTTAATTCTTTTTAGTTTCCATTTTTCTAGTGAATTTTGTTTTGTTCATAGTATTTTGTTAGTGACAAAATATAATACAGTATAACTTGCTTGAATGATACCCAACTTTAGCAATAACCAGCAAAGAAAATCTATCCCTTGTCCTTGCTTTATTTATGGATGTAACATCTTCTGAAGAAACCAATACTATTAGATCTTATGTGTTGCTACTTTTTTTTCCAAATGGAAATGTCTTTTTTAGCCTGCAGCATGTTTTGTTCATAAATGCCCTTTGTGAAGAATACAGATAATGTTTTATTTATTGTTTCATATATCTAAAGGAAACAGGTAATTTTTCTTTTATATAGAATGATTGGTTCCCAGAAACATAATATTGTCTCTTTGTGATTATTTTAAGATTTACAATATATTTACCAAAGCAGGGAAATTTGGAGAATCATGTTAATCATTTTTATAAACTAGGCTGTGTGTGTGTGTGAGAGAGAGAGAGAGAGAGAGAGAGAAAATGAGAGAGAGAGAACGCACAAACACTTACTTTGTAAAAATAAAGTTTCCTTACTGATGCTACTAATAACTAAGATTAGAAATCTTTTCTGGTTTCAAGTGTCCTTTTGGGAATGGTCCAAGCACCATGTTTAATTCAGTTTTTTTGGTGTACCCAGATGTGTCCTATGGATCTGCCATCATCTTGTTATCCATAAGCTCTGTCTTGCCAGCTGTTGTGATAGTGTCTGATCTTAGTGACAGAGAAATATTGTTGCAGTCCATATCTTTTCTCAAAAAAATATATATAACAAGGCAGTAACCTATACTGTACAGAAGAGATAATTTGTACTTGCAAGAGTGAGTTACAGTGGTACCTCATGATACAAACCCCTCGTCATACAAACTTTTCGAGATACGAACCGGGGTTTTTTCGCCTTACGAACCCGCCGCCCCACTGGGATACCCCACCTCTAGACTTCCGTTGCAAGCGAAGCACCCGTTTTTGCGATCCTGGGATTCCCCTGAGGCTCCCCTCCATGGGAAATCCCACCTCCTGACTTCCGCGTATTTGTGATGCTGTAGGGAAATCCCAGAAGGGGAATCCCAGGATCGCAAAAACCGGCCGCTCTGCTGGGCACCGCCACCCAGCTGTCACCTTCTGAAACAGCCGGGTACTTCTCGGCCTTCTCCCGAATGCAGAACCTGAAAAGTTCGGCAAAAGTTTGGCTTCGGGTTCTGGAGGATGCCGAGAAGCACCGCCACCCAGCACCGCCACCCGTTTGCCCAAATGCCAAACCTGGGTGGCGGCGCCCAGCGGAGCGCCCATTTTTGTGATCCCACCAACGCAAAAATGGGCGCTTTGGCTTGAAAAAGGGGCAGATTTTGGGCTTGCACGCATTAATCGGTTTTCCATTGATTCCTATGGGAAACATTGTTTCATCTTACGAACCTTTCACCTTACGAACCTCCTCCCGGAACCAATTAAGTTCGTAAGACGAGGTATCACTGTATATGTATATATGTATGTTGATAATCTTTGCACTGTGTGCATTGGGCTAAGGTTGAAAATTGGCAACTATATATTCCTAAGATCAGGCTTTGCACATAACCCAATACCTAAACTATTTTTTGCATTGGAATAGGAATAATTTGCTCTTGAGATCTGTTTCAGATTGAAATGATACAGATTGAAAATCTAGGCACAAATCTTGATTTAGTTCCTCTAAAAACTGTGGCTAGTCTGATTTCTCTTAAAGACAAACATATAGATGAATAAGTTTACAGGATTCCTGAGCATCTTTAGATTATTAATTGATTAGATTTATTGTGTTCAATTTCAATCCTAAATCCTTAATAGGACGACTACAAAAATCCATCTTTTCCTTCTGCATTTAACTAAGAGGATATTAGTTGTAAAACTTGAGGGGAATTTGTAGCTCAGAGTAGCTACAATGGTTGAACATAGCCAGCCAAGGATACATACACATAACAGTGTGCAGCCAGCAGAGGGAGTGAAAGTTAACAAACTTCCCCTATTATAATATTTTCCTGATAAATTAGTGTTATTGGACATACTTCTGTACAGCCTATTCCTAGATACATAGCACAATATTTGCTTGGTCTGCTTATTAGAATGATGTCTACATAATGGTATTTTTAGTAAGGTTTCCTAAATTCTCAAATTTTAGGAATTATATTAAAACATCTGTAGAGTATTGATTAGAAAATCATAAAAATAATTTGCTATTTCTTTGTTTTATCCTAAGCAAATATACATATGTATTATTTTTCTTTATCCTACGTGTATGTTCATCCCTGGTCCACCTATTACAATGTTAACTTGAACCTCCTCCTTTTCTCTGCCTTATGAGCTTACAACTTGAACCGGCGTCTCTCTGAATTGAAAGGGGAAGAATATAAAATACATGGGAAATGTAACTATACACATTGTGCAAACTACAACTATACCAACTTTATTTCATTGGATTTAATTCCTGTTTTAATCCTGACCAATTTTTGCCATGCAACATCCAACATGCCATTTGAAGACTAAGTAGCTTTCAGCCTAGAAAAAAATGCAGCCTTTCTTTAAACTCTAAAGATGAGCAATTCTTATTTTTAATAACTTTTCCTGGGAAGATAGAGTAGTGTCTAAGCCTTCTGGCATATTCCCATATAGTCATTGGCCATGCCCTTTTTATAGCTGTGAATCAAGGCAGTGGAAGCTATTCTTTTGTGTTAGCTGCAAGTTATATATTTTCCATTATATGCTTCAAGTGTTGGCATTAAATTTTTATGTTAAATTATAAGGTTTTTCTAGGGCAGTTTCCATAAAGCCCTCTTCAATGACTCTCTTGTGAATTTTAAGCAGTTTTGAAATAGAACAGCATGATTGTTAATTTTATTAGACAATTTAAAATATAAATACATGCAATCTTTTTTCACCCATCCTCAATTCTATTGTCCAACAGTTCTCATTACAAAGCAGTTTCTGAAATTGTCCTTGGGCTATGATGAGTTATTTATAGGAAAAAGCACACCTTTGCATGGATTGAGCTTTGAAGAAGGGCAAAGAAGGGCTCTGCTTGTGAGCGAAATGCACCTGAAAAATAGAGATTCAAAATGTTCAGCACTGGATTTAAATTTACAGCCTGGAAAAAATAAGAATTACTGTTCAGTAAGAAAAGAAGCAGTTGTACTTAAAATGTCTCCAGTCACCCATTGTCTCAGCTTACCATATCTTCTTGACTGTTTTATGAAATCTGATTAAATAATTAAGCTGAATTCAAGAAATGTTCACAAACATTAATATATACTGTATATAGAGTGCAATGAATGTTCACAAACATTTATACAGTGATACCTCGTCTTACAAGCCCCTCGTCATATGAACTTTTCGAGATACAAACCCGGGGTTTAAGATTTTTTTGCCTCTTCTTCCGAACTATTTTCACCTTATGAACCCCCGCCGCTGCTGGGATGCCCCTCCTCCTGACTTCTGTTGCCAGCCCATTTTCGCATTGGTGGGATTCCCCTGAGGCTCCCCTCCATGGGAAACCCCACTCCGGATTTTGCGATGCTACAGGGGAATCCCACCAGGGGAATCCCACCAGCGCGAAAACGCGATTTCGCTGAGGCTTCCCTCGCTGGGAAACTGCACCTCTGGACTTCCGTTGCCAGCCGAAGCCCCGTTTTCAGCGCCCATTTTCGCGCTGGTGGGATTTCGCTGAGGCTCCCCTCCATGGAAAACCCCATCTCCGGACTTCTGTGTTTTTGCAATGCTTGTAAAAACTGGCGCTTCACTGGCAATGGAAGTCCAGAGGTGGGGTTTCCCATGGAGGGGAGCCTCAGGGGAATCCCAGTAGCGCAAAAACAGATGCTTCGGCTGGCAAAAAGGGTTAATTTTTGGCTTGCACGCATTAATGGCTTTTCTATTGGTTCCTATGGGAAACATTGTTTCGTCTTACGAACTTTTCACCTTACGAACCTCTTCCTGGAACCAATTAAGTCAGTAAGACAAGGTATCACTGTATATAGTATATAGAGTGGATGGGCAATCCTCCACAGGCTAGGAGCTGTCTGATCTTTCATTTTCTGCTACCCTTTAAATAATGAAAAGGAACTTAGGAACTTTAGCACATCAGTTCATTGTTGATGAGAGGCTGAAGTCTCTTGTGGCAGTAGAGGGGCTCTGGATTCAGCTTTGAAGAAGAGTCAAGAATGCTTCTTCTTGTCAGTTAAATGCCCTTGAAGAGTAAGAGAGCGAAGCGTCCAATGCTAGATTTAAATTTACAACCTGGGGGGAAAAAAAGAATTACAATCAGAAAAGAAACATTTGTACCAGGTATGGGTTCCGGATTGTATGCAAGTTTATGCGCAGCAGCAAAAAACAAGGTGGTGGCACCTACAGGGGTGTGGCAGGCCTGGGTCTCTGTCGCTTCCAGTGACCCAGGCCACAAAGTTACGGTTCTATAGAACCGGTCCAAACTGGTAGGAACCCACCTCTGAGTTATATTTCCGCGAAGTAGAGATGCGGAAGTAAATACACCATTTTTGGCTATGGACAGTATCACAAGCCTTCCCTTAACACTTTAACCCCCTAAATTACCATTTCCCATTCCCTTAACAACCATTTACTCACCATTATTACTGGCACTCACCATTGAATAAGACACTTAATGATCCTGATATTTATAAACATAATAATTTATTAACAATAATTATTTTTTTTGTTATTTATTTGCAAAAATTATTAGTTTGGCGACGACGTATGATGTCATCGGGCGGGAAAAACCGTGGTATAGAAAAAACCCCGCAAAGTATTTTTTAATTAAGATTTTTTGAAAAACCGTGGTATAGGCTATTTGCGAAGTTCGAATCCACGAAAATCAAGGGAAGACTGTTGTATGCTTCATACATAGCTGCTTTTATCCCGAAGGATTGCCTGGACAAACATGGAAGTGAGTTGACATTGCCTCCTTCCTAGAGCTAAGGGGGAGGTACTGGCCGAAAGTCATCCAAGTAGCTGGAATAGAATTTACACTCTCCCACTTTCTAGCTTCCTGCCTTTTAATGCCTCCCATTAGAACAATTTAATAAAGCCAGTAGCAGAAGCCTGCTTAACTTCAGGGCTATTTTCCCTGCCTCTACCCACTACTAATAGATTTGGGACCTATAATTGTTGTGTATATTATGCTGTTCATAAATAATGATAATTCAATTGTCCTTTCAGGAAAACTATATGGGGGTCACTTGGTCATTTAAAATTTTTTTTAATTTCTTTCCTGGAATATTCAGTAATTAATTTGTTTTCTTTTGAGGGGAAGGGGGGCAGTGGCCAAGATCAGTCGTAAAGCCATGGTTCTGACTCTTAGCAGCACTGGTCAGATTATAAAGACAATATTTTTTTTTCACAGCTTCCTTTGCTGCTGTTTTTAAGGAGAGATGGATATGGCTGATTTGCCTAAATTGGGAACGACAAGTTGTAGGTAGTTAATTTTATAGAATACTTTTATGCTGCAGTAAGTGGAAAGAATTGACAAATATATTATTTATTATTTATTTTATTTATTTATTATTTGGATTTGTATGCCGCCCCTCTCCGAAGACTTGGGGCGGCTCACAACAAGTGAAAAAAAAACAATCCAATACATAATCCAATTAATTAAAATATTAAAAGTTTAAAAAACCCCTATACTGTACTAAGATACACACACACAAGCATACCATGTATATAATTCCCATATTGCTGGTAACACAAAATTGGCTTGCTCTTTCTTCCTTCTCTCATGAAAAAAATGCTGTTTATAAATTCTTGGTATCTTTTCAAAGGCATTCTAATAAATTCATTTTCTTGACTAGAGAGAAAAGAAACAAACATTTTAAATGCAATCTTGCTTTTATTCCCATCCCCAAAGCTGCGGCTTATAATTGTCCATTATGTTGCTAATTTGGCTAGTCTATAATAAAACATTCCATTTACTTTGACTTGCTCTTCCATCCCTCTGGTTTGTATTGTATTGTATTGTACCGTACCCTACCCTACCGTACCGTACTGTACCGTACCATACTGTGTTATATTTATATTTACCTGTCAAATCAGAAAACCTGTGGTCTAGAGGTTAAAGCTACTGCCTTACAGGCAGACTTCCCAAGTTCAAATCCCGGTAAGGGTATGGCTAGCTGATGAGAGAAAATAGCTTGAAATAGGTCTATACTAGTCTCCCTTTCTTTTCATTATCAGCACAAATATGTTGCAGAGAGAGGGGGGGGATATTTAAAATGGGAAAATGAGCATGGGGAAAATGAGCATATTTCTGTAGAGGAACCCTTGTCCCAGCTTGGTCATGGCCTATTTAGAAATTCATGGTTCTTTTTGTTTTGAGATCTAAATCCAGAGTGCCATTCTTCGTTAAGGTTTTAATTGTATTTAGGAAACAAGCAGACTGTGTACTCAGCTGTCTCTGATCAGTTAATTCAACCAACAGAAAACCACTCACTGCTCGAATTAAATTGGAAGGTGACTTCAAGGTAAATCTGATGTGACATGATAGATTGAATTAACTATTTCAAACCCTGAACCCTGTTCAGTGAGAAATCTTCATAAAGGCACATACGGTCAGGTTCTTCACAAGTACAGAAAAAGAAAACGATGAAGGCAACATTGACCTCCTCTTTCAAAGAACTCCTTTTTGCCCTGTTTTGAAAATAAACACTCCCACACTTTTTATTGCTATAGGACCGTGATGGCAAACCTATGGCACGTGTGGCACACAGAACCATATCGGAGCACACGCAAGGTGTTGCCCTATGTTAGATCCAGCATGAAAGCACGCTCTGGCCAGCTGATGTTTGGCCTTCTTTTCAGAGAAACAAACTTCCAGTTGGACTGGGTTTTTTTGCTATCCCACACTTCAGGGAAGTCTCCTGAAAAGTTGGGACAGTGAAAAACGGCCTAATGGGTCATTTCTGAACTTCTGGTTTGGCTATTTTTCGCTGTCCCCAGGCATCGGGAGTCCATTGGGAGGTGTGTGGGTATGCTGGGGGGCAGCGGGGGGGGGGGGGTGTTTCGCAAGATGGTGGTGGTGCATGTTGGCTTGTCTTGGTTTAGCTAGGGCAGTGATTTTCAACCTTTTTTTAGCCGCGGCACATTTTTTACATTTACAAAATCCTGGGGCACACCACCAACCAAAATGACACAAATCAAATAAATAAATAAATAAATAAATACATACATACATACATACATACATACATACATACATACATACATTCATAACCCCCTCGTATATACAATCCCATGTAACATCCCCTTATAAATACAGTTAATCATCAATCATCCCTACTCAAATTTATATCTCATTTCTCGGTACTTTTCCTGTCTTTCCCCCTTTTCTCTCTCATGTTTGTCATTTCTCTCTCTTCCTCCCTTTTTCCCTCATTCCTTTTCCCTCTCACTTCTCCTCTTTTTCCATCCCTGTCTCTCTCCCCCCCCTTATGTGCGTGTGTGTATACACACTGGAACCATTTCCAAAACCTGTTGAGGGCTGGGTTTTTTTCTCTTTTATTCTTTTCAAAAACAGGTGTGGGCTGGGGAGGCGTTTCTTATTATTTGGGTGCTTTTTACCATATGCTTCATGAATCACCCCTCTCTCTCTCTTTTGTTTCTCTCTCCTCTCATTCTCTGCCTCAATCATTTCTCCTTTTTTCTCCCCTTTTTGTTCTCATTTCTCTCTCTCCTTTCCTTTCCCTATCTGTCTCTCTTGCTTTCTCTCTCTCTTGCTATCTCTTTTTCTCTCTTATTTTCTTTCTCTCTCTCTTGTTCTTTCTCCCTCTCTCTTTCTCTCCCTCCCTCTTTCTCTCTCTTTTTCTCACTTTCTCTCTCTTGTTTTTTCTCGCTCTCTCTTGCTTTCTCTCTCTCTCTCTCTTGTTTTCTTTCTCACACTCTCTTGTTTTCTTTCTCACACTCTTTCTCTCTCTTGTTCTCTCTCTTGCTATCTCTTTCTCTCCCCCCTTTCTCTCTCTCTCTCTTTCTCACTTTCTCTCTATCTTGCTGTCTGTTGCTCTCACTCACTCTCGTTCTCTCTCCGTTCTTCTCAGCGGAGGCTGGCGAAGGTGATATTCAATGTCGGGGGCGCGCGGGCGGGGGCGCGCGGGCGGTTGCGCGTGCTCCCTACCCCCCTGCTAGCCGCTCGGAATATTCAAAATAAGAAAAGCCTTCACCGGTGAAGGTTTTTCTTATTTTGAATATTCCGAGCGGCTAGCAGGGGGGTAGGGAGCGCGCGCAACCGCCCGCGCGCCCCCGACATTGAATATCACCTTCGCTGGCCTCCGCTGAGAGAACGCCTGCCCCGTCTCTCCTGCAACCCCCTTGCTGAGAGCCCGGGACGAAAGTGCTCTCGGCAAAGGTGAGACGGGCAGGGCGTGCGTTCCGGGTGCAGGAGGAGCCACGCCGAAAGGCAGGAGACAGCGGAGGAGGAGAGGGGGCGGGCGGGGGGGCAGCGCTGAAGGGCCGAGGGGGCTGGAGGCACCGTGGGGAGGCAGGGGCGGCCGCGGCTCCCTTCCCTTCTGCTGCCGGCGCCTCCCCGCCTCCCCGCCCCCCCGCGGGCTGGCAGGGGGATGAGGAGCGCACGGCCGTGAAAAAGGGTGCACGCGGGGGTATTTTGGGGTGCACGCGCGCACACGCGCAGCTTTCGGGGAAGCGACGAGAAGCCATGGGCGCGAGGGGGCCGACTTTCAAAGCAACCTTTGCCGGCTTCCCGCGGGAGGGTGTCAATAGCGGCGGCTGGGGGCGGCGGGGGGCAATAGCGGGGGGGCCAGCCGCCTCGCGGCACACCTGACCATGTCTCGCAGCACACTAGTGTGCCGCGGCACACCGGTTGAAAAACACTGAGCTAGGGTATGAAACCTTCGACAATACCGAGCAGAGAATTTTAACAGAGCGTGGATGTGTGATAAAGCCAAGACACAGACTTAGTTAAATAAGTATTATTTACATATAAACAAAATATAAACAATCCAGAATAAGCACAAATGCAGAATAATACGCACTGAGCAATTACAAGATTAGAGCACAAAGCAAAATACAATATAGATAACAAGCACGAAGCTAAAATACAATATAGATAAAAGCACAAAGCTTATACAACTGCCCCGTCTCAAGCAAAAGTAAAGGAAATGACCTAGCAAAATAATGAGCTTTTATAGCTTCAATGAGGAAGTGACGGAACAGCCTTGAAGATTAACTCTTCAAGTACAAGTTAACCCTTTAAGTGCACATTAACCTTTTAAGTACACGTTTGGTACAGTTTACAATATGCAGTTTACAATGGCAATCCCTAACACACATGTACTCCTGTACTAACAGTGCACATGCATGGGGGATGGCATGGGTTTGGACACGCGCGCACAAACACCCTTTTGGCACCTGAGCCAAAAAAGGTTTGCCATGACTGCTATAGGATGAGAAGAATCTCTTTGCATTCTGGCTTCATTGCCATGTTCATCTTTCATTGTAATCAGCCTATTAGGAATGAGTCCAAACCTGTGTAGAGATGATCATAGCTGCAAACAATCATACTACATCTTTATCTAGATATCTTCTTCCTGGGCAAATCTGCGTTTGGTTCCTATAAAATAAGGAATGAATAATTGGAATTTGTCTAGAATCAGGGGTAGGCAAAGTTGGCTCTTCTGTGACATGCGGACTTCAACTCCCAGAATTCCTGAGCTAGCATGATTGGCTCAGGAATCCTGGGAGTTGAAGTCCACAAGTCATAGAAGAGTTAACTTTGCCTACCCCTACTCTAGATCGCGGGTGTCAAAACTCGCAATGTTACATTGTCACATGACATATCACAATTTTTCTCCCTTCGCTCAATGGGGGTGGGGTGGTCAGTGTGTGAGTTTGACATCCCTGTTCTAGATGAACAGGTCAGAAGCCATTGCCAAAGAGGTTCGTGCCCAACTTCAGCTGATACTTCTGTTGCTAGCAAGTTACTCACACCCTTAGCTTCACCCATCTAGGCTACTGCAATGCACTCTATTTGCATTTGACCTTAAAGAACATTTGGAAACTTTAGTTGGTTCAACATGCAGCTACCTCTGCATTACATTGGTTGCCAGTTGGTTTCTGGATTCAATCTGGTTATGGTTTTAAAAAAAAAATCTATAAAGCCTTTCATGGATTTACCACATGCCAACTTCAACCTGTCAAATTGAATCTAGTAGGAAGAAACTACTGCAAAATGCACACTTTGAAGGAGCTTCAGGGGACTTCTGTTTTTTCATTACAGCAACAATATTGTCAGCTTCACTGCTGCGATCAGGCTGGTTCTGTATTTGCTGGTTTTCCACAAGATTCTGTTTTGTAGAGACTTCCCCTGACTTCTTGTTGCTATCTTTAAATAATAAATAAACGTAAATCTTCTGATTATGTGCTTTCCTTGTGAAAGGCTGTGCAGGCAATGTAGGAATCTCTCTCTCTCTTTCTCTCTGTCTCTCTCCCCCTCCTCTCTCCCACCCTCCCTCCCACTTTTACCCAAATTGGGGTGATTTACTGCCTTACACCATGAATAATTTGATTCATCTATACAATCTTATTATCTGCTGGCTCAGTTTTGAGATAGCTTTCTTAATAACAGAGGTTCATCTTGATCAAGCTTTCTGGCAATTATAAAAAAAGGTTTTAATTCCCAACTACTACTCCTCCACCTACCAATCCTGATCAAAAGAGCGAAAAAAATCAGATTAACCTTCCTTAATACCAATATTAAGATTAAAAGTTCTCCCCCCTCTCCCGTCCAATTACTGTTTCCCAATTATTACTTAGATAAAAACCTAATCCCGTCTAGACTGGTTTTTATCTGAAACTAAATTCTAAGACACAACATTCAAAACCCAATAAAAAAAGAAAAAAAATGCTGCTTGCTTTTTAAGATGTGGACAAAATGGTAGCTTGTATGGTCATTTGTGTGATCCAAATCCAGCCTATATGTAGCAGGAGCAAGATAAACAATTTTTATCTTGGCTTTTTAAATTTGCGTCTTGCCATGGTTAGCCTTAATTGATTATTCTTTCAAGTAAGAATGGCTGAAAAAATCTAGTGCCTGCTTTGTTACAACATAAATTCAGCTAGTTTTCCTGATTGCTTTTTCACGCAATATTCCTTGAGTGTGCATGTTTATGGGATCAGAATAAAATTGCTGATGAAGGAAGAAGAGATCATGCCTCATTCACATATTAGAGCATTTTGTTTTGTTGGCTTTCCCTTACACTTTGTTTTACTAAAAGATTGGAGGGAACACTTCATCTTTAAACCTGCTAGCATACATGAATTAACAGTTGAAGCATGTCAGGCTGTGATCGTAACGTCCTATTCTCTTCTATACATAGCTTAACTGGAAGGTAATGTTGAAACTCTTATTTGAGGAAAAACGTCTTATATCCTAAGAGGACATCAGGCTAATAGTTTTAACTCGTCACAAGAATTGCTGTAGCTGCAGCACTTTAGATGGGAATTATCTTCAACTGCCTCTTGCACATGCTTTTGTCTACTAAGTCTTTGTCGATTATAGTCCTGGTAGGGTTAATTCTCCTGCTTCATTAATTGTCCCTCCCTTGGAATGAATAGCCTGCCTCTGAGATAGCTTGAACCCCTCTGATGACAATATCTGTGCGATGTGGGTCCCAAGGGCCATTCCATCTCTTTAAAGGTGAAACCAATAACCTACTTTCTTTTTACTTTACTTGAAACCAATAACCTACTTTCCAACAAACAATTCGGCTTCAGGAAAAAATTATCCTGCAATCTGCAACTCTTACACTGTAAAAACATATGGACTACCCAACTTGATCAGGGTAGATCAATAGATGCAATCTATATAGACTTTTGCAAAGCCTTTGACTTAGTAGTTCATGACAAACTTCTTCTGAAACTAAAATCCTATGGCATCGCTGGACCTCTGCATGATTGGATCCCACCAGACAACAAGTGGTCAAAATAGGTAACGCCATATCTAATCCTGCTCCAGTTAACAGTGGCGTCCCACAAGGCAGTGTTTTAGGACCTACTCTCTTTATACTCTACATAAACTATCTCTGTGACAATATCACAAGCAATTGTGTTCTCTTTGTTGATGATGTTAAACTATTTAATACCTCTGGCAATACTTCTACCCTTCAAAAGGACCTTGACCATGTAGCTGAATGGTCTAACAACTGGCAACTTCAAACCTCTACCAACAAATGCTCCGGCCTACCCATTGGTAAAAAGAATCTGAATACTAAATACATACTTGGTAAAACTGAACTCACAGAGGACCCTCACTCAGTCAAAGACCTTGGAGTACTCATTTCCAATGACCCAGAGCCCACTGTAACAGCATTGCCAAAAAAGCATTAAGAATTGTAAACCTAACCTTACGTACCGTGTTTCCCCGAAAGTAAGACAGTGTCTTACTTTCTTTTTATCCCCAAAAGCCCCACTATGTCTTACTTTCGGGGTATGTCTTATATTGGGGAAAAAATTGTCAAATTTTTTGTTTTAACCATAAAATTAACATTTATTAACAACCTGAACAGTATTGTATTCACCACAAAAGAGCAGATGATACCCCAGTATGCCAGTGTGTATGTTTTACTGATGTATGATTAATACTGTGTGCATTACCGTATTTTAAGCAGGAGGCGGCAGTGACAAGTGCAGGGGACGGCGCGGTGACGTATGGAGAGGGGGACGGCGCGGTGACGTATAGAGAGGGGGGCGGCGCGGAAGTGGGCAGGAGGCGGTGCTCATTAAGATCAGAGGGAGGTGGCAGACGCGGTGACGTATGGAGAGGGGGACGGTGCGGACGTGGGCAGGAGGCGGCGCGCAGCTAGATGAGAGGGAGGCGGCAATACCCCTGTGTTTCCCCGAAAGTAAGACATATGTCTTACTTTCGGGGTACGGCTTATATTAGCCGACCCCCCTGAAACCCCCGATACGTCTTACAATCGGGGGTGTCTTACTATCGGGGAAACAGGGTAGCTTCTTCTCTAGAAACACTGATTTATTAACCAGAGCATACAAAACATTCGTCAGACCTATTCTAGTAATACAGCTCACCTGTGTGGAATCCACACTGCATATCAGACATTAATACAATTGAAGGAGTCCAGAAATACTTCACAAAAAGAGTCCTTCACTGCTCCTCACGTAACAAATTACCCTACTCCTCCAGACTTTAAATACTACCTGTATGACAATCGTTAAGTGTTGTACCACATGATTCTTGACAAATGTACAGTATCTTTTTCTTTTATATACCCTAAGAGCATATGCACCAAGACAAATTCATTGTGTGTCCAATCACACTTGACCAATACAATTCTATTCTATTCTAGAAAATTTGCAACCTCCAGAACCGCCTGCTACCGCACGAATCCCAGCGAACGATAAAGTCCCACAGAGTTGGCCTTCTCCGGGTCCCATCGACTAAACAATGTCGTTTGGCGGGCCCCAGGGGAAGAGCCTTCTCTGTGGCGGCCCCGGCCCTCTGGAACCAACTCCCCCCGGAGATTAGAATTGCCCCCACCCTCCCTGTCTTTCATAAAATATTCAAGACTCATTTATACCACTAAGCATGGGGGAGTTGAGATATTCCTTCCCCCTAGGCCATTACAAGTTATGCATGGTATGTCTGTGTGTATGTTTGGTTTTATAATAAGGGTTTTTAGTTGTTTTATTACTGGATTGTCACATGCTGTTTTTATCATTGTTGTTAGCCGCCCCGAGTCTACGGAGAGGGGCGGCATACAAATCCAATAAATTATTATTATTATTATTATTATTATTATTATTATTATTATTATTAACTACATTGTCTCCGAACTGATTTAACTGTTGTTCATAAAATCATACAACATAATGTGCTCCCTGTCAGTGACTATTTCACCTTTAACAACAGCAACACAAGAGCACGTAATAGATATAAATTGAATGTAAATCGCTCCAAACTTGACTGCAGAAAATACGATTTCAGCAATAGAGTGGTCACCGCCTGGAACACATTACCTGACTCTGTTGTTGCTTTCCCCAACCCCAAAATCTTCAACCTTACATTATCTACAATTGACCTCTCCCCTTTTCTAAGAGGTCTGTAAGGGGCGTGCATAAATGCACTTTTGTGCCTAATGTCCCTGTCCTGCTGTCTTATTATCCTTTC
Organism: Erythrolamprus reginae; assembly: GCF_031021105.1. NCBI lineage: Eukaryota > Metazoa > Chordata > Lepidosauria > Squamata > Dipsadidae > Erythrolamprus > Erythrolamprus reginae. Next base: position 272,651,102 of record NC_091951.1, on the reverse strand, counting down.
TATGACTACGTTCTACTTATGTTATGTTAATATGTACAGTAGTACCTCTAGATACGAGCTGCTCCACATGCGAGTATTCCAAGTTACGAGCCACCAGGGGAGCGAAATTTCTTTTCGAGACCCGAGCTCTAATTCGGGATACGAGCCGAGCATCCACTAGGTGGCACAAGAATCCTTGCTTCTGGTTATCTCGGAGGGGAAAAACAAAGTCTAAAGCCATTTGTTCCAGATACGAGTTGTTTCACATACGAGCTCCGTTCTGGAATGAATTAAACTCGTATCTAGAGGTACTACTGTATTATAATACTACACTTGTTTGACAAATAAATAAAATAAATAAAAATTAAATTAAATTTAAAAGGTGTGAAGTTCCCAGAAAATGAATGGTGGGTGTGAGCTTATCAGGCTCCTTCTATAGCTGCTAGTCTCCATTTTGAATCCATCTAGAAAGCTGAATCTATCTAGAATCCTCCAGGAGTTGAGCAACATATAAATCAAACAAATAAATAAATCTCTCTATGAAAGTTGAAAGTGCAGAGGAGGAGGGGGAGAGGAAGACTGTGGGGATGGGATCCTTTTGCTTAATTAAATTTAGTTATCTTTAATTGTCCTGGCCACTGCTTAGAGTTATGGCTAATTACCATCTCTTGATTTGGCAATAAAGCCTTAAAACAACGTGTGCAAGCAATTCCAGTAATGAGTAGTAATGAAATTGTCTCTCCAGCATTGCAGTCAGTAGGCTTAGTGGAAAGAGTAACATGTTATTTATGCCACTCATTGTTAAATTCAGGAGATTTGTGGATTTGTGTTAGTTCTATGTGTTAAATATTTATTGATGTGACAAATTTTAAAGTTATTTGGAAACACTTATTTTTTTTGAAATTGCAATAGTCCAGGACTACAATTTATATTATTTTAGTGCATGGTTTGATAGTAGTTCAGGCTCCAGAGCTGTCCTTATTTATAAAACGTCCATTTTGCTTTGCAATATAAAATATTTTTCTGCTACTTTTCATAATACCTGTCTGCAAGTCCTTAAATAAAATGTCTTTTCCTGATTCCCTACCAATCTTTACTGTGAATCGGATGAGCAGATCATTTTACATTCAGCTGGCAAGAATAGGATACTGTTAAAAATAAAGGAATAGTGGCAGGTAAAGGTTAGACTGAAAAGCATGGATAAAAATGGTGTCTTTGAAGTTTTGCTATCACTTGGCAGGGGTTGCTTGCCTGCTGATTTTTAACCTTTTTTTAATGACTAAGTAGGATTTCTCTCTCTTTCCCTTTTCTGTTTAGATACCTCTTTCCCTTGCTTCATCTCCGTCCAGTTTTATATTGCTCCCTTTCCTTTCCCTTCCCTTCTCATGGCTTATCTGCATTCTGATATTTTTATTTTTATTTTCTGACTCTCCTGGGAGGGAAATATGTTTCCTCTTGTATGTTCTGTTGGAAAAAATGACCTATGTTTGTAAAAGAGAATTATTGGTACATAGAGGTACAGTAATTTTATGAATAGATTACTTTATTTAACAAGCAATTTATTTTAATCAGTAATATTGATTCATTTTCTTTCTATCCCTGCCTTTTTTTGAAATGTGGTCTTTGGCAAGTAGAGTGATACCTCGTCTTACGATCTTAATTGGTTCCCCGACAAGATTTGTAAGGTGAAAAGTTTGTAAGATGAAACAATGTTTCCCATAGGAATCAATGGAAAAGCGATTAATGCGTGGAAGCCCAAAACTCACCCCTTTTGCCAGCCAAAACGCCCGTTTTTGCACTGCTGGCTCCCCTACATGGGAAACCCCTACATGAGGCTCCCCTACATGGGAAACCCCTACATGAGGCTCCCCTACATGGGAAACCCCACATTCGAACTTCCGTGTTTTTGTGATGCGGGGGAATCCCAGCAGCGCAAAAAAGGGTGCTTCACTGGCAACGGAAGTCCGGAGGTGGGGTTTCCCAGCGAGGGGAGCCTCAGCAAAATTGCAGCATCGCAAAAACACGGAAGTCCTCAAAACCCCACCTCCGGACTTCCGTTGGCAGCGAAGGGCCCATTTTTGAGCTGCTGGGATTCCCCTGCAGCATCGCAAAAACACGGAAGTCCAGAAGTGGTGTTTCCCATGGAGGGGAGCCTCAGGGGAATCCCAGCAGTGCAAAAACAGGCCCTTTGCTGGCAACAGAAGTTTGGAGGCGGGGCATCCCAGTGGCAGCGGCTTGGGTCTGTAAGGTGAAAATAGTTTGGAAGAAGAGGCAAAAAAATCTTAAACCCTGGGTTTGTATCTCGAAAAGTTTGTATGACGAGGCGTTTGTAAGACAAGGTATCACTGTATATCTAAATGGCTACAATCATATACAAACAAATATTTCGCCTGCGCACATTTTATATTCTCTCCCCCCCCCACCCCCATGTAGTTGTTTTGTATCCTCTTTCCCATTTCCAATAATTTCTTGATATTTCTCATGCTGTCTGTCTAATCAATCAGCCTATTCTGTTCTGTTGGACACTTAGTCTTCCTAGTCAATTCATTCTCTCAATTGTTGTTAGTGATTTCTCCTTATAGTAACTATTCTTTTTTGACATTCCAGTTGTGGAAAATTCTTATTTATGAGACTTTAACTTTTTTTAATTTTTGGCGAAAGTGGAAATGTGAACTAATTGTCTACTTTTTATATGTAATAAAGTGTTCTTTTTGTAACTTCTTTACAGCCTCAACCCACAAAATGTCAGTAGAATAGGTGAAATAACTAATGGAACCTGCCATGAACCATTTTGAAGGACCACCTGAAGGAGAGGTCAGTGATGAACTAGGAAACAGAGAAGTGAATGAATCTGTAGAGGCAGACCTAGAACATTCTGAAGTAGAGGAAGAGCAGCAACAGTATGCCACTCATTACGCAAGATGTGCCAATGGCAGCCATGAACGACCTTCTAGGCAAGAAGAGGAAAGCACACTAACACGATCAGCCAGCACTGAAAGCGGCTTCCATTATCACACTGACACTGCTGAAGGAGATGTGATAGCCATAGCAGAAGACAGCTATGAAGGTGACAGAGTCCTCGAGAATGAGGATGAGAGCGCCTACGCGGTGCAGTACCGACCTGAAGCTGAAGAGTACACTGAAAATGCAGAGGCAGAGCACGCCGAAACCATTCATAACCGAACTCTTCCCAACCACTTGCACTTTCATTCCATTGAGCACGAGGAAGCCATGAATGCAGCGTATTCTGGTTACGTGTACACTCACAGGCTCTTCCATCGCGGGGAAGATGAGCAGTACGCGGAGCCCTATGCTGATTACGGGCTGCAGGAACATGTGTATGAAGAGATAGGTGACACGCCTGACCTTGACGTGCGGGAAGGTCTTAGACTGTACGAGCAAGAGAGGGAAGAAGCTGACAACTATCGAAAGGAAGCTTTGGGTGCACGCCTTCACCACTATGACGAGCGCTCCGATGGGGAGTCCGACAGTCCTGAAAAGGAGGCGGAATTTGCCCCATATCCTCGCATGGACAGTTATGAACAAGAGGAAGACATAGACCAAATAGTGGCTGAAGTCAAACAAAGCATGAGTTCTCAGAGCCTGGACAAAGCTGCTGAAGAAATGCCAGAAGCCGAACAAAATATGGACATGAACATTCCCGCTAACATGCGCCATGAAACCAACAATCAGGTTTCGACCAACGCTAGACCTGGAAATGCAGGCGAATCAGTGCAAAGGTATAGCAAGGAAAAAAGGGATGCCATATCACTGGCAATTAAAGACATTAAGGAAGCTATTGAGGAAGTGAAAACAAGGACTATTCGTTCTCCATATACTCCCGATGAACCAAAAGAACCCATCTGGGTGATGAGACAGGACATCAGCCCGACCAGGGATGGCGAAGATCAAAGACCACTAGAGGGAGATGTGAGTATGCCAACTTTTGAATTGCACTTTGAAAGCAAACGTGTCAGAATTTTCATTAGATTATCACTTTATATCTTTGGCAGGTTGGGTGTAGGTTTTTAATCTGCTTTGCAAAACGTATTACCCACAATAAAGCTGAATGCTCTTTTTAAAAATGTGCTTTAAAATTATAATTATTAAAATATGAACTTCCTCTTGACTACCTTTTGATCCTTGCTGTATATCAAACAAAAAGGAGGGGGAAAAATTAAGATGGTTTGCATAAAACATCAACTTTCTTGACAAGAATTCTAAATAGTTGTGCTTATGAATTTGTTTTTGTCATCAATAGTGTATTGGCTGTGCAGAAACAGAATGTCACGCTAAGCTATTGTTAGCCCTTTTGAAATATGTGACTTTTTAAATCATCCATAGAGCAGATGTTTCCCTGCCATAATCCACATAACATTGTCTCATAGTTCAATATTTATTTTTTCCCCAAAATTTTCTTGCTTTCAGTGCAGCATCTCCAATGCCCCATTATGGTATTTTTATGTTTGGCATGCTAAAATGCCAGGTTTTTAAAATTTCTATGCAAATTTAATTCCAGAAAGGTGCACATAATAGATTTTGGTAGAATTTATTAGTTTGTTTATTTTAATTTATTGGCTGCCCAACTCCAGTGACTTCTGGGCATCGCATCAAGCAAGGAAAAATATGAAAACAGGTAAAAACATTGAATCAAGCAGACAGCTCAGACTAAAATAATGTAATACACGGCTAGTAGAGAATATTTATAGCTCAGGGTTGAACTGTGGGATCTTTGGGGCTCTCTGAGCTTGGTTGATTTCTTGCAGACATTTCAGTGATGATATTATCTAGTTTGGTAATGAAACATATGCAAGAAAATAACCAAACTCAGAAAACACCAATGACTTACAATTTAATATATAAGAAGAACAACAAGAGGCATTTTACAATATACAGTGATACCTTGGCTTACAAACTTAATTGGTTCCGGGACGAGGTTCTTAAGGTGAAAAGTTTGTAAGCTGAAACAATGTTTCCCATAGGAATCAATAGAAAAGCGATTAATGTGTGCAAGCCCAAAACTCACCCCTTTTGCCAGCCGAAGCGCCCGTTTTTGCGCCGCTGGGATACCCCTGAGGTTCCCCTCCATAGGAAACCCCACCTCTGGACTTCTGTGTTTTTGCGATGCTGCAGGGGAATCCCAGCAGGGGAATCCCAGCATCGCAAAAACAAGTGCTTCTCTGGCAATGGAAGTCCGGAGGTGGGGTTTCCCATGGAGAGGAGCCTCAGGGGAATCCTAGCAGCGCAAAAACGGGTGCTTCGCTGGCAACTGAAGTCCAGAGGCGGGGCATCCCAGCGGCGGTGGTGAGTTTGTAAGGTGAAAATAGTTTGTAAGAAGAGGCAAAAAAATCTTAAACCCCAGGTTTGTATCTCGAAAAGTTTGTATGACGAGGCGTTTGTAAGATGAGGTATCACTGTACTGGACATATTGTATAATAATAATAATAATAATACTGGACAGGCAGAAACAGTTGGAAACAAGCAATCTCATACATACAGATCCTATCCCATACCAAGATTTGTACGTAATAATCAGACCTTGAATTACACTCAGAAGCCAACCGATAACTAATACAATTTGCATAGCAGTGGTGAAATATAGGCACATTGAGAGACACCCATTACAAGGGGACACAATCTGAAGTTAGTTGGGGGAAAGATCAAAAGCAACATGAGAAAATATTATTTTACTGAAAGAGTAGTAGATCCTTGGAACAAACTTCCAGCAGACGTGGTAGATAAATCCACAGTAACTGAATTTAAACATGCCTGGGATAAACATATATCCATCCTAAGATAAAATACATAAAATAGTACAAGGGCAGACTAGATGGACCATGAGGTCTTTTTCTGCGTCAGACTTCTATGTTTCTATGTTTCTATTACTGTCCATGTCACTGCATTTTGAACGAGTTGCAACTTCTGGGTGGTTTTCAAGAGCAGCCACAATTAGGTTGTATTGCAATCTAACCATAAGATGACCATGACAGTCTGAAGGGCCTCCTGATCAAGGAAAGTGTGCAAAGACAAGAACTGTCACCTGCTCTTTGAGCAGTAGCTGCGAATCCCGAAGGAACACCAAAACTGCACATCCGTCTTGGCTGTGGAAGTTTAGCCTCATCCAAAATCAAAGATGATGACATCCCCAAAACAGGAGGTCCAAACAGTTGCAGCTTTGTTAGGATTGAGCCAAACTCTGTTCTCCCCCATCCAGACAGCCTGTAGATACTTGTTAAGGAGTGAGCAGAGTGACCCTTGAGTTACCAAGGATGCACAGAGGAAACGTGGAGGCCTAGCAGATATCCAGCTGGTAGCTCAGAGATATGAGTAATGGTTCAGTAAGACAAACCAGATATTGCCCTCGGAGCGAACCCACCAACTCAAAAGCCCTTATTTTCAGGGTAAAACCAAACTCTTTATTGAGAAAAGCACACACAGTGACAAGCAGATTTTGAACGGAAAGGAAAGGGGAATTTTTTCTCTCTCCACAATTAAGCATAAATAGAGTCTGGGAAAGGCGCCAAACTCGGCCTAATTGGAATTCATTAGATAACAAGTCCATTTATCATTTAAGCATATAAATCAGCTCACCCAAGGAAAAATCCTCCAGCAGATAATGTCTTTTATTGAGGCAGAAATCATGGTTTTGAAGCCTTGTTCAAGCACACCCCTGCTCTACAACCTCTTCCATGAACGGCGTTGAAACCCCACACCCAATTACCCAAAATCCTTTGCCTTTATACTGGCTTAGGCTGTAAGCTAATACCTTTTGCTATTCAATTCCTCTTCTCAACAATCTCCTATAGCGAGGATCTATCCACTGACTATCCCTTCCAATGTCTTCCTCATCTTCTGACTGGGACCACTCCCCCATTGTCATATCAGCCCCCTCTAGTGGTTACTCGAGTTCACTCAGGTCACTTTCTCCCTCACTCTCTACATCAGCTGGCAACCCCCCTGGCCCAGGGTATCCAGAGAGGCCTGGCTCATCATCCTCAGAATCTGACATGACCTGAAGTGGACATGAAGCACTTACAACAGATATATCAAGTGTATAACTATTATTTTACTTTGCCAAATATCAGTCAAGAACAAACCTAATCATACACAGTTAAACCAGCCATTACATATACAATACTATATCTTACTTGTTCAGCTTACAAATACATAAACCAGCATTTAGCTCAAAGTAGTCCCTGAGAACATAACAGTAATAGCAGAGAATAATCAGGGGGGGGGGGGAGAGAGAGAGAGACGCTTCTGGCTCCCTCTTATAGCTAACTACAACACTAACTCTTAAAGCTATAGTGTTATAATTTCATTTAAACATACATTGATAGTTTGTTTATATATTGCCAAACCCAACCAGTTATGTGCTCCCCTTTGGGTAGTCAATATATAAACTCTATGCATTTCCAGCATTTAACATTGAGTCTAACAAAACTGAATTGAGTGCTAACAATACTGAATCAGTGCATTGACAGCTTCACCTGTATCATTCAGGATGGAGATGTAAAGTTGGATACCATCAGCATAGTGATGATGCTGTACCTCAAACTGGCAGATGACCTCATCAAGTGTTTTCAGGTAGATATTGAACAGGATAGGGGAGAAGTGACAAGCCCTGAGACACCCCACATGTGAAGGGCCACAGATGTGATTTCTTCCCCCGTGTCTATACTGACTGGAAATGACCATTACAGAAGGAGGCGAACCACTGGAGTACTGTGCCTTGAGCTCCTAATTCCCATAGCCAGCCCAGATGGATAATGTGGTTGAAGTATTGAAAGCTACTGAACTACCAAGGAGCCCTAGGATGGAAGCACCACTCCCATCCTGAAGAGTCATCAGCAAGCATGACTAGTGTTATCTTTGCACTGTACCTTGACCTGGTGCCAGATCGAAAGCACTCCAGATACCAATTCAAGATCTTCCAAGATCCTTTGTAGCTATCATTCAACTATGTTTTCCACAGTCTCCATCAGAAAAGGAAAATTTGAAACTGGCTGTTAATTTTCCAACAGACATCATTCTTCAACAATTATTTGGTTATGACTTCTTGAAGAAGGGATTTACTGCTACCTCCTTCAAGGCTGGTGGGACCACCATCTCTCTTAAAGAGGCTCGAATTATCAGATGAAGCCATTCTATGGTCATCTCACGGATTGTTTTAATAACCCAGGACATCCAGGATCTAGGAAACAGAGGGTTGGACTAACAGGCAAGAGCAATTTCTTGGGCATAAGAATTAAGAATCAGTCCAGATAACTTCCCAAGATTCTTCCTTGGGCAACTTATTAGGATTTGCCTATTAGAGTCTAATTCCAAACTAATCTGAATGACTTTTCCTATCAGATACCCTAAACATTCCTCACCACAGTATTGGAGATAATCCTGTGGCCCAAGAACCCCAATAGGGAGTGGATCATCCTAAACAGAGATGTCATGCAGAATTAGCGTTGTTTTTCTCCCTTATTGCTACAGTGGAAGCCCAAATATGGTCTTTTACTCAGACTTGCTCAGATTTGCTCTTTATCTTTCTCCAGTGGTACTCTAGGCACCATTTCTTTCGTAAATGGAATGCATTAATTTGTCTATTCATCTGCTATGATTATTTGCGAGATGTTATAAAATATTTTGGAATACAAGTCGGTGCTGATACACCTTATGTTTTAGACCACTGTTTGAAAGATGTACCAATTAGGCCCAGAGAGATGTAGCTTGCATCAAGAAATCAATGTGCAAGTCAAAAATGAGATTCTAGCTCCAAATGCAATATTACATACTAGTATTTGCTTGCTCCCACAAAGTATGCAATATCCTTTTGATAGACGAAAAACTACGTTGTTTGTATGTATGTGTTGGCTTGTCTCAGTTAGCTATGCCAGCGTTTCCCAACCGGTGTGCCGCGGCACACTAGTGTGCCGCGAGACACAGTCAGGTGTGCCGCCAAGCTCCTAGGGAAGCTCCAGCTGGGTGGGGCGCTGCCGGTGCCTCCGAGCTCCCACTCGCAGCTGTCCCCCGGTTCCTGCCCGTTGCTGCGGTTTCTGGCGCTCTCCTGCTGGGCCCCAAAGAAGGAAGGCGGGGAAAAGGAGAGCTTGATTCTTCGCGCCTCCTTTTTCCTGCCTTCCTTCTTTGGGGCCCAGCAGGAGAGCGCCAGAAACCGTGGCATCAGGCAGGAGCCGGGGGACAGCTGCGAGTGGGAGCTCGGAGGCACCGGCAGCGCCCCGCCCAGCTGGAGTTTCCTGGCGTCGGCAGCAAGTGTCCTTTGGGCCCGGCGGGAGGGCACTGGCGGTGGGAGTGGGAGCGTGCCGGCTGCAGCGGCCCCAGGCGGTCGCGCGAAGATGGGGGCGGCGAGAGGGAGCATCAGCGCCACCCCTCTACGAGCAGCAAGAGCTTCAGCGACAGGGCACACCGTTTGCCTTTTGGCTCCGTCGCTGAGGCTTTTGCTGCTCATGGAGGGGAAGGGGCCAATGCCCAAAGCCTCAGCGACGTTTGGCTGCCGGGGGGGTGGGGAGGAGAAAATCCTCCCCCCCTCCAGGAGCAGCAAAAGCCTAAGTGACGGATCGCGCCGTTTGCCTTTCGGCTCCGTCGCTGAGGCTTTTGCTGCTCGTGGAGGGGGGGTTGGCGGTGCCGATGCCAAATGCTTTCCCTCCGCGGTGGGGGGTGGAGGGCAGGCGCAGTCAGCCCCAGGAGACAAAGAGGGAATGAGAGAAAGGAAAGAGACAGAAAGGGAGGGAGAGAAAGAACAAGTGAGAGATAGAAAGGATAGAGAGAAAGGGAATGAGAGAAAGGAAAGAGAGAGAAAGGGAGGGAGAGAAGGAATGAGGGAAAAAGGGAGGAAGAGAGAGAAATGAGAAACATGAGAGAGAAAAGGGGGAAAGACAGGAGAAGTACCCAGAAATGAGACAGTGGTATAAATTTCAGGAGGGATGATTGATGATTGACTGTACAGGTATTTATAAGGGGATGTTACATGGGATTGTATATATGAGGGGGGTATGTATGTATTTATTTATTTATTTATTTATTTGTTAGATTTGTGTCATTTTGGTTGGTGGTGTGCCCCAGAATTTTGTACATGTAAAAAATGTGCCGCGGCTCAAAAAAGGTTGAAAATCACTGAGCTATGCTATGAAACCTTCGACAATACCGAGCAGAGAATTTTAACAGAGCGTGGATGTGTGATAAAGCCAAGACACAGACTTAGTTAAATAAGTATTATTTACATATAAACAAAATGTAAACAATCCAGAATAAGCACGAAGCAAATACAGAATAATACGCACTGAGCAATTACAAGATTAGCACAAAGCAAAACACAATATAGATAAAAGCACAAAGCTTATATAAGCATGAAGCTTAAACACAATATAGATAACGCACGAAGCTAAAATACAATAAAAGCACAAAGCTAATACAAGCACGGAGCTTAGAAAAACAACTCCCCCGTCTCAGGCAAAAGTAAAGTAAAGGAAATGACCAAGCAAAATAATGAGCTTTTATAGCTTCAATGAGGAAGTGACGAAACAGCCTTGAATATTAACTCTTCAAGTACAAGTTAACTCTTTGAGTGCACATTAACTCTTTCAGTACAGGTTACAATATGCAGTTTACATTGGTAATCCCTAACACATGTACTCCTGTACTAACAGTACATATGTCGCTAGGCAAAACACTCATTCTGTATGCCCGCATACTAAAATATAATTAACAAACAAGCAAAATGTACTCACAGTACGCAAGCAAAAGCAAGCTTCCTAAGAAAATGCAGACAAAACGAATGCATCCTGTATTTTTCCTTCCTAAGAATATATTTAAGACCCCAAAGTCTTATATTTAAAAAAATAAAAATAGTGCTGAAGATTTAGCACTTTATTGCATGTAGGTCACCCAGTTAAAAACCAATATAATTTTGAACACCAGAAGGGAAGATAAGGTCTTTGTGCATCTCTCAAGGAATGAATTATTGGGCTCCCTGGTGACCACAGATTGGGTATTTCAGACTTCTGAATTAATTCCAGATTCTGTTCTTCCAGAAGAAGTGGCTAGAACATTTGTAAAATTACAGATTGTCTGTGATAATGGCATATTGGACCCTCACTATTTTTCTGATCAGAGGCAAGATAAATCCACAGTAACTGAATTTAAACATGCCTGGGATAAACATATATCCATCCTAAGATAAAATACAGAAAATAGTATAAGGGCAGACTAGATGGACCATGAGGTCTTTTTCTGCCGTCAGACTTCTATGTTTCTAAGTTTCATTTAGTAACCATTGCCGTTACCACTGTTTAGAAACCATTAGTTTAGAAACCAATGTACATATTATTTTAAAGTCATTTCCACTGAAGACGTTGCATTTTGTGCAGTTATATGTTTATCGAATAAAGGCATCCCTTCCTGAGTTTGTGCGCCCTCTCTTTTGGGACTAACAGAGCAATAACTTTGTACAGTGAATAGCTCTCAGCCCTGTTGAAGAACAGTTCGTGAAAGCCTTTATTTGGTTTGCAAGCTTCAGACAGCCCACCAATTTGTTTTCACACAGTTTTAAAAATTATACACATAGGCAATCAAACCATATTTGATGAACTGGAGTTTTAACATTTTTTGAAAAAAACAATGTGTATCTTCACCTCTTTGTTGAGGTAATGCTCATTCTATTTTTAACTTAGTTCTGAATCCGATGCTACAGTTATTTTGTAAAGCTTCTGGGTTGTTGTTTTTTCCTACAGCAAGGACAATCTATTATTAATAAAGGCAATAGAGAAGGTTGCACTGAATAATTGAGTAGGTTTCAGGTGATGGAAGAAGAGGCTAAAGGATTGTGACCAACAATATGGATGTGAAAAAGTAATTCCGCATTTGCTTAAAAGAATGGTTTTGAAGTTGCACTTCAGAAAGCTGATGGGAGGGCATTTTATTTAGTGCTAATGCCCAAAATTATACAATGAAGACCCGCATGCCAAAATAGCACACTTTTTTCAATGCTGTAATAGACCTTGGTTAATTTATTAATTGTCTCTGCCTCTTACTTCAGTTTCTTTTATTTTGCAAACTTAATTCAGCTTCAATTACAAATAATACAAAAAAGAAATAAACAAACATTTTGGTTTGAAAATAATAGCGGTCATAAGGAGACAATAATATAATTGTGTCACAACACTGGCTTTTTTTAATTTAGGTTTTTAAATAGACAAAATTTCCTTTTTCAAGAGTATTTAATACTTCGTTACATGTCATGAGTCTTGGGTTGTGTATGTGTGTGTGTATACGTCATTCTTCAACCTTTAGATTAGTGGTTCTCAACCTCAGGGTCAGGACCCCTTTGGGGGGTCAAACGACCATTTCACAGGAGTCACCTAAGACCCTGGGAAAAGACAAATTTCCCATGGTGTTAGGAACTAAAGCTTCTATTTTGGTGCCTTGGAGCATATTTTTACAATCTGACCAACCAAGTGTTTACAGTGGGGGTGTCCCTCTGACCTTTCTGCCAATCAGCTTAAAGCTCTGTTGGGACAATTAGCATTAGACTTTTGGTTGGAGGTCACCACAACATGAGAATTGTACTAAGGCAGTGGTTCTCATTCGAATGCCGCGACCCCTTAATAGAGTTCCTCATCTTGTGGTGACCCCCAACTATAAGTTTAGCGCCAATTCTTCCAACAGATCTTTAAGCTGATTGGCAAGAGGTCAGAGGGACCCCCCCCCTTTAAATGCCTGATTGTTGGATTGTAAAAATATGTTCCGAGATGCCAGAATAAAAGCTTTAGTTGCTAACACCATGGGAAATTTGTCTTTTCTCATGGTCTTAGTTGACCCCTGTGAAATGGTTGTTTGACCCCCAAAGGGGTCCCGACCCCAAGGTTGAGAACCACTGCTTTAGATGCTAGAAGTTGTCTACTGTTCAGGGGCAGGAGTCCTAGTGTAGAATATGTTACAGTCTTTATTACATAGTTACACTTTTCTACAAAGTTTGGATAAATTCTTTGCAGAGCACATATGTTATACTGTATTCAAATTGTATTTGCAGATATTTGTGTTAATATGATAAAGTCATACAGTCTCTCTCTCTCTCTCTCATTCACACACACACACACAGACACACCACACACTCATCACTGTTAGATTTTCGAAAATAACATTACAATGAGTGCACTCATTCAGGGACTATTTGAACTTGTGATGGCACAAGTGGTATTTACAACTGGCTCTCAAAGTTTCATCCATGACAGCGCACCCACTGTCATGTGATTGCAATCTGGGCACTTGGCAATCAGTCTGGATTTCTAAACTTTGCAATGTCTTGTGGTCGCACAGTCACAGCTGTGACTTTCTCTGTTGACTTCCCATGAGCAAAGTCAATGGTGAAGTCTTTAGGAACTTGGAAGTTGTGGTCATATGATTTAATGGCTTAATGGCCTCTTTTTCAATAGTAGTGAGATCCATCATTGCTAAGTGACATGGTCATATAATGTTGAACTTCTGATTACAATTACCGTTGTTAAGTAGGGCAGTGTTTCCCAACCTTGGCAACTTGAAGATATTTGGACTTCAACTCCCAGAATTCCCCACCCAGCGAATGCTGGCTGGGGAATTCTGGGAGTTGAAGTCCAGATACCTGCAAGTTGCCAAGGTTGGGAAACACTGAAGTAGGGAATACATATAGCAGTTTTTCTCTTCCTTACATTTATTCTATTTTCATATCATTTTCCCCCCACTTCTTTCTTCTCTTTCCTGGTCTGATTGATTTTTGATTCAGTATCACAAAATGATGTGTCTCACATTCAGAAGCTCTTATTCTTTCAATTTTTTATTATAAACAACTAGATTAGCCATGCTGTTGAATTTGTTTCTTTTGCATGCGTACAAAAGATGTTTAAATCATGTATTTGAAAGGAATATTGAATATTGAATAATTAAAATGAGTATTTAAAACAACAATTTCATTTATGCTGGTATGTATTTAATTCTGCATTTCTCACAATGATCAGTAGAAAAATTTCCAAATGTATCATTGGTTTTTAAAAGAACCATGGAGAAAATGTTCTATCTGGTTGCTTTGACAATCATCTGATGACTCATAATGAATCAATTTAAAATAAACTAAATAATCTAAATGCTTTTTCTATTTCACATGTTGATAATAGTATTTGCTACTGTATTGCTATTATTTTGAAGCCATTAGTAGGATTAAATTCTGATAGAAAGAGGCTCCTGAAAAGCAATAAAATAAAAAGAATAGACAACTGAGAGCCTTTTATAGCTATTTGCTATAGTAGAATAACCTTCTTACGGCTATTAAATAACAGAGAAGGTTAATCTACATAGGTAGCACAGCAACATCTCCTATTACTGGTTTCATTTTCAAGTCTTGAGCGTATAATACCACTGGAAAAAACAATTTGCTGCCATCTGCTAGTGGATTATTTTCTTGTTGAACAGCAACATCAAAATGGAGAATTTCTGGATGTTCGACACTGAGTATCTTAGGAACATGGTAGGTAAATTATAGAAATAGAATAAATAGTGATAGATGCTGCTGCGCTATGCATGTTTGCTTGGGATTAAATTCTACTGATTTAATTAAGGTTTAGCCCTGCATTGTAGGTACAGATAATATTCATTGAAATGATTTTATTAACGTAATTACAAATTGTTAGTAAGATTGCATTACAGTAAAAATAAGTTTGTTAATTTGTCATAAATAAATAAAGTATATAGATTATATACTTTGTTCTGCCTAATGTATGATATGATAATTTATGTATGATAACTTATAAAACAGGAATTGCATATTGTAAGTATTTGTGTGTGTATATTTGTGCTGGTATTTTTTGTTGAGTGGAAATATATTAATCATAGCACAAGGTCTTGCAAGAGAACAACAATTTTCAACAGAGGCACTGTTGTATTAGTCTGATGTGGTCAGAGCAAATTGCCTGTATTTCGTATATGGATCTGATCTTGGCAATTTAGTATCAGCAACACGATTACATTCAGACACCTAAATTCTTTTGGTATATAAACGTGTAGCATGTAAGAAAAAACATGTATGAAGGAGCAGGGAAGATGAGCAGAAAGAAGATGAGAGATGCCTCCTTACTCTCAAATGTGTCTCAAAATGAATTGGCCACCATTTGGACCTCTATATGATGAACGAAGCAAGAATAAAGGGGTAGGTTGTTTATGTTAACTTTACAAGCCTGTTGATTTCCAGAACTATCATGGGTAAATATTGCTAGAACTCAATCCGAAATTGATAAATAATACAGGTTTTGAAGATAAAACATTATTTATTTACTTATTTACATGGATTTAAAGAATGTCTGACCCAATAATTCTGAACAACCCTTTATATTATTTTTTAAAAAGCTAGAACAATAAAATAAAGCAATAAAGGGGTCGTCATCAGGAAAAGAAAACCAAAGAAAACCAAGTCTTATATCCTCCTTTCCCTAGACCTGGAAAATAATCCAGGTTTTCAATAGTTTTTGGAAATCATCAAGGTAGAAACCATATGGATTGGGAGGAATGAATACTTTGGAGTATTTTGGGCTTTCACTTGTCATCTATCATGACTGCTTAAAACAAATATGGCTTTGGGGGAGTTGCATTGCAGCTGGGTAGGGCCACCGTGCATCCTTTTTCTCCCATTTCTGGAGAGAAGATGCAGTTATCTTTTAAGAAGCATTTTTGAAGCACGTTTTTTACTTTCAATTTGAAATACTTCTCAAGTTCAGTATTGCAGTTTGTGGCTCTCAGTTTTATTTCTTTATGAGTAAATATAAACCTGAAGGTAGTGCTGTGGGAATTCAGTTAAATTAACCGAGTTTACTATTTTTGGGGAACCCTCAATCCAGTTTTGAATCTTGAGACCAAAATAGTAAAATGTTGTATGTTACTTGCTCAGAATTTTATTTCCTTGTATATCCTGTAGTCTCCATCTCCTGATCCATCTTCACCTCAAGGTGCTGAATCGTCAAGTACACAACATCATCAAGATGTCTGTGGTACAGCAGAAACCCCCACCAATAAGGAGGTAAAGTGAAATATTCTTAAAAGCAGTGCATTGATTAGAAATGTTTTCTAAGTTTAATTTTATGTTTTGCATTACACAAACTGGAAAAATTGCTATTTTGTATATGTATTCCTCTTCCTTAAACATTTAAAGATTTCAGCACTACCTGCAGTGCCAATAAATTCCATGTTTGTCAATGAGCAGAAAGGTTTATAAAAATAGGTTACTAAATAATGCTGAAGGGGTGTTAGATTTATTTATTTTCTTTTAAAATATCTTATTTATTTATTCTTATTAAATTTATATGTCATCTAAGTCCCAAAGGACTCCGGGTGGCATCTTCCATAAAGAAGAAGTAGAAATCATATTTTCATATAACTCTACTTCCTATAAATCAGGGCTCTCCAACCTTGGCAACTCTAAGACTTGTGGTCTTCAACTCTGTTAAAGTCCACAAATCTTAAAGTTGCCAAGGTTGGAGAGTCCTGCTATAAAGCAATGTGGCTTTGTTATATACTGACAAAGTTACATAATTTGTAGTATATTGGTAAAACATAGCCGTTGCTTTTCTTTTCTCAGGTTTTATATGTATAGACAAAAAATGCCTTTCTTTGTGATGTTTATAATATTTGTTTGTGATAGGGTAGGTTAGACATTTGCTCCAAACAACAAATAAAAGTAAGTCCCCTTCCTTGTTCTTTAAAGGCAGCAGAGATTTTGATTCTTTGGATGAATTCTTGTGTACTAGGTATGAGAAAGCACAAAATTAGCAGCTGTAACCAGATTCATTAAGTCATGTCTGCTTCATCTGCTTATATGTTTGAATACTGCTACAAAATATGGACCCTAGAAGCAGAAAAGATTTCTAACTGACCAAAAAAAGATGAAAATCCAAATATAATCAAACACAATAACTGAGCATTTGAAACAACGATGCTACGGTATTAATAATAGATGTATGCACATATATTGTGTACATTTCTCATTATGTTTGTTTCATATTAACCAAGACTACTAAACTCCTTTTTGCAAAAGTAATAACTGTAAGTTGTGAATATGACAGTAAAGACTAATAGAAAGTGTTAAGTTTTTCAATATATAGGAGACTTGCCTCTCGAAATTCTTCTATGTTTGAAAAGAAATGACATTTTTTACCCAGTGTCAAAAGAATAAATGTAGTTAGCCACATCTGAAAATCATTCATACTTCTATAATTACTTGTGAAATTCCTCGGGGTTAGTATAATAACATTTGTTCTGATATTAATTTAAATTCCAATATGAGCCTGTTCTCTGATGCCTCCAGTCAAGTTTTTCTTCGATACCATAATGCAATATTTTCCCCTTCATTTGTCCTCCCCCCCTGATATTTGCTATGAAAGGGAGGAAAAACAGAATAGCTATCCTACAACTTAAACCGGTAATTGTGGGAGGATTCTTTTAGGAAATATAGTAGTACCTCTAGATACGAGCTGCTCCACATGCGAGTATTCCAAGTTACGAGCCGCGATGCGAGCGAAATTTCTGTTCAGCACCCGAGCTCAAATTCAGGATACGAGCCGAGCTTCCACTAGGTGGCGCAAGAATCTCCTTGCTTCCAGTTATCTTGGCGCGAAAAACAAAGTTTAAAGGCATTCGTTCGAGATGCGAGTTGATCGACTTACGAGCTCGGGTCTGGAACAAATTAAACTTGTATGTCGAGGTACCACTGGACACGGAATTTCATGGGCGAATCTCTTCACCCACTCAATATGCTATGTTAAGGCCAGAGTAGGGAACCTTCCTGTTGGTAGTTGCATTTCTTCAAAATAATCAGCCAGGGACCACCTTTGGAAGGCAAATTAAAGCAAATGAATGAAGTCAGAGCCCAACTTTAGTTGTGACATGTTTTACCTCTGACAATCTCCCCTTTTTCTGTCTTCCTCTTCGTTCCGTTCTGTAAGAGAACCTAATACAACCAAGGCCAATGATTCAAGGTGGTAGAGAGAGGAAACATATAATCATTTTTGTATAAAACAAAATCCTTAAGGCAAGGTTAATCAGAATATTGCACAGAGTGCTCTTTGTTACAAAGATTATAAATTCCAACCTTTCACCATATACTTTCGATTTCGGAAGGAATCTAGACTTACAGTAATAACAGTAGCCAGAATGAATCAAACCTTTTATATCAGTTAGATTAAGTTTGTGCACATGATAGCAAGCTGTTCTCAGAAACTTTATAAATCTAATTACGCTGCTTTATTATCACACCTATTGAATACAGTAGACAATGTACTATAATCCGTTCATTGCAATTGTATAAATTATTGAAAGAGCTTATTAGTACAATAGGATCAAAAATAATTGCAGACATGTAATGGGTCAGGTGATCATCCCAGTGACAATTCCTTCTGCGAAAACAGAAGTCAGAATTTTACCTAATGCTTACTTTTCAGAAACTGCTTTGTTATAGCAGACTCTTTTCTATTATTTAGTAGTAACTTTTTTCTCACTTGGATCTGCGGTTTTCTTATTCCAAGCTATTGCAGCATTGACAAGCCTATTTACTTTTAAGTTAATCATATCAAAAATTCTGCATGTATTAATAACAAAACTAATAAACCACATAGTTTGATTGACTTGCTCATAAAATCCTTGCGATGAAGAAACCAATAATATAGATCAGTGAGGGCAAACCTTTTTCCCCTCAGGTGCCGAAAGAGCATGCGTGCACGCTATCGTGCATGCGCAAGTGCCCGCACCCATAATTCAATGCCTCCAAAAACAGCTTCCCCCACCCCTGGACTCCCTCTGGACACCGGAAACGGCTTGTTTCCCAACTTCTGGTGGGCCCAATAGGCTCGTGTTTCACCCTCCCCAGACTCCCTGGAGCCAGAAGAGGGTAAAAATGCCCTCCCTCATCCCTCTGGAGGCTCTCTGGAAGCCAAAAACGCCCTCCCAAAGCCTCTGTGTGAGCCAAAAGCCAGCTGGCCAGCACACACATTCACATTGGGCAACGCCTCGGTGCCAGCAGGTATGGCTCCGTGTGCCACCGGTGGCACCCATGCCATAGGTTTGCCATCACTGATATAGATGCTCTTCATTCATTTTAAGTTAAAATGGTATTCTCCAGCAAATGTTTTCTGCCAATTCTGTAGTACACATTTAAGAATTAACTATTGCTTCATCTTTAGAAGTAAAAATATTGCTAAAAGTTAACATCAAATCACTCGTGATCATTTTCCAAATTACCAGTAAAAACCCATTGAAAAGTAGTTTCTGTTGCAAACTGCTAGTGGTAAATATATACTTTAATATCTCTAAAAATTGTTGCTATTTAGCTGTTTGAATCTTTTATATGTTTCTTAGAATTATGTTCCAGACTGCCTGATTTAGTAATAGCACTGAACCATGCTTTATTTGGTGTTTTATACACTATGATTTATTTCAGTCATGATTTGGGGTAACATTTTTTTAAAAAGTTAATAAAAATTCAAGGATAAATTCAGAAATGTATTTGCCTTGAAAATAGCCCATGTTGAACTTTATAGAACATCAAACATCAGTACAGGAAACATTTTATGGCATTTTGTTTTATCTCATAAAACATTTTATGATAATGTTTATTTCATAAAATATTTTATAAAATTTGCCAACTTTCCATAGAGGCCATGGATGCTGAATTTTAAATGCATCCTGTAAGTTAGCTCATTCGAAGTACCTTGGTTTAAAAACAATGATGTAGTTTTACCCAGTTAAAGGTTAAAGGAACTATAGTTTTAATAGTATATAGATTACAATTAAACAGATAAAAGCTAGTGAAAACTAAAAACACACAAACTAAAACTAAGAACTAGAAAATGCAGAAAAGGAAAGAAACTAGAAAGAAAAATAGAAAAGAAAGAAATATATAAAGAAATAACTTAATTACAGCAAGGCTAAATTATTTTAGTAATATAACATCTTCTTTTAAAACGGCAAATTGTGTCTTCTACTTATATCTCCATCTCTTAGCTATAAACAAACCCTTAAAGCCTAATTATTCAATCATAGTCAGCAAAAGTTTATTAAAACTTACCAGAGATAACAACATATCTATTTTAACCTTTTTGTACATTTCCCAGAACAGCTATAGAAATCAATAAAAATAAATAAAGCAAATAAAATCTCAATTTTATGCCTTTTCCTTTCAAAATCTCAATTTTTAATCCTTTCAAGTTTCAAATAATGTCCTAGAACTTGCCTTTTCCCAATGGTTTTTTATCCCTTGTCTCAAAACGCTTCAAAATTTTAACAAGTTTGTTACATAATACTGTATAGGAAAATCCAGTATAGGAAAATTATCCAGGTCACTTTTTTGGGTTTGTTATTTGTATATCCCTTTTATTTATTAAGATGGCTGTCAGTTTCATTTGTATATCCAGTGTAGCATCATTTTCCATTTCATTATTGTATCCTGTCTTTTTTAAATCCACTATCAGATCAGTCTCAGTCTTGTTCAGTAATTTTCCATCATATCCTTTAAACATAGCCTATCTATAATGGCAGTCATTCTTAAAATTAACTTCTGGGTCTGTTGTTGACAAATTTCTTTCAATAGGCCAATGTGAACTTATTTTGCTCCATTTTGTGTTAGTAAGTCAAATTTAAATGTTTTCCTTTCATTGTAATCTTTAGTTCCTACTGGTTTGCTCTAGCAGCCACCTTTAAAAATTCTATCCTAACATTGTTTAAAGAGAATTTACAAACAACATGATTTTCCCACAAGAAGGATTACCATTAATTTCAAAATCTTATTTCAAAGGCATCTAGCCCTTCATCTCTTTGTAAGTTTCCAAAATACAATTTCTAACAATCCTTTTGCTGTTTATTCTGAAAACAAAAAACATTTTGAAAGTCCCTAAACTTATATTTAAAACTTCTTTTGCTAAAAATTCAAGGAAACTCACCTGGTGCTGTAAAACATATTGATGCGAAAGTTCCCAATGGGTGAACAGTGGTTAATAAGCAGTTTCAAAAGTCATTAGAAATGGATGCATGCAATCACAGCGTCCATAAAGCTGCCATCCATAATTTGAACAAAGCTGCCTATCCAGAGCTTCACACCCACTGGAGGTTGCTTTCTTGTGGTCTCCCGGTGTGGAGCAACTTGTATGTGACCTCACGTCCTCTCCTTATCCAGAGAGGAATTAGAAAGTGATGGTCTATTCCAGTGATTTTCAACCTTTTTTGAGCCATGGCACATTTTTTATATTTATAAATCCCTGGGGCACATTGAGGGGAGGGGAGGGAAGGGGGGGGACTAAAAAAAGTTTGAACAAATTTTTTTCCTCTTCCTTCCTTTCGCTCTATTTCTCTCTCCCTCCTTTCTCTCCTTTCTTCTTTTCTCTGTCTTTCTCCATCCCTCTTTCTTTCTCTCTTCCTTCCTTCCTCTCTTTTTTGCTCACATTCTCCCTCCCTCCCTCTATGTCTTTCTCTCTCCCACCTTCCCTCCCTCTCTTTCTCTCTCTCTCTTTCTTTTTCTCTCTCTCTCTTGCTCTCTCCCTTGCTTTCTCCCTCTCTCTTCTTCTCTTTCTCTCTCTCTTGCTTTCTTTCTCTCTATTTTTCTTTCTCTCTTGTTTTCTTTTTCTCTCTCTTGCTTTCTCTCTCTCTCTCTCTTTCTCTCTCTGAGCTTCGCGGCACACCTGACCATGTCTCACAGCACACTGGTTGAAAAACACTGGTTGAAAAACACTGGTCTATTCAACGGCTTTTCATTCTGCCATTTTGTTAGCCCTGCTTTTAGCGGTGGCATCTTCCATTCATAATTTTTTCCCTGCAAGTCCTCAATATTGAAATCCTTGAATTCTTTGCATTATTTTTATTAATGACATCATGTGTTAGAAATATTAACATTTATATACTTATGCAAATCTGGAAAGTCTTAATTAATGCTAAGGGTATACATATTTAAGTATTTCCTAATAGGCTGTCTACAGAGATTGGGTAATAACTTGTCATTGTGTGATGAATAACTTTGCCAGGTCTGCATGAAAGGCTTTTTAATGCAAACCTCAGCATGCTTAGCTTGGTTTGATATCCTGTTTGTCTTAATTACAGTCAAGGAAGAGCTTGGCTTCTTTCCCAACCTATGTTGAAGGTAAGCTGTCAACCTGTCTTTTGTTTAAATTTAAATTGGTCTATACGGATGCATAAAGTGGGATGAATTATTAAACTGAAAAAGTTTTCAGATTCATTTGAATGTTTTCTGAGCTCTCTATTTATGCATAAAGAATGGGAGAACATCTGAGAAAGAAGCGAGCTGTAACACTTGAGATTGCTGAAAAAGAAATATCATCCCCGAACGATTCATCTGTTTAAAAAAATAACAAGTTTCAAGATTTGTGGATTTTTAGAAATAGGAATTGCCTAAAAGAAAGAACACTGGAAAGAAAACAAATCAACACTAGCTTCTTCAATTGTTTTGTCTGTCAGCAGTTGAATTAGAGTTTTAGTCATATAACTTTGTAATTTCTTCTTTTAAAAAGAAAAAATAACAAGATCTAATATTTAAAAGAAAGAAAAAAGAAGCAGTGGTGAAATCTAAAAATTTCCCTACTGGTTCTGTGGACGTGGCTTGGTGGTCATGTGACTGGATGTACATGGCTTGGTCGTTATGGTCATGTGACCAGGTGAGCTGAAAAACTAACTTTCACATGTCACACACAAACAACACAAAAGCTACACAACTGACTCACACACAATGCAGAAGCAGCTGACCTCACACAACATGGTCCCTGTAACAAGTAGGAGCTTCACAGAGTCATAGCTCAAAAACCAGCTATCGCACTTTACACAAAAATAACACAAAAGCTACACAACTGACTCACACACAATGCAGAAGCAACTGGACTTCACACAGAATGTCCCCTGGAAAAGCAGGAACCTCACAGAGTCACAGTTCTGGCAAATAGGTAGTAAAATGCTTTTTAAAAAGTAAAAAAAAAGGTTCATCAGCTGTGACAATCATCAGATCCTTTAAAAAAAATGTTTTAAAAGCATTTGTTACTACCAGTTTTGGGGAATTGGGCCGACACGATAGCATTTCATCCTTGAAAAGAAGGAAGGAAAGGGCAATGCCAAAAGTGCAGGAAAAATAGAAACAAAATATTAAAAAGTGGCTTCTGGGGTTTTTTTTACAGCAGTTATAGCTTTAGATCATTGTTGCCCAACCTTGGCAACTTGAAGCTATTTGGACTTCAACTCCCAGAATTCCCCAGCCAGCATTCATTAACCTCTTATTCTGAATTTCAACATTACATCACATTTTTCTATAATCATTTTTTTTCTATTCATCAAACTGAATAGAACATATAACATAGTTTCATTTTTTTTTCTATTTCACACAAAAAGTCTGTAAGAAGTCTCCCATCAGCATTAAACTCAATCTCTTTTCTCTGATCAAAGCCAATTAATTTGACCATCTAAGCAAGTTCCATCATCTTCCCCATCCAATCCTCTATTGTCGGTAATGTCAAATCTTTTCACCTTTGAATAAATATATGTATAAAAGTAAAGTTCTTTCATTCTTCCTAACAGTTTATCTAACGGTTCCAAAAGAAACACCTCTGGTTTTAATTGTATATTAATCTTAAAAATCTTCTGAATTAATATATGTTATTATATAACGTTATTGAGTTAAAATTTCCAGCAGTTTTGGACAGCTGTTAAGTATGCTAAAATATCCATTGTAAATTTGAAGTACTTTTATATATTCTAGAAAAGTTTTCAATTGAAATATACCAGCAGTGTATCATTTTATTAAAAATCCCCTTTGTAAAGGTTATAACATAATGTATATTTTAATCCTTTTGAGCGCATATTCTCCTACTGTTCCATTTATACACAATTAAATTTTAGCTTATTTTATATCTACCGTCACTTCAGTGAAGGGTTACCAAAATTTCTACTACCACACTGGGGGCGTGCAGGACGCCCTGCATTTTCTTTCAACATCTTTCAGTGCAAATTGGATGAAGCTCCATTTTTGCTACCCCACTGCATTCCTTACTGTCCAGGCAGCAGCCCACCCCTGCCTCACTTGTTTTTCAACATAAATTCATACATTTTAATAAAATGTTCATCTTTTCAACACAGTTCTATTTCAAACTCAGTGTTAACAATAGTTAATACCAATACCTAAGTCTTTCTAATAATCGTACATAAGAAAACCGTTGACGAGTGTAGCCTTCTGTTTTCAGATATTCTCTTTATTTTATTTTGGATTCTTCTTGACAAAAATTGCAATATCTTGCCATCATTTAGTAATTTGTGTTTATCATTTTTCTTCAATGAAATTCATTTAATGCTGAGAGCTACAGAAATATTTTTAGGCAGAATCTGGGTTCATGTTTGTTCCATATTTTAAATATTGCACATCTGACAAAATTATTTTTAAAATATACATTAACCTTAGCTTTTAGTATACCATAAATACCCATGCCCTCCAAATCTCAGATCATGTTCTTCTAATAGCAAAAGCCCTCTGTTTATCAGCAACGCCCACTCTTTCCATCCAAACTATAAATGGCAACCTACAAAATATAATTTCAATTCAATTAACCCCAGTCTTCCTTTTTGTTTTTTGCATCTAGTAACGCCTTATATCTAACTCATGATTATTCTCTTGCCACACAAATTTAGATATATCTTTCCATATAATTGATATACAATGTCCAAATCGATATTGTCCTACTATAGCACTGAGTCATGTTAATTGTAGACATTCGCTGCAGCAATGACATTTGTGTTCTTATCTCTTCATAGTTCTGTTAACATCTTTGCCTTCTGTTTGTTATCCTTAAAACCGGCCAATGCATCAATTCTTTTAGAGCTACAGTGGCTTAATGATGCTGGAGATGGTCTCCGGTCCAGCTGTTCGAGCCCTAGCATTGTGTGGTGGAGTGAACTCCTGTCAGTTGCCTCAGCTTCTGTCCATCTAATTGTTTTAAAGCATTGTTCTTTCAAACGATTAGGTGCCAATAGGTACCACTTTAGTTGGTGTTTTGTGCAGTCAGTTTGGTCGCCTGGCTAATGTAACAATGCCAACGAGTTCTTTTAGCTGCCATCTACAAAACATCTTCACTTAATTTCAAGTCTCTTAATTTTTTTTACTCCCATAATCCTCTCATCCTGTCTAATGTCTCTATTCAATTTTGGGAACCAAACTCAACAGAAGAGGGGACAGTAGACAACCCTGCCTTCTTCCTTTTGGTATTGCATATGTTTTTGTTAGATGTACTGTATTTTTTGGAGTATAAGATGCACGTTAGTTTTTGGGGAGGAAAATAGGGAAAAGAATCTGCTTACCAGATATTCATCTGACTAGCATTCTTAGTCTGGTCAGTTTCAGAACATTATTTTATCCCTGGTTAGGACTTTTAAAAAAACTTATTTGGAGAGAGTAACAATGAAAGATCTTACAAGCCAGTAAGAGCTGGGAACATTGTTAGCACCTGGTTAGGACTGGAAAGAAACATGTGGAGCAAGTTAGAGCAATGAAAAAACCTACAAAGACTTAGGGCTTGGAAAACATTCTTAGCAGAGAGTAACAATTAAAGATCTTACAAGCCGGTAAGAGCTGGGAACATTGTTAGCACCTGGTTAGGACTGGAAAGAAACATTTCGGAGCAAGTAGAACAATTTTAAAAACCTACAAAGACAGGGTTTGGAAAATATTATTCACAGAGAGTAACAGTGAAAGAGCTTGCAAATGGGTAAGAGCTGGGAACATCATTATCACCTGGTTAGGGCTGGAAAGAAACTTACTTGTAGCAAGTTACAGTAATAAAAAAACCTCAGCAAAGTCTTAGAGCTTGGAAAACATTCTTCGCAGAGAGTAACAATGAAAGATCTTACAGTCAGTAAGAGCTGGGAACATTGTTAGCACCTGGTTAGGGCTGGAAAGAAACATGTGGAGCAAGTTAGAGCAATGAAAAAACCTACAAAGACTTAGGGCTTGGAAAACATTCTTAGCAGAGAGTAACAATTAAAGATCTTACAAGCCGGTAAGAGCTGGGAACATTGTTAGCACCTGGTTAGGACTGGAAAGAAACATTTCGGAGCAAGTAGAACAATTTTAAAAACCTACAAAGACAGGGTTTGGAAAATATTATTCACAGAGAGTAACAGTGAAAGAGCTTGCAAACGGGTAAGAGCTGGGAACATCATTATCACCTGGTTAGGGCTGGAAAGAAACTTACTTGTAGCAAGTTACAGTAATAAAAAAACCTCAGCAAAGTCTTAGAGCTTGGAAAACATTCTTCGCAGAGAGTAACAATGAAAGATCTTACAAGTCAGTAAGAGCTGGGAACATTGTTAGCACCTGGTTAGGGCTGGAAAGAAACATGTGGAGCAAGTTAGAGCAATGAAAAAACCTACAAAGACTTAGGGCTCGGAAAACATTCTTAGCAGAGAGTAACAATTAAAGATCTTACAAGCCGGTAAGAGCTGGGAACATTGTTAGCACCTGGTTAGGACTGGAATGAAACATTTCGGAGCAAGTAGAACAATTTTAAAAACCTACAAAGACAGGGTTTGGAAAATATTATTCACAGAGAGTAACAGTGAAAGAGCTTGCAAACGGGTAAGAGCTGGGAACATCATTATCACCTGGTTAGGGCTGGAAAGAAACTTACTTGTAGCAAGTTACAGTAATAAAAAACCCTCAGCAAAGTCTTAGAGCTTGGAAAACATTCTTCGCAGACAGTAACAATGAAAGAACCTGCAAGATAAGAGCTGGGAAGATCGTTAGCACCTAGTTAGGGCTGGGGGGAAAAAGCTTCAAAAGAAGCTGCATTCAGAGTATTAAAACACACCTGAATTTTCAGCCTCTTTTAGGGAGGAAAAAGATGCATCTTATACTCTGAAAAATACGGTACTTTAACAATAATTTTTCAAGGTATAAATCTGCTTTACTCATTCCATGAAATTCTCTCAAATTCAGGAATCTACTTCAAAAGTAGATTTCCTCTACTTAGAAGTTAATAGGGATTTCTTCTAGGGACAATTACACCTGTCCTGGGGTGGCATACAAATCCAATAAATTATTATTATTATTATTATTATTATTATTATTATTATTATTATTATCATCAATCTTCCAATTTTGTATTAAAATGTTGCAGGACTTGATCCATTGTCTTCTTTCTCACAAAAATGGACAAAAATATCCCTTGGAACCTTTCTTATTCTTAAAAAACATGAATTTATTCTATAAACTATTTATCTCACCTTTGTGTCTTCATCTATTTTCCCCCCCAAAGCTGTGAATTCGGAATCAGTGACTCAGGCAGTTTTTTGCCAAGTTGATCAAACACTTTTGAATTAAATCTAATGTAATTGCTTTCTCTGAAGGCTGTTTACAAAACTCTTTTTAGTCATGCAGTCTTTTGAGTCATCACTGTAATAATCCAAGAGTGAAAGGTTGAAACAAAGAAAAAAGAAAACAAAAGCTTGTCCTTTGGTCCCTTTTATGCTATAATTTCAAGTCCACATTGCATCTATATCTGCATCGTTTTGTTTGTTTGTTTATTTAGCATATAGCAAATACATGGACTTATAGTTCAGATGTTACTGTCCAAGATGGATGAATTCAGAGTGTGATGGACCCTACGTGGAAAGGCTGAAAGGACTTGCATGATGGTAGTTGGGTGTCTTTCACTCTTGGGGCTTTAGAAGGCCCGTTTTGTTTACCCATTGCCATATATTTAGAGAGCCAGAAGTTCTACAAAGATATCTTGAGTGCCAGCTGTCATTAACTGTCAATTCTTCAATGTAGTCTGGCATGCATGGTTACCATCAGGAACCCAGACACATTACTTTTATCTTTTGTATCATAAATTCCACCCATTGTCTACATTCTCCAGTAGCAAGCAAAAAACATTCCCATGGAAGAGCAGAGTTAATTGCCTTATTCAATTACTGTATAGTGTCTCCAGTACAGGTTTGTTAAACAATCTTTTAAAAAATAGCAAACCACCTGTGTTTTAAGCTTCCTGAGATCACCTCTCGTTAAGATTTTTGCCAAATGTTCTTCCTACTTTAAATCTTCAATTTTTCTTTTAATTTTGTAACCCTGAAAGAATGAAACTCACTAAGAGGAGTTGTTATCTGTCCTAAAAGAAAATCTTGTTCTGTAAGATAATAATAATAATAATAATAATAATAATAATAATAATAATAATAATAATTTATTAGATTTATAATTCCAAATGTGGCTAAGAAATTAGGATCAGGTGATTTATTGTTAGTCAAGGCTAGATTGCAACTGTGAATTTAGATAAAATCCTGCAACTCTAGGGTGTTCAACTAGTGAGTGAACCACAATATTTTTGTTCCTGCAGTTTATTTACAGGGAGTGGCTGTCCAGAGAGGAAGTGGGTTATTTCACGATCTCTTCTTTGTTCTGAAAGATTTTAGTATCCAGCACTGGTTTCCTGGACGCCAATCTTACTATGATGCTATTTTTGTTTCATCAAAAATGACCTGATCACCATTAATCCTTAGCGAAAACTCTGGATGAGGGTTTTATTCAACAAAATCCCAAGGAAGAAAAATTTCAATGGGTCACCGTTTTGGGACTGTTGTTTATAATTTCATTTCCATTCCCTTTATTTTCCTTCATGATGATGGTGGTGACTTGCTTTGAAGTTTCTAGTTTTATTGATACAATTTATTAATTTTTTAAATATAAATTGTCTTTTGTTTATTGATTTAACCTAATAGAGTTATTGTAAAGCAATTTACTGGTTGTTTTTCTAAAACCTTTTTCCATACTGGGGAAGAGATTCTAGCTCAGGCCACATTTCCTTAGAGAAATATGAATCTTCCTTACAATCTTCTAATTTGCTTCCCCGGTGATGATTCTCACAGATAAATGCTTTGACATATGTTATATGCCTTATTGTATTTAAAATAGGATTTGAACATAATGATTTTCCTAGCCAGATTCAAGAAAAAACTCTACCATCACAATCACATTTACATCTTTTTTCTCTTTTGCACAGCCGCTCTGAGTCCTCAGAGAGGAGCGGCATACAAATCTGTTCTGCTGGCGTGTCCCAACCGCCTGTAATTACATGGTAATTAGTCCAGGAAGACACACACCACACGATAAAAGGAAAACCCAAAAGTTTTTATAAACAGAAAAACAGAAATAGCTCCCTTTTTAAATGTCAAAGGGATTTTCTGATACACACAAGGCACAGGTTAAATGCAGTCAAATTGCTCACCCAATAACTGGGAAATTGAGTCCAATTCTAAAGTCCAGAGAGTCCACACACAATCTTGAACAGCACAAAAGCCACGATCTTGACAAAACAATGAATCAGATAAACTGCCATGAGGCTAAAACACCAGGTTGCACTTTTATCTGTAGCACTAATTACAGCAGCCCCACCCAGCCACAGGTGGCCTCATTTTCTCTTGTAACAATCCTTCAGTTGTTGTCTCCTATGCATCACTCTACGCATGCGTGGATGTGTCATTAATTCTTGTTCAGAATCCAAGGATGATACAGATGATCTCCTCCAGGGCTGTCTGCCAAACTCCCCTCTTCCCTGTCACTCACGCTTCCTTGGTCAGATGAGGCTTTGTCGGCAGATTCCATCAGGAACAAAACAGCCCTGCGGCATGTGGATGTTTTCCCCACATCCACCTGCACATTCCTTAGGGCAGGAGCTGGGCCAGAGCTAACCACAACACAAATCTAATAAATTATTATTATTATTATTTTATCTGTACAATCAAGGGTCTGTGGTGTATGTTAATAGTAAATGGCTAGGGAGAAATCCTTGCGTTGCCTTTAAATTGATATACTAGCCAGTGTTTCTGTCAACTACAGGAAAAGTTTGGTACCTAGCCATTTTATGTTAACTTATACAATCATTTCAATATAAAAGGCATATAGATTTTAGATTCAAATCATGTTTATCTGTAATTCAAGTCATATCTGAAAATGCTACTTTTAAAAAAATGGTTATATGATATTTCTGCTTTTCAGTCAGCTGTTAGGCCACATATATGTAGCACTAATTCTGCATGGCTAATTTACCTCTATGGTAGATCAGAAGCAAACTGAATCTAAGCACACCTTAAAGCGAGGTTATTTTTGTGCATGCTGGTGTTAACATTGAAAGCAATAATAAGGAATAATAGCTTTGCATGCCTCTGGCTGTACACTAAATTATGTTCAAACATATTAGGTATGGATGTTTTAAAAAAAATTAAACCCAGACCTGAAAATGAAATAAATAGCAACTGAAATAGCTAGTGGCTTCATTTTTTATTGTTTATTTTTCCTTTGGAAGTAAATTGCTTATTTTTCTTTTATGCATTAATATACCTTATTGGGTGGATTGATTATGTTTTATTTTGCTCCTTAGGCCCTAATAGCCCTCCTTCTATGCATGTCTATGGGGGATTAAGTAACAAAATATGTATTGTGACATTGCAACACAAATTTTGTGCAAAAGTCTGGATTTAGCAGATGACTCTGCTTTCCCTATTTTCTCACACCACAAACCCAGAGATAATTGTATCTATGGGACAATAACAGTGCAAGGATAAGCAAGGATGCCTCTTACAGGCCTGCTTTGAAACATTTGCTATCACAATCTACCAGTTCTTGTTCTAAACATTCTTCAGAATATTCTAGTTCAGTAAATAAAATCTAATTAAGTTGTATTGCAATCACAGCCTTACAGGTCAACAATAACTTAGGCTATTTACAATTCTTGGAGAATGAATTACATCTAGCATATTAAGATATGCTTCTACAAATACTTGCATAACAGTTTCTTCAGTTATTGGCAGCTACATTTTAATTACACAGGTACAAGCTTCAAATGGTTTTTTATAGTTTGATTTCAACAGATGCAATTTTGATTGAATATTAATTTTATATTACATTTTCATATTTAATTTTGATCCATGTGATTTTTGTTTGAACCAAAGAGATTCATTTCCATGATCTAATTACTATATGCTGGGCATTTTAATTTGCTAGAGTAAATTTGCTTTAATCATCTAAAAACCTTAATATAATTAGAATGACAATTTACATTTCTTAATGATGCTAGCAACAGCTAATTGAAAATATGAAGATGCTTATAGATTTTAATTTTAAGTCTATCTTTGTATGACATTTTTCTATCCTAAACTTTATTAGCACTTGTCTTTTTTTATAAGGTTACAAAAAGTGCCATAATTGAATTGGAAAAGTTATATGAATTGTCACAAATTCTACTGCTGAAGAAGCAAATAACTTTTTCAACAAAACAGCAAGAGCAGTTAGACTTACAGTATATACTAGTATACTGCTTCATGATTTACAACAATCTCTGAGTGATTTATAGAGCTAGCATATTGCCCTGAATCATCTCAGTCCTCATTTTATTGACCTCGGAAGGATGAAGGGTTGAATCAACCTTGAGCCGGTCACTATTGAATTCCTGACAGTGAGCAGTAACTTTGCTCAAAATACTGCATTCTAATCACTGCGCCCTGATGGCCTGAGAAAATGAGGAGACAATACAGAAATCCAATACTTCATGGTAATTCTTTTATGCATATGTAGATGATCTTTGCAATCCGGTTGTATTTGAGAATATTACCTTTTCATCTCTGAATTTTCCTTCCACCAAGGAAATAGAAATGTAAAATTACTTCTCAATTCAAGCTATATATTATATCAATCAGAAGGTTACTTTTTACTATGAATATGAGAAATGCATTATATTTTCTTATATTAGCAAGCCTCTTAATTAACTTATTGGTAAAATAAATGATTAAAATATTTTAGAACACTACCATCATTTTATGTCATTGAGACTGAAACATGTTTTAGAAAGTAGTGCTTTATAAACGTATGAGTTCCATGCAACAGTCAAGGTAAGCTTTTTTCCTAGGGTTACATCTAAGTACATGTGTAAATTTCATGGTATAGAAGCAGACGTTAATCACTGGGAAAGCCAGTTGGATGTAGTGATTCAGACACTGAGCTTGAAACCAGGCAAGGTGAATAATAGTTCTTGCCTTGTCACAAAGTCAGCTGGGTAGCCTTGGGACAATCACTGTGTCTCAGCCCTAGGTAGGAAACAATGGCAAATCACTTCTCATTTTTCCAGGCAATCACCAGGTGATTTAACAATGAAGTGTTAGAATGTTGAAAATCCAAAATCTTGCCCTTTTTGTGCCCAAGAAAGTTTGAAAAACTCTGGGCAGTCTGGAGAAAGGATATAGATTAGATTAGATTAGATTAGATTAGATTTATTGGATTTATATGCTGCCCCTCTCCGCAGACTCGGAGCGGCTCACAACAATGGCAAAAACAGTACATAGTAACAAATCTAATATTTAGCAATCTAATTTACAGTTTTAAGTTAAAAAGTCCATAAAAGCAACCCCAATATATATAAAAAACAAGCACACAAGCAATCATACACCAAAACTACATGGGCAAGGGGGAGATGTTTCAATTCCCCCATGCCTGATGGCAGAGGTGGGTTTTAAGGAGTTTAAAAAAGGCAAGGAGCGTGGGGGCAATCCTAATCTCTGGTGGGAGCTGGTTCCAGAGGATCGGAGCCACCACAGAGAAGGCTCTTCCCCTGGGTCCTGCCAGACGACACTGTTTAATTGATGGGACCTGGAGAAGGCCAACTCTGTGGGACCTAACCGGTCACTGGGATTCGTGCGGCAGAAGGCGGTCCTGGAGATATTCTGGTCCGGTGCCATGAAGGGCTTTATAGGTCATAACCAAAACCAAGGGGTTTTTCAGAGGTCTTCATAATACCTCCATAACAGTCCAACTAATCCTGTTACATAAACATTTCTAACCAGAACAAGAAAAACTAGAGTTTTCATCTTCTCCTCTGCCCTTTTCAAGTTACAGCACACATTTCAAAAGATGCATTTTTATTACTATGTCAGATACATAATTAAGATAGATGTTTATGTCAGAGCCACTTCGCCAAGACACATTATTTATTTATTTATTTATTTATTCATATGTCCTCTCACAATCTCATGGCAGTGAGTTAAAACAGCAAGAATCTCACAAACTACATTGTCTGAACTTAAAACAATAATCTCAATTTATAGCAAACGTTTTTAATCAACAGATCTCATCTCTGGTCCTTTGGGGTCTACTTCTAGCTGCCTATCTAGCTCCATGGGTCATTGCTATTGTTTAAGATGAATATTGGCCATGTCATGAAGCTAATATATGGCCATGTATTTAATTTCCTTTTTGCCCACAACTTTGGTTATGTCAGTTGCTATTGCCTTCCTTTCAAGCTAGTGATGGATAATCAAGGCTAAAGAATAATGTGCATTGCTAGAGCAGAGGCATGAATGTGCTCTGTGCCTTTCTAAGATGGGAAGAGAGAGAAAAAAATCCATTCAGGTTGTTTTGCTTAAGGGGCACTTCTCTCACAACAGAAGAAACAAATGTCAAAATAAATTAGATTATCTAGTGTTTTCTCCGTGATAGAGAAGATAGTCCTTCTGTTCATTTCTGATTGTATCAAATCTTTTGGGGAATGATGAATCTCAGTCATACCAGTATTCTATTTGTAGCCTACATGTGCTAGTACTGATAATAGTTCTGGAGACCTCACCTACAAAAAGATATTGACAAAATTGAACGGGTCCAAAGACGGGCTACAAGAATGGTGGAAGGTCTGAAGCATAAAACGTATCAGGAAAGACTTAATGAACTCAATCTGTATAGTCTGGAAGACAGAAGGAAAAGGGGGGACATGATCGAAACATTTAAATATGTTAAAGGGTTAAATAGGGTTCAGGAGGGAAGTGTTTTTAACAGGAAAGTGAACACAAGAACAAGGGGACACAATCTGAAGTTAGTTGGGGGAAAGATCAAAGGCAACATGAGAAAGTATTATTTTACTGAAAGAGTAGTAGATGCTTGGAACAAACTTCCAGCAGACGTGGTTGGTAAATCCACAGTAACTGAATTTAAACATGCCTGGGATAAACATATATCCATCCTAAGATAAAATACAGGAAATAGTATAAGGGCAGACTAGATGGACCATGGGGTCTTTTTCTGCCGTCAGTCTTCTATGTTTCTATGTTTCTATTATTTACTATTATAATAATTCTATTATTTCCCTGTTAATATATAATTTTGCCCAATAATTCAATTTTTACATACTGTAGTTCCAGGGCCTTGTGATCCTGAAGATTTAATCGATGGAATCATATTTGCTGCCAATTATCTTGGCTCTACTCAACTCCTTTCGGACAAAACTCCATCCAAGAATGTGAGAATGATGCAGGCTCAGGAAGCGGTGAGCCGAATTAAGGTGAAAACCAGTCACTCTCTTGATGTCTGAGTTGCAACTGTGAATAATCCATACTTTATCTCTTTACTAAACCATAGTCTGGAACTGGTTCCGTCATTAAAATGACATGTTTTTTTTTATTTTTATGCATAGTTTGCTTTCATAATTTGTAGATTAATATTTTGTTATAATTCAGTCCAGTAGGCAACTAATGCATTCAAATAAAATTATCTTCCCTTTATCCAGAATGCTAATCTGAAAGGGGAATACAGTGATCCCCCGCTCGTTGCGAGGGTTCCGTTCCAGGACCCCCCGCAACGAGCGGGTTTTCGCGAAGTAGCGCTGCGGAAGTAAAAACACCATCTGCACATGCGCAGATGGTGTTTTTACTTCCACCGCCCTTCGCCCGCCCACCCCGTTGCTCGCGCCTGGGGTTTCCCCGCGCGCGCGCCTGCCCGCCCACACCATTGCTGGGGCCGCTTCCCAGCTGGGAAGCGAAGCTGGGGTCCCCGCGCGCGCGCCCGCCCACGCTACGAGCGGCATTTCACCTTCCCTCCCAGGCAAAAAGATGCCGGCATTCTGGGTTGATGGGGTCGGACTTCCCAGGCGGAAGGCGTGCCCCTCTCCCCGCATCTTTTTGCCTGGGAGGGAAAGTGAAATGCCGCTCGTAGCAGCTGCTAGAGCCGCCGACATTTCACTTTCCCTCCCAGGCAAAAAGATGCCGGGGAGAGGGGCACGCCTTCCGCCTGGGAAGTCCGGCCCCATCATCCCAGAATGCCGGCATCTTTTTGCCTGGGAGGCAAAGTGAAATGCCGGCGGCTCTAGCAGCTGCTACGAGCGGCATTTCACTTTCCCTCCCAGGCAAAAAGATGCCGGCATTCTGGGTTGATGGGGTCGGACTTCCCAGGCGGAAGGCGTGCCCCTCTCCCCGCATCTTTTTGCCTGGGAGGGAAAGTGAAATGCCGTTCGTAGCAGCTGCTAGAGCCGCCGACATTTCACTTTCCCTCCCAGGCAAAAAGATGCCGGGGAGAGGGGCACGCCTTCCGCCTGGGAAGTCCGGCCCCATCATCCCAGAATGCCGGCATCTTTTTGCCTGGGAGGCAAAGTGAAATGCCAGCGGCTCTAGCAGCTGCTACGAGCGGCATTTCACTTTCCCTCCCAGGCAAAAAGATGCCGGCATTCTGGGTTGATGGGGTCGGACTTCCCAGGCGGAAGGCGTGCCCCTCTCCCCGCATCTTTTTGCCTGGGAGGGAAAGTGAAATGCCGCTCGTAGCAGCTGCTAGAGCCGCCGACATTTCACTTTCCCTCCCAGGCAAAAAGATGCCGGGGAGAGGGGCACGCCTTCCGCCTGGGAAGTCCGGCCCCATCATCCCAGAATGCCGGCATCTTTTTGCCTGGGAGGCAAAGTGAAATGCCGGCGGCTCTAGCAGCTGCTACGAGCGGCATTTCACTTTCCCTCCCAGGCAAAAAGATGCCGGGGAGAGGGGCACGCCTTTGGCTGCGGGGAGAGAAGTAGGACTTTCCTAACTCCCTCCCCCCGCAGCCAAAACTCAAAGCCTGTCTCTTTTTTTTCTTGCGGCGAGCCCAAGCCGTTCCCCTCTCGACCGCAGCCGAGCTTCCCTCGGCTCCCTTTGGCCCCGTTGCCTCCTCCCCGCCTGCCTTTCCTCGCCAAGCGCACGAAAAAAAAGAGAGAAGGCTTCTACCAGAAGCCGGGAACGGCGGGCAGGGGCATGAAGGATCTCTTGCGGGGGGAAAGCCGCTAGCCAGCTTTCGGAGCTCCTCCGCCATCACCCGCTTCTGGTAGAAGCCTTCTCTCTTTTTTTTCGTGCGCTTGGCGAGGAAAGGCAGGCGGGGAGGAGGCGACGGGGCCAAAGGGGGCCGAGGGAAGCTCGGCTGCGGTCGAGAGAGAAACGGCTTGGGCTCGCCGCAAGAAAAAAAAGAGACAGGCTTTTAGTTTTGGCTGCGGGGGGAGGGAATCCCGCCGCAAGGTAAGCTTCGGGGCGGGGCGGGCGGGGCCCTTTTGTGCCAGTCGGGGAGGCGGTGGCGGCTGCAGCAGAGGCGGGCGGGGGAGGCCGGCCTGCCGGAGGGGCGATGCGGGCGGCGGAGACAGGTGAGGTCCCGGCCGCCCCCCGCCCACTTGGCCCCAGACCGGTGCAGCAGGAAAGGGACGGAGAAGGCTCACTGGCAGCCCTTGCCCATCGCCGCGCCTTCGCTTCCCCCCCTCCCCCGCTGGATCCAGCAGCGTGCTGAGGGGAATTGCCGTGGACTGGAGGCAGTGAGGCAGACCGGCTCCGAGGCGAGCGGCCGGAGCTGCGCCCTCCTTCGCCCGCCAGGTGAGGCGAAGGCGAGGGGCGCGCGGCTGCAGCGAGGAGCCGAAGATCCGGGCGGGGAAGACCCAGGGAAGGTTCCTTCGTCCGCCTAGCAGCTGATCTGCTCGGCAGCGCAGCACCAGCGAGGAGCCGAAGATCTTCGGCTCCTCGCTGCTGCTGCGCTGCCGAGCAGATCAGCTGCTAGGCGGCCGCTCGAGAGCAAGAGGGGGAGAGATAGAGAAAGAGAGAGAAGGAAAGAAAGAGATGAGAGAGGGAGGAAGAGAGTGTGAGAGAGGAAGAAGCAACATAGAGAAAGAGGGGGAAGACCCAGGGAAGCCTCTGCCCGGCGGGGAAACTCCACCATCTACGCATGCGTGGAAGGGCACGCATGCGCAGATGGTGGAGTTTACTTCCGGGTTGAAAAATCGCGAATTACCCTGTTCGCATTGGTCGGGGACGCAATAACCGGGGGATCACTGTATTGTTTCTAAAGTTATCAGCTTGCTAACAGCAGCTGGGCCTCGAAAATCAAAATTGCCAAAAATGATTGACAAGTTATCAAAAACAATAGGATTACAATAAGCCAAGACAACACTGATGTGACAGAGGCATCTGTTATAGAGCAACATATTTCCCATATAACTTGAAGGAGTAAAATGGGACCTGTCAAATCTCAAATTTCAGAAAATTCCAACCTAAATTATTATACAAATGCAGAATTTACATATGTGAATCAGAGTACACAAGGAATCAGTAATTACAAGGGAAAGAAGAGATAAAATTCAGACAGTGTTTCATAAAATTGGATTAATGTACGTTCAATAGGACTTTTTACACAATATATCTGGGTCTAGGTGACTATTTAGATCAATGCACTGAGCATCTTAATATGGTAATTAAAATATAAAACGAGCGTACTGTAGCAAATCAGCAGAGTACCTTTTCCCTTAACTGCAGAATTAAACATTGTATAAATATATACTGTTTGGTTTTTATGAAGGTGATTTAATCTTGACATGAAATTTGAGCTCTTCAAGTCATTCATTAGTAACTATAAAATGCAAAATGAATTAATAAGAACATGCAAAATTCCATTCCATTTTATCTTATATTGAGTTATGCTTTGCTGATGACATATTCAAAGCTCGTTAGCAATCAAACAAATAGTGGTTTAACTCTAGCGAGTTTAACATTTTTTTAATCTTAAAAGTAGAAAAGTACTTTTGGAGATTAACCTGTCTTTTAAAAAAAAACTGTTAGAAATATTATAAATACTGCTCAGTCCAGCAAGATTTCCTTAAATCTCTTTGATTATGTTAAGCTTAAAACAAATTGATGGTTAAAGATGCTTAACTTTTGCTGATGTTTGGACAATATAACAAATACTGAAATATGTTACAGGCTAAAAGCAGAATTTATAAATTGAATTGTTTCACATTGTCAAAAGTGGTACAAAACTAAAATTTCATAAAAGTACCTCAAATTGTTACACAGAAATAAATCATGCCTTTATTTTGTCTAATTTTTATTGTTTGCATCATGCTTCTGTTAGGATTATATGCTCTCTATGAAAAAAATATGAAATACTGGTAAATATTTGAGGTTCATTTGAAATCAAAATCAGCTTTGTTCATATTGCTTTGCTGTAAATTCTTCTTCAACCACCATACAACAGATGAGACATTCTGAATAATACATTGGTTTCAAACTAGAGCTAAGATGCAAAATGAGTTGTTTCTTAATGTTTGCAACATTATCAGTCTATTAAATTATAAAAGAGATAATCTAATCTAATATTCTCATTCTCTTGGAATTAAGAAAGCAATGCAATTAACAAATATATTTTCATGTGATCTGTTCCCAGTTAATGAGCATTTTCTTGTTTATGAAGGGAGAAGGGAGTACAAACTCCTATGTACAATGGGAGCAGATGGGGATGGCAGTGTATCATAAATTTTCATCTATTTTTTGCGCGTCTTCCTCACTGGATGTCCACAGGGAAATCAGGGAATTATCAAGGAAATCAGCAGTTAGGGAAATATTAGGGAATTATCAGGGAATTCGTGAAAAAATGGAATAAACCAGGGGGGAAAAACAAACTGTATTAAAATGTCGAAAAACAATTATATTGATGTATTGTACTGCAAATATCATAGTTCCTAGTCAACACCAAGAGCCATGCTGTCTGAAATGTATAAAAGTTGTAATGTTATATATCTGGCAGACTGTAGGTTGGAAAGGCTATACTAATATACTGTATATACCGTTTAATTTACTTATCTCACTGCCTCACTGCCGGTTTGCTTCCTCACATGCTGCATGGGCACGTGCCAAAAATCCCCTGCCAAAAAAACTGAAAACAAGATGGCGGTGCATGTGCAGTGCTGGAAACACAGCTTCTGAGATTGTACAGATGAAAAAATATTCCCAAAAAAATATTCCCCCCAAAAAAGAAAAATTCCCCCCAAAGATGGCGGTGTCCACAGTGGCACCAGTCGAATCGGATCTGTGATGTCACCAGCAGTTTGCTACCGGTTTGAGCAAACCGGTCCAAACCGGGTTTAATTAGGTGACATCAACAGGTCTACTGCTGTAGATCCCTGGTTGACAAAATCTCTACAAGATGTTAGCTAACTATTCTCCTTTCTTTCTTTCTTTCTTTCTTTCTTTCTTTTTCTTTCTTTCTTTCTTTTTTTCTTTCATGCTAAGCAGATGGCCCAGAAATTAGCCAAAAGCAGAAAGAAGGTGCAGTACAATTTCGTCAGTTTGATGTGTTGTCTAGGTTTTGTTATTTCATTTTACTTTTTCTGCATCTCTCTAACTCACATTAAAAAATAAATTGTATCCAGCAAATGTTCTTCATTAATTAAATGTTTGAATTGATGTATTATACTGCAAATACCATAGTTCATATTCATACATAGACACATGTAAATTGACATGTGTCAATTTAAATGTAAATTGACCCATGTCAGATAACATGGCCCAATTTGCTCATCTTTTTGCTTGTTGTTAGCCATTTCATGACCATAAGGTAACTATTAATGAAATGAAAGCATGCTATTGCTAAAAACACATCCCAAATAAAGAGCTGATGAATGTTGGTCTAATTTTATAAATTAAATCTTTCTTTTAAAAAAAACAACACAAGTTATATTTTACTTCATATTTAAATTTCATTTCACTTAATTAATGGATGTAACAAAATTGCTGGATGCAACCAAACAGCGTTCTTTTTTTGTTTAAAATTTAAATTTTATAATTATGTGCAGTATATAAAAACACATTATAGAAAGCATCAAACACAGTTCAGTCAGCAGCAAAATACAATAACATGATATTCTAGAGCATTGTATAGGGTCAACAATTTCAACATTTGCAATTATTTTTTTCAACAAATATGTGTGATGCCAGTTGAAGTTTTAATGAACTTATTTATTGCTCCTTCAGTTTAAAAAATAATATCAATGTTATTTGGTGATTGGCATGTGATTTTTTTTTAAACAACAGTAATTGCTGCGGCTGGGATTAGAAAAAATAATGAGATATTTGGCATGCATTGTACATACGTTATGAATAGCTCATTTTAGCATAATAATATTTTTGTTTGTATGGCTGTAAGCAAGTTTTACGTTAGAACTTCTTCGTTCTATATTAATTTTTTCATTACTCCTAACAATTTTATTGTAGTGGGAGTTGGAAGTGGGATTATTTTACTATTTTTGCAGTCCTTATGACTAACCGTTCATAAGCTGGTCATGCTCCAACCTAAAACAAAATGTCATGAATATGAATACACATGAAAACCTGGTTTTATGACCGTGCTTTTACTTTGGCGAAAGAGGGGAATGAATGCTGGGAATATGTAGGGCATTGGCTCATTTTTCTTCCCTCTTCTTTTTGGGTAGTCAAAATAACATAATGGCACTTCTTCATTGCTACCTAACTGTGCCTTGAGCTCATTAGCCATAATTAATGAAAGATTGGCTGTTGAACTGATTTAAAAGAACCCAGGGCGAGTCCCTATGCCCAGAAGAAGACAGAGGAGAATGTGTTTTCATGTCAGGAAAAAGTATCCCATCGACCAGAGTTGGGAGGAAATTATCCATTTTGACCATCACTCATATTTCATACTATTTCTGCATATCATTAACTTCACAGTCAAATAGTACAGTGATCCCTCGATCTTCGCGATCTCGATCTTCGCGAAACGCTATATCGCGATTTTTCCCACCCGATGACGTCACTCTCTTCCTTCCTTTCTCATCTTTCTTTCTCTCTCTCTTTCTCTATCTTGCTTCTTCCTCTCTCACACTCTCTTCCTCCCTCTCTCATCTCTTTCCTTCTCTCTCTTTCTCTATCTCTCCCCCTCTTGCTGGCGGGCGGCGGGCGAGCGGGGGCATCAGGGAGGAGCCGGGCGTGGGCGGCGGGGAAACACCGATCTTCGTCTGCTCGCTCCTGCTGCGCTGCCGAGCAGATCAGCTGCTGGGCGGCCGCAGCAGCAGCGAGCAGACGAAGATCGGGGTTGCCCCGCCGCCCACGCAAACTCCACCATCTGCGCATGCGTGGCCATGGAAAAAGGGTGCGCATGCGCAGATGGTGTTTTTACTTCCGCAACCCTACATCGCGAAAAATCGATTATCGCGAGGGGTCTTGGAACGGAACCCTCGCGATAATCAAGGGATCACTGTATATGCTTTGCAAGATTTATTTTATTTATATCTAACCCAGTATTTTGAAAAGTGTGGCTTCTAAAGTACACATTTCCTAACTAAAAATGCCTTCAACTGCAGGTTCCTGAAGGTGAATCTCAACCCATGACGGAAGTGGATCTTTTCATTTCAACACAGAGAATAAAAGTGCTAAATGCAGACACTCAGGTACAGCAACCTCTGCATAAACTATTTGACAAGGATTGGAAATACATCATGGGGCCATTTCTTCTTTATTTCCATTTACTTCTTGCCTTACTATAAAAAAAACAAACCCATAGTTTAGAATTTTTGGAAGAGGATGAAATAATTTTTGGAAGAGGATGAAATAACTAACTTAAATTAATTTATCGTTTTAAATATTTATATTTGACTTCTTTTTATTGTATTTGCATTTTTCATATTGTTGTAAGCCTCCCTGAGTTCTTCAGGTGGCATAGAAGTCGAATAAAACAAACAAACAAACTGCTTTCCAAATTTGTTTATGTTAAAAAAATCTCATTTCTTATTTTAAACATAATTTTTGCTTGTTGAAGTGATCAAGAAGGCCAGCAAGCAGCAGTCTCAAGGGAAAAAAACCACAGTCCTAGATTTTAAAATATTCAAACTTACATATTAGTATCAGTCATAATTCATGTACAGTGACTAAGTTGTCCCTCTTCAAAATAAGATAACAGGTAGTACTTCACTTATGATTGTAATTGGGCCCAGAATCTCAGTCATTATGTGAAGGGGTTATTAACGCAAGATGTCATGTGACCACATTGCAATCCTTTATAATTATAATTATTGCAACCTTTGCTCTCTTTTGTCAGTTGTTAAGCAAACGTGTGAGTCATTAAATTGGTAGGTCAGATTGTCTTTGTGTTACATATCGGATGTACAATACAGTACAGTATAAATTGTAGGTCAGGAAGCCTGAATCTTCTCCCCTGCCCCATTATTTATTTATTTATTTATTTATTCATTCATTCATTCATTCATTCAATTTTTATGCCACCCATCTCCTTAGACTCAGGGCGGCTTACAACATGTTAGCAATAGCACTTCTTAACAGCCAGGCTATTGCCCCCACAATCCGGCTCCTCATTTTACCCACCTCAGAAGGATGGAAGGCTGAGTCAACCTTGAGCCGGTGATAAGATTTGAACCGCTAACCTTCAGATCTACAGTCAGCTTCAGTGGCCTGCAGTATAGCACTCTACCTGCTGTGCCACCCCGGCTCATTGCTTAGGAAGAACAGTCAAGAAAATGATGAGATTTGCTAACATTTTCATCAGATGGGGAGCGGAGGGTTTTTCCCCACTCTGGAGGAAAGATCCCATGGGGTGCAGGAGGAATGGACTTTTAACCTAGTGAAAACACTAGCAAATGCCATCATTCTGAAAAGCTCAGAACATTGGCATTTACTAGCAAGAGAGGGAAATGCCTTCCAGAACAATAGCATTTTCTAGAGTTTTTGCCAAATTCCAGCTCTGTTCCTCTAGCATGGAGAAGGATTGCTCCTCCCTGCACAGAGCGAAAGGGAAAAACCTTAACAAGCAGGGGGAATCAGACCCCAAATCCAATGTCCCTTTTTTGCCCATTCACTTTCCGGGAAAGCCAGCAGAGAGGATTGCAAATAGTGATCTTGTGATTCCCAGACACTTGGCAACTGTTCATAAATGTCAACATTTTAGGCCAAGCACCTAAATATAGTCACCTGAAGGGGGCAACACAACTTTTATGATAGCTGGAAGTGCTTTATGGGCCATAGAGCATCCCTTCTGAGGCCACTGTGACTGCAAATAATCATCAGACAATTGGTTATAAGTCAAGGATTACCTGTTCAGGTCATGGTCCTGATAAGTACTTTACAAGAGACTCTTGTGATCTAGTGGGTTCCACTTACCTTTGCCACTGGTTTTTCATCGCAACGTTCAACATGTCCCCTCCTGCAATTTCACTTCTGTGCATGCTCAGTAGCATAGTACAGCCCAGAATACAACTGAGGATCTGATTGTCTGTGCTTCGGATGAGGAAATAAAGGTCAGGATTAACCTGGGGGCAGGCAAGAGGGCTCGTTTTCAAGTAGAAGAAGAGGAGAAGCCATCCAAAGACAAGAAAATTTGCTGAAGATTCAAAAAAAAGAAAAAAAGAAAAAAAAGATGGACCAACACTGACCAAACTGGATCCATTTATTTATTTATTTATTGGATTTGTATGCCGCCCCTCTCCGTAGACTCGGGGCGGCTAACAATAACAATAAAAAGCAGCATGTAAATCCAATACTAAAACAACTAAAAAACCCTTATTGTAAAACTAATCATACATACAAGCAAACATAC
Organism: Erythrolamprus reginae; assembly: GCF_031021105.1. Lineage (NCBI taxonomy): Eukaryota > Metazoa > Chordata > Lepidosauria > Squamata > Dipsadidae > Erythrolamprus > Erythrolamprus reginae. The sequence goes on along the minus strand of NC_091951.1, from coordinate 272,607,426 downwards.
CATGCATAAATTGTAAAGGCCTAGGGGGAAAGAGTATCTCAGTTCCCGTTGCCTGATGGCAGAGGTGGGTTTTAAGGAGCTTCTGAAAGGCGAGGAGGGGGGGGCAATTCCTCCCTCCGGGCCCAGCCAGGTTTCAGTTATACAAGCCAGGTTGGCCTCCTCATCCAGGATTAAATCCCGAATGAGGAGAGCTTTATTTACCACCGACCTGGCATTGAGTAGCAGGTTCCAGGCCTCAGCAAGAGACTCTGCCGAACTGTGGACGAGTGCATCTGGAATGACCCCAAGCGCCTTCTGAAAGCCCTCTGGGTCCATCAGGCGTCTGGGGCGGAACAGCCTAATCGCTTCCGCCTCCCTGCGGGGAAGGATTGGAGCCAGGAAGTCAAGCCATAGTAGAAATCCATACCACCATCATTATATCACCAGTGGGTTGCTAATGGTTTGGGTGATCTGGTCCAAATCGGGAGGAACCGCCCCCTGGTGGCAACTCGTACTCTTCCTTGATTGTGTGGGTGATGAAGATTTCCTGTTATTTGTAAAACACATTTAAATGGAATGCCAATCTTCTTAAATGGTTAGTGATAAAGAACATTAATGCAAGACTCCTTTTGTTTCTTCTTTTTTCTTTTTTTTAAGGACACAATGATGGATCATCCTTTGAGGACCATTTCCTACATTGCGGATATTGGAAATATAGTTGTATTGATGGCTCGAAGGCGGATGCCAAGATCAAATTCCCAAGACAATGTGGAGGCATCTCATCCTTCTCAGGATGGGAAGAGGCAGTACAAAATGATCTGCCATGTTTTTGAATCTGAAGATGTAAGGAACTTCGTCATTCCTATGTTTGAAATTAATATAGAATCTTCCTCTTCCATCGGGCTCTTTGTTGCCATTGGTAGTAGTAGGGCATGTCAGTAAGAGAAAGGTTGTCAGTTGTCTAGTCTGCTAGTTGTTTCTCCCAGACTGTGTCCTGGACCATGGAAATTGCAAAGATCTCTTTTCTAAAATAGTTTTCAAATAGAACTCTAATGGGCAAAAGGCTGCTAAGGAGCTGGGGAACACGATGGTAAATGAGATAGTTGACCCCTTATATATGCATGGTGACATCTGAGTTAGTTTCTTTGACAGGGCAGGGTTCTTTCTGGCCACCAGTCTTGCTGACCGCCTTTGTGGACGCCTGCAGTGGAGGGTAGCTTAGCCCCCCCTCTTTGACTTGTGTGGCCAATGATAGCTGCCTCTCTTAGTTGTTATGCGACTCTTTCAGCTGAATCCCCCCAGGCTGATAATCCCCCCATCTTCTGCATCTGAGCTGGCCCTGACAACCATTATGACAACAGGACTTTACAATCAACTCAGGTTAATCCTACACTAGACAATATTTGGTGATGAGAAACATGTACAAAAATAACAAGAAAATCGGGAATATGTTTTCTTAATTCTGGGTGCTACCTTGAGACTTACTGAAAGAAGAATAATGATTTTGAACAATGCCAGAGGAAAATTATGCAGAACCTACACGATCATGTTTTTTCTTTAATCCACTAAACCATGAATGATGGCTGCAAGATTACTAATTCAAAGTGTTGGTTATGACCTATAAAGCCCTTCATGGCATCGGACCAGAATATCTCCAGGACCGCCTTCTGCCGCACGAATCCCAGCGACCAGTTAGGTCCCACAGTGTTGGCCTTCTCCAGGTCCCATCGACTAAACAATGAGGTCTGGCGGGACCCAGGGGAAGAGCCTTCTCTGTGGCGGCCCCGACCCTCTGGAACCAATTCCCCCCAGAGATCAGAGTTGCCCCCACCTTCCTTGCCTTTTGTAAGCTCCTTAAAACCCACCTGTGTTGTCAGGCATGGGGAAATTGAGATATTCCCTTCCCCCTAGGCTTATAAAATTTATGCTTGGTATGTCTGTATGTATGATTGGTTTCTTAAATTAGGGTTTTTTAATTTAACTTAAACTTAAATATTAGATTTGTTTATATTGTCTTATTATTGTTGTTAGCCGCCCCGAGTCTACGGAGAGGGGCGGCATACAAACAAACAAATAAACAAACAAACAAACAAATAATACTATGGTCTGGCCATGAATAGACTAAACCAAGAACTTACATAGAAAGGGAAAACTACTTTGTAAATACAGTTTTGTTATCTGTCTTAAGGGTGAACCTCCTTCTGTAAAGCTTCATCATACTAAAGGAAAAATCTCGGAGGGTGCAAATGAGCATTTATTGCCTGAGCTTAGTAGACATTCTGAACAATACAATCACTCCCTCATGCCTGCTATTCCATAATAGCAGTAGTAGTGCTGTTGGAATTGTTGAGGCCAATAATTTGAAGAAGCGTTTCAAATTGAGGACCAAATGACTTTTTAGGGTTTATCTACCTCCCTCAGGCTCTTTGTAAGCCCTGAGTGTTACTCATCGCTGCACTCATATATTGCAGTTGCCACATATTTCACCACCCAGTTTATGGTGGGATTGAAAACCTCTTTTAAAACTCTGCTCCTGTTCTGTGCACAGCCCTTGGAGCGAAACCCTCCGACTCAAAAATCCTTTATTTTATGAATAAATCAAACTCTTTATTGATATAGCCACACATAATGAAAGCAGGTTTTAAAAGACTCGAAAAAGGGAGGATTTTCTTTTTGGGAGCTAAATGTCAACAAGGAAAAATGCCAAGCTCGGCCTAATTAGCATTCCAATAGATAACAAAGTGGTGAGGGGGGCGTTTGCCCAGGTTCGCCTGGTGCACCAGTTGCGGCCCTATTTGGACCGGGACTCATTGCTCAGTCACTCATGCCCTCATCACCTCGAGGTTCGACTACTGTAATGCTCTCTACATGGGGCTACCTTTGAAAAGTGTTCGGAAACTTCAGATCGTGCAGAATGCAGCTGCGAGAGCAGTCATGGGCTTCCCCAGGTATGCCCATGTTACACCAACACTCCGCAGTCTGCATTGGTTGCCGATCAATTTCCGGTCACAATTCAAAGTGTTGGTTATGACCTATAAAGCCCTTCATGGCATCGGACCAGAATATCTCCGGGACTGCCTTCTGCCACACGAATCCCAGCGACCGATTAGGTCTTACAGAGTGGGCCTTCTCCGGGTCCCGTCAACTAAACAATGTTGGTTGGCGGGCCCCAGGGGAAGAGCCTTCTCTGTGGTGGCCCCGACTCTCTGGAACCAGCTCCCCCCAGAGATTAGAACTGCCCCTACCCTCCTTGCCTTTCGGAAACTCCTCAAAACCCACCTTTGGCGTCAGGCATGGGGGAACTGAGATATTTCCCCCGGGCCTATATAATTTATGTATGGCATGTTTGTATGTATGTCTGCTTAATAATGGGTTTTTAAAAATATTTTAAATTGTAAATTATTAGATTTGTCATGAACTGTTTTATTGTGTTGTGAGCCGCCCCAAGTCTACGGAGAAGGGCGGCATACAAATCTAATAAATAAATAAAAATAAATAAACAAGCATCCATCTGAGAATGAGTGTTATTGAGGCAGAAATCATGGTTTTAAAGCTTCATTCAATAAAGCACACCCCCAGTTTCACATCTCTTCCATTGAACAGTGTTGAATCTCCACATCCCATTTCCCACAATCCTTTGCCTTTATACTGCCTGGAAGTGACATCACACCTCAAAAAAAGCTAAGGCTGTAAGCTAATACCTTTTACTATGTAACTCCTCTCGCCTTCTCAATAATCTTATATAGCGACAGTCAATCCATTGACTTTCCACTCTCATGTCTTCCTCATCCTCTGACTGGGACCACTCTTCCATTGTCACATCAGCCCCCTCTAGTAGTTCCTCAGGCTCACTCAAGTCACTCTCATTCTCACTCTCTGCTTCATCTGTCAATCCCCCTGGCCCAGGGTATCCAGAGGGGCCTGGCTCAATATCCTCAGAATCTGACATGACTTGGGGTGGACAAGGAGCACTACTACATTTTCTTAACTATTTTATTATGTTTTTTTCTTTTTGCAACTGCTATAGGCACAATTAATTGCACAGTCCATTGGCCAGGCGTTCAGTGTGGCATACCAGGAGTTCTTAAGGGCAAATGGAATAAATCCTGAAGACCTGAGTCAGAAGGAATACAGTGACCTCCTCAACACCCAAGATATGTACAATGACGATCTGATCCACTTCTCAAAATCTGAAAACTGCAAAGATGTAGGCACCTCTTTATTTGCAATGCTTTTCAGCTAAGGATCCTCTCATCTAATTTTTGCAGCTAATTATAAAAGTTCTGTTAATGAGTGTCTTCCTTCAATACCATACTTGATATATAGTTCTTTTCTCTGTTCCCTTCTCTTCTTTTTCCATCTTTAAAAACGTTCACAGGTTGGATTAACATGCTTTGCACTCTGTTGAAAACACAACTTTCCAATGTTTGATACATTGGGCATCACTGTGATGTGATGGTAGGGGGGAAAAGCTAGTTATTTTATCAGCAATTTCTCTCCTGTTGATATAAAATATTTATAAGAAAAGTTATTTAAATGTCTCTATACAATTAAATCTCCATACAATTAAACACTACACGTAGAAAAATAGCCAGTGTATGTATACAGTGGTACCTCTACTTAAGAACTTAATTTGTTCCGTCACCAGGTTCTTAAGTAGAAAAGTTTGTAAGAAGAAGCAATTTTCCCCATAGGAATCAATATAAAAGCAAATAATGTGTGCAAATCCATTAGGAAAGAAATAAAAGGTTGGAATTTGGGTGGGAGGAGGAGGAAGAAGAGGAGGAGGACAGTTGGTGCTGAAGGAAGAAGGGGAGGTGAGGGGAATAAAAAAAAATCCAAAACTTTAAGGCTTTAAAAAAAGAGGAACTCTGAGGCAGCGAGGAGGAGCACGCGCCTCCCATACACCCGGCGCAAGGCTGCCTCCCATACACTGTGCCAGAGAGAGAAACCCAGGGGGAATGGCAGGAAAGTGGCTGGGCCTTCGTGCCGCTCTCAAATTTCCTGGGAAATTTTTCCAGGCTCGGGTTCTTAAGTAGAAAATGGTTCTTAAGAAGAGGCAAAAAAATCTTGAACACCTGGTTCTTATCTAGAAAAGTTCTTAAGTAGAGGCGTTCTTAGGTAGAGGTACCACTGTAATTTGGAAATATTTATATTCAATTAAAATCCTAATATATTTGCTTCTTTATTTCCACTCAAAGCTTTATATACTTTTTATTAAAGTAACTTTTTAAAAAAATGTTCATATTGTAGTTGTATGGATATGGCAAAAGTGTTACCAATTGGGGCTACTTTGCAGGATTGCTACATTTCATAAAAGACTTGTTTCTGATTTTTGTTCCGTCCAGGTTTTCATTGAGAAGCAGAAAGGTGAAATTCTAGGCGTCGTGATTGTAGAATCTGGGTGGGGTTCCATCTTGCCTACAGTTATCATTGCCAATATGATGCATGGGGGACCAGCAGAAAAATCTGGAAAGCTGAATATTGGAGACCAGATCATGTCGATCAATGGGACTAGCTTAGTTGGCCTACCACTCTCTACATGCCAGAGTATTATAAAGGTACAGAAAATGATTTTGTTTGTTTGTTTATTTAAAGCAGGGTCCTGACTTTACTTAACCAACAAGGGGTTTCTCTGTTGAGCAACCCAATACTAGAATATGATAACTCAGCATGTAAGAATTGGGGATAATGAAAGTTATTGATAGAAATACAGTAATCCCTTGCTACTTTACAGTTCATCTTTTGCGGATTCTCTATTTCACGGGTTTTCAAATCCATTAAATCCATTAAAAAATTTAAATCCATTAAAAATTCATAAAATTGTTCTACAGTACTACTGTACTCTATTAAAGAAACTGGTAGGATATCACATGTAGTTCCAGCTTAGAAACATTATAGAATGACTGTTTAATGCAAAGGGTGGGTTTTAAAAGTCCAAATACTCGTTAAATACATAAAAAAAAAATCTTTCCTCTACTTTACGGAAATTCGTTTTTCACGGGTGGTCTTGGAACGTATCTCCCGCAAAAAACGAGGGATCACTGTATTACCAAGTATTCCCTTTATAAGTTAAATCAATAACCTACAAAGAAAAAACCCTCATAAGTGACTGCTACTATAAGATCTTCGGAGAGGGGCGGCATACAAATCTAATAAATTCAATTCAATTCACGATAAAATCAAAATGATGACATATATATCATATAGGGGCCTCGACAGACTCAAACACTGGGCCCAAACCAATAAAATGAAATTCAACATGGAGAAAAGTAAAATCCTACACCTAGGTAAGAAGAATAAAAAATATACTGGACGAAAACACTCAATAGCAGTAACTGCGAGAGGGATCTCGGATTCTTGGTAGACAGCCAACAGTGATAGCCAACAATATGAGCCAACAGTGTACAGCAGCAGCCAAAAATCCTGAACTGTATAAATAAAGGGATACAATCAAGGACCAGAGAGGTCCTAATACCACTCTATAAAGCCTTGTTCAGCTCACACCTAAGTACTGTTTTGGTCGCCACACTACAAAAAAGATATTTAAACTCTAGAGAAAATAATAATAATAATTTGACCCTCAAATTTTATGTCATCTGAAAATGTGATATCCACCCATCGATTCAGGTCATCAGTAAAACTATTGAATAGTATTGGTCCCACTGGTTTCGACTGTCCAACTCAATATAAGGGCATTAATTCATAGGTACTCAATGGCAGTAATCTTCCACAACAGCCCCAGTGTCTCATGTGGCCTCTTGGGAAGATTAATTATCCACTCTTTGGTTTAACTGATGCAGATCTTATAATTATTAATTTTTGTATGCCTTATTTTTAGGTTAAGAATAAATTAAATGTAATGCTACCCAAGTACTTTTTAAAAGTATACTTGCCATGTTAAGGTCCACTGCAGATTTCAAAAGAGTAATGTGAAGATCTTGCTATATTGTATTCCAGGGTTTAAAAACACAAGCCCGAGTGAAACTGAACATAGTAAGATGTCCTCCAGTAACTACTGTACTCATTAGAAGACCAGACCTCAGATACCAACTAGGATTCAGTGTTCAGAATGGCATAGTAAGTAATATTCAGTATCATTCCTAATTCATAATCCTATTTATTGCAAATATTTTTATATGCTTCCAGTTAAAACATTCCCATGTAATGAGAATACTGAGCCTGATACATCATCATCACATTATTATTATTATTATTATTATTATTATTATTATTATTATTATGTCATCAATACAACACAGCAAACAAGAACACTATATTGGATTTTGTATTTCATCACCAGTCAGGCGCTTCCCAAGCGCTTAGGACTGAGTGATGTAGTGGCGAATTATGTGTGCCGATCCCAGTAAAGCGGCCTTTTGCAATTGACAGATGGAGATTTTCTCAATTCCAATGGTTTTCAAATGTCCGCTGAGATCCTTTGGCACTGCGCCCAGCGTGCCAAGTACCACTGGGATCACTTTCACTGGCTTATGCCAGAGTTGTTGCAGCTCGATTTTTAGATCTTCGTATTTCACTAATTTCTCTAGCTGCTTCTCCTCAATTCTGCTGTCTCCTGGGATTGCGATGTCGATGATCCATACTTTCTTTTTCTCCACAATCAGGATGTCTGCTGTGTTATGCTTCAGAATTCAGTCAGTCTGAAGTTGGACGTCCCACAGTAGTTTTGCTTGCTCATTTTCGACCACTTTTTTGGGCTTATGATCCCACCAGTTCTTTGCCACTGGGAAATGGTAGTTCCGGCACAAGTTCCAGTGGATCATCTGTGCCACAGCATCATGTCTATGCTTGTAGTCAGTCTGTGCGATTTTTTTGCAGCAGCTGAGTATGTGATCGATTGTTTCATCTGTTTCTTTACAGAGTCTGCACTTTGGATCGTATTATTATTATTATTATTATTATTATTATTATTATTATTATATTCTTTATTGGCCAAGTGTGATTGCACACACAAGGAATTTGTCTTTGGTGAATTCTATTATTATTATTATTATTATTATTATTATTATTATTATTATTATATTCTTTGTTGGCCAAGTGTGATTGCACACACAAGGAATTTGTCTTTGGTGAATTCTATTATTATTATTATTATTATTATTATTATTATTATTATTATTATTATTATTATTATTTTATCCATTCAAGGAATGAGCATACATAATATTCCTGCTTCCCCATACCAGCAATCTGGTGGGGTGGGCTGAGAGAGAGACAGGCCCAAAAACACCCAGCCACCTTTCATGCCCAAGGCAAGATTAGAACTCTCAGTCTTCTGATTTCTAGGCCACCATTTTAATCACTGCATCAAATTGGCAATCACGCAAATGTATTATTCAGCCTTATTGAAGCATCAGCTATTGTACCTTTTCAATGTCGTTAGTTTCTTGTATCTTTCCAGATCTGTAGTCTTATGAGAGGAGGGATTGCAGAACGAGGAGGAGTCCGAGTGGGCCACCGAATTATTGAAATAAATGGACAAAGTGTCGTAGCCACACCTCATGAAAAGATTGTTCATGTTCTCTCAAATGCTGTTGGTGAGGTAAGAACTGAGATCCATCAGTGCTCCAGGAAAGCTTGACTTGGCTGCATTACTGCTGCCACAAATTAAAATGCTGGTAGGACATTCTTTGTATCAACAACTCTCTTTAATACAGATAGTAGTGTCCTGAGCCTGTTGTATTCTTTATATTGCCTATTTGATGGGTTCAGGATTATACCCCTTTCTTCCAAGCTGTTTAGATCTTTTAATAGCAGTAGCACGTAGACTTATATACCGCTTCACAGTGCTTTACAGCCCTCTCTAAGCGGTTTACAGACTCAGCTTATTGCCCCCAACAATCTGGGTCCTCATTTTACCCACCTCGGAAGGATGGGAGGCTGAGTCAACCTTGAGCCTGGTGAGATTTGAACTGGTGAACTACAGCCAACAGTCAGCAGTAGCAGCTTGCAGTACTGCACTCTAACCACTGTGCCACCAAGGCTTATAACTATTATGACTCCAAAGTGCTTATAAGTATGTATATACTCAAAACCTAGAATTTTAGGTACCAAACTGCAACCAGAAAATTAGGTTCAGTTTATCCATAGATGGTCTTATTGACTAGTATACTGCTCAAAAAAATAAAGGGAACACTCAAATAACACATCCTAGATCTGAATGAATGAAATATTCTCACTGAATACTTTGTTCTGTACAAAATTGAATGTGCACAACAGCATGTGAAATTGATTGTCAATCAGTGTTGCTTGATTTACTTGGAGTTATATTGTGTTGTTCAAGTGTTCCCTTTATTTCTTTGAGCAGTGTATATACAGTACTGTAATACTTATTATCCACGGATGGACTTACCCACTACATGTCATCATTCCAGCTGAGTGATAAGGTGATCAAGTAAAAATTCTGAATAGGAATTTGAACCTGTTCAGTCTAATATACCCTTCACTACACCATAAAGTCTTTGGTCTATCTGGACTACACCCAAATTTAAAGTGAACTGCACTAGTGCAATTGCCACTGCTAACAGATGAGATTGCATATTATATATTGCTATTGAACCAGGGGTGGGCTGCTGCCCAGGCAGGGGGGAACGCAGTGGGATAGCAAAAATGGAGCTCCACCCCAGAGCACCCAATTTGCACTGAAAGATGTTGAAAGAAAATGCAGGGCGTCCTGCATAAGCCACGCCCACAGTGTGGTAATAAAAAATTTAGTAGCCCTTTACTGTATTGAACGGATATATCATTCTCTGTCAAATGTCTTTTGATTTTTTTTAATAAAACTTTATTAATTTTCATAAAAAAACACAAACATACAAACATTTAAACACATAGTAGGGATTACAATTGCCCCTCTCTTCTTAGAAGTTAATTTTTAATACAGAAAAAGAATATATTCTTAATTCATTAAGTCATCATATTGATCTAGATGAAAAGAAGAATTTGTTTAAGTTAATAGAAGAGAAAAATTATAAAGCCATTTTAATATATTCATACGTTTCTCATAACATTTAATTTTTCTTTTTATCTATCCACTTATAAACTTTATTCCAAATAATATAAAATTCAGATTCTTCTTGGTCATTCAGCCTTCTTGTCATCATATCCATCTCTGCAGTCTAATGTCTTTTGAATGGAGAGTACTAAAGCTATTCTACTTTTTACCCAATGCAAATGCCCCAATCCCTTTGATTATTCTGGACGGACTACCAACTGAACGGTCCTTTCCTTCTTCCAGATTCATATGAAGACGATGCCAGCTGCCATGTACAGACTCTTGACTGCACAGGAACAACCGGTTTACATCTAAAGCCGACTCTTCCAGCGTGCATGGGAGATGTTCCTTCTCATTAGTGGTGGTGTTTTCTTGGGCTGCATTTTGATGTCTGCAGCAGCATATCTCTTGCTCTTTTCTTACCTTTGATCATTCCGTTGGGTATCAGATGGCATTTTTGGTTGCGCCTTTTTACAACTAGTTTTATGTAACTAAGAATCTCTAATATACACATGCATGCACTTCTTCAAGCAATGTCAGTTATGTTTTGTGGCTCTTAAGATAGAAAACAGAAGTATCTTAAATAAAAAATAAAGTAGGAAGCTCTTTTCACTGAATAAGACAGACTGCAGGGTAAAGTTCTCCATTTACAAAAATAGACAGGATGTTGATTAATTTCTCTTACAAAGTTGCTATGCCAAAAGTAGGAAAGCAACATTATAATTTTACCCTAAACAAATAATTAAATATGGCTTGAAGGAAACACTGATTTCCTTATGTAATTAAAAGTCTATATAATGGAAATCTATTACTAAAAGATAAGTGTTTAGCTTTTGCTGACTTAAAGGTATATTGTCTATGGGAGATACGATTTTAGGATTTTCCCCCTTGAGTTCAAAAACTCCTCATATTTCTGAAAGGTCATTTATTCCTTGAATATAACACAATTTTTTAAAAGTGGCTTTTCTAATTCCTGCTTTCTTTCCAAGATAAATGATACAATCTAAATATCCAATAAACCAGTATGGGGGTATGAGTATTTTTTTTTTCATTGTGGGCATACATGCGTTAATAAGTTGTAACATTTTAAGTGTATGCTTGTTACAGGAATTTTAACAAGCCTGCATATAGTACTACTTTTGTTTGTTCTGAGCCGGTTTTAATTTTAACATATCTTGGTATAAAAATCTTGAATTTATTTATTTTTATGACTTTTCTTTAATTCTGGACCATAATTATGTAAGAAAAAAACTTAATTTATTTTGTTATATATATACATATATATATATTCACATATATATAAAATAGATGAAAAGTTATTCCTACCCCATGTGATGCTAAAAAGATTGTGTTCAGTTGATTATTGTAGACACTTGTGAAATGAAAGAATATTGCAAAAAGTTTGGTTATGATAGTTAAAATCAAGGCCAGTAGACTTTAATGTTTGTAGTAAACTATAGAGTGAGAACACAAAAGTTTAGGTCCTGTGGCAGCTTACACAATGATAAATTTAGCACAGTATTTTTGAATAGCGCAGATAAATGTTAATTCACAATACATACCTTGGTCTTTAATCTACAAATGTTTGCTTTGATATGACAGACATGTTTTATCTTTCTGAAAAGTGTTTGGTATTTGTGTGGGATATAAGAAAGACAATAGAAAATAGAGTAATAAAGGGGGAAAGGTGGCCGCCCAGTTTTACATCCAGAGCAACACATGTGTGCCAAGGGAAGGAGCTGGGTGTATGCATGTTGCATGGATGTGCACTCTGCACACATGTTGCAAAGATACGTGATGATCGGGTCTTTGGGATTCAGTGCCCTGCATGGGTGTTAGATGTAAATGCATGTAGATTCCATCTGTTTCCAGAAATGTAAAAACACTGGGAAGCTGAGAGTTTGGTAGTACAATAGAACAGTGAGTGGTTTAAGAGAAAACTGTGGCCTATAGGGCATTGTGTTATAAAAGTTTTCTATGCCCCAATCACACACACATTGGCAGAGGCATAGCAACAAGACTGGAGTGTTAATTCCCTTTCTTCAAAAATAATTGTACACCATCCCATCATATTGCCTATAGAGTATTACTGCAACGATATACAATAATAAATAAAACTTCATTTCCACCAGTCCAAGTCTGCCATCCAGTCCTCTCTATTGTAGTACATTTCAACTCGCTAAGCTCGGTGACCAACTCTGCATCAGACCGAGATGCAAATTTGGGGTCAGTGAGCTACTTAATGCTGTTGCTTTATTGAAATGAAATGGCTATAGCTCAGGTCAACAAACTAGATGTGAGATCACTAAGTGCTGCATATAAAAGTACAAGATATATGTATATATATAAAGCTGTAATTTTTTCAAAGCAAAGCAAAATAAAATATATTACATTCAGCTCTTGGACTTTGGACATTTAACTAAATTCACCTATTGTATTTATTTATCTGTGAAAAGAAAATGCATATTTCTGCATTTGTATATATGTACATATATGCACATACACACTATACATACATACTATATATTCCGTTGGTTTAAAATTGGAATTTTATTCATCCTTGTTTTGCTTTTTTCTACGTGTAGGGTAGGGTGAGTTTTTCACTTTTGAAATAGAGAAATGTAGCCAGAGAAACTCAAAGTTATATGGATTAGGAGAAAAATGGCAAACACTACATAAAGCCAGAGTTAAATGTATTCAATGTGATAATTCAGTAAAATTATCTTGTGGAATGGACATACCAAGCTGTGGAATCATCACCTTTCCAATATATATTACTGGTTTGTAATATATATTACAAACATATAATGCGTATTATAAATATATAATACATATATTTATATGTAGACTATCCTTGTATGTAACATCCTCCATTCAGAAACTAGTAAGTGCAACTTTTTTGATGGTGAGCTGCTTTACAAATTATTGCAATTGTAAAGGCTGTCGGTCAGCATGTATTATTGTGATCAGCACAGTAACAGGAACATACTGCCCACAACCACTACCTATAACCTGAAAGTTACAAAGAACTTATTTTTTCCCATTAAGGAAAAACCATAATTAATTTTCTTCCTGATCCCTACAATCAATAAATATGGTCTCTGTGCTAAGTTAAAAAGACTTAAGCTAAAAAAAATCTTTACTTCAACATTGGCTCTTAAAATAGGTCTGTTCTATTTTAGGTATACCCAAGATCCTTCCTGATAAGACATATTAAGAAAGTAAGATACGAGTAGGATTGATACCTTGTAAAGAAATGAAAGAAATGCTTGTGTAAGCTTCAACATGTCCTTAACTTGAATTCCCAATATGTTTTTCTAGATCTAGGACAGCCAGATAGTCCTGTTCAAAAAGTCCAGTATTAGGGCTTTCTTTCTCTTTTCTTTCATTTTGTAATCAACTCCAGAATCTCCAAAGGATAATTTAAGAATAATATGGATTAGAAGTTAAGAATTCATTGAATAGGGATGTTTTTAATAGTTGATATGGGAAGATTTTCTATGTGATCAAAGGAACTATTTATTTTATATCATTTCCAGTCTGCAAAAAATCCAGGAAAGTGTAGTAGCAAACTTTAATTTAAATGGGTTTATAAAGTTTAGGTTGCCACAAATTTACAATTTTTCCTATGTGCATTTGAATGATTTAATTTTCAGGCAGGCAGTAAGGTTTTTTTTTTAAGGAATAAAAGAAATGAACTCAAACAAGGGAAATGCGTACGTGTGTAATTTTTGGACCGCCTGTGAGGGTTAGAAATTGGTGTTCCATTTTACAGTAGTCCTGCTACTGAATGAGTGAGTTAAATTGGTGGTAGTAGTTTTTTCTCTTGACCTACTCTATTTAATTTAATGAAACTGTTGGGAAATAGCTTCTCATTTTGAAGTAAGATATGCATATACTTATATAAGTAAACCAACAAGACACTGCACACTTCTGTAGGCCGTGATGATGGATACTGTACCATTAATTGATTGGAATTATTTTTTGGAGGGGGGCTGTTGTGGTTACCTCTGGCCCAGCTCCTGCCCCAAGGACTGTGGATGTGGGGGAGACATCCATATGCTGCAGGCCTGTTTTGCCCCCGGTGGAATCTGCTGATGAAGGCTCCTCTGACCAAGAAGACATGAGTGACAGGGAGGAGGAGAGTGTGGCAGACAGCTCAGAAGGAGATCAATTATCTAGCTCCTCCTTGGATTCAGAACAAGAGTTAATGATACAGCCACGCATGCGGAGAGCGATGCATAGGCAACAACAACTGAGAGATTATTATCAACGAAAATGAGGCCACCTGTGGTTGGGTGGGGCTGTGGTAATTAGTGAGGCTGCTATAAAGAGCAGCCTGTGGGTTTGGCCATTGTGGAGGATTATCTGATCGTTGTGTTTCGTGACCGCTTTACTGACTTTGACCTTTTGTGTGCTGATTTTTCCCCACTTTGAAACTATACCAGAGCAAAGTGTGTTTCATTTTGTGAAAGAAGGACTGTGAATTGCCTCACACTGCAAGCTAAGTATCACAGAACTGATAAGGGACTTGTACAAATTACCAGTTTGTTTGGAGACGAGTGCTCTGCTATACCAAAAGAGGGCTTGGTTTAAGTGAATTTTCATTATAAAGAACATTGTTTTGAATTTTCAAACATGTGTGTGCCTGAAATTTGTACCTGTGAAGTTTTGGGAGGAGTATACCAGAGAGCCCAACAGAAAGAGGTCTTTCACAGGTTTTTGTGCTTTTATTTATTTAATTAATTTAATTTATATGCTGTCCATCTCACCAAGAGGCAATTCTAGGCAGCCTACAAGTAAAACTAGATGAAACACTGAATATAAGAAATAAATATTAACATTAAAATTTACTTAAGGAAGATGGCAAAGAAGGGAGCAAGATAGGATGGAGGTGGATGGTCTTAGTCCTTTAGCCACCTGTATAACGCCCTCCCCCTCCCTCAAGGGCCTCCAGGACAATTGGCAGAGCCAGGTTTTCAAGACCTTTCTGAAGGCCAGAAGGATAAGTGCAAATCTCACCTCTGAGACCACAATGTTCCCCAGAATGAGGGAGCCACAGCAGAAAAGGCACTTCTGGACCCCGCCAGCTGGATTTTCTTGAGCAATGGGGTCTTCAGCTTGCCCCTTCTGCAAGTGCAGGTGGCCAATCCCAAACTTTGTCTCTGGCCACTGTTCTATCCTGGGCGTATGCAAATTGAAAACAAAGGAGGAATCCACTTGCTGATATTTCAAATCAACCTTTAGATCCTAGAAAGCATCATTATACTGTACAAGCCAAATTCATGCATATAAGTTCATCTTGGCAGCTTCTCAGTGAGAAGAGTTAAAAGATAACAGTCCAGCAGCTTGGCTGCTGCTGAAGATCAAAGCTCATTCCTTTATGAGATAAAGATTATTCAGTTTCACTGACTCCACAGACAGTGCAATTCTACTCCAAGGATTTTAGCAGAGAAATAACAGTTGCCTAGTGTAACATGGCTGGAACCCCAAATCTCAACTGAATCTATTACAAAACATTGAAACTCCACCCCAAATTTCCCATGAGCCATGGGGATTGGTCAACAATTCCCTAGAGTTTAAAAAAACTACAGACTACTACCTTTTCCCATACAAGTAGTCCTGTCTTTTTCTTTTCCAGGCCTCTAACAAAGGCTCGTGCCTCTTCCTCCTCCTCCTCTTCCTCTAAATCAGGCCCTACTGTCATTGGCATATCTGCCACCTCTGGTGGTCTTCCAGGTTCATCCATTTCTATCTCTCCCTCACTCTCACTCTCTCCATCAGCTAGTAAAACCACTGCCCCAATGTACCAAGATGGGCCTGACTCATCCTCCTCAGAATCTAACATTACCAGAATTGGTTGAGGACTGACCAAAACAGCTACAAAGAGCTTCAAAGGTGCTAATCAATGACTTGAATTGGACCAGGTAGAAAACTGGCAACCAGTATTACAGCATTAGTATTACAGCATTAATATGGGCACCACAAGAACTATCTCTACGGCTTCATTCTGAGCCAGCTATCGTTTCCAAATACTCTTCAAGGATAGCCCCATGTAGCATCTTGCAGTAGTCCAGATGTGCGATGACACAACCTGAGTGACTGAGCACAGGGACTCGCAATCCAGGAAGGGGGCAACTGAACAAAACACAAAGTTGCCACACAAAGTTGTTTCCTGCTACCACCTGCTGTTTGAGCAAGATTCAGTTCAGGAGAACCCCCACGTTGTATAGCAGGTCTCAGGCCTGTGGTGCTCCACAAAGGAGTGGACATGGATTCTCACTCCCTATCAACACCAAGTAACCTTGGAGAAATGAACCAAACCAGCACAAGACTGCCACCCAGCCCCAGATCCTCCATATGAACCAAAAGCATAGTCAATGTTATTGAAGGCTACTGAAAAGTGAAGGAGAGCAAAGGTGGATGTCCTACCCTCATCTTGCTTTAGCCCAGTGCCTCTCAATTATTTTCTGTTACACACACACACGGAAGAAGCAAACATTTCACGCCTCCCCGGCAAAATTTCACGAGTGCACGTATAGCTCTATTTTCACTACCAGTACACAGTGCGGTCCATACCGGCTAGCAACCAAATACTGCCTTCATGGCTACCACAGTGCCCACCAAGAATAAGAACCCACCCAGCTGTCCCAACTGCCTGGCCACCTTCTCTTCTGGGCTTGGAGCAGCGTGCAACTGGGAAAACACTCCCTGTCTGGGGGAATCGATTGAGTGGGACCATGCATGTTCCCCGGAGTCACAGAGCGCCCCCTGGCATCACTCTGCACCCCAAGGGCATGTGCCCCACTATTTGAGAAGTGCCCCTTTAGCCAGAGATCATCAAGTGTGACTAATGCTGTTTCCCTCCATAACCAGCCATGAAACCTGACTACAAGGGGTTCAGATAGCTGGTCCTCTGACAGCTGCATGGAAGTTCCTTTTCTACCACCTTCCCTAAAAAATGAAGGTGACAGATTGGATGGCAAATATCCAAGTATGTTGGATCAAGAAATGGGTGGGGTGGGGGTGGGGGGGTTGAGAAGATGGTGGTCCAGGGGATTCTTTTTAAAAATCCATGGGATGTCTTCCTCCTGCAGTGAAGAATTCATCACTGCCTGAACCCATCTGGCGGTCGCCATATGAAAAACTTTCACCAGCCATGAAAGGCAGGAAACTAATTGGCAGGTGGTTGCAAGATGGCAGAAAATACATTTAATAAATAAAGGCAACAAAAGAGTTAATTTCAAGGATAATTATTTTTCTGTTTCCTTTATTAAAGTGTTTTTACTGTACTTAGTCATGGAAGTCAAGGAATTACCTTTCGCTGAACCCTCACCAAAAAAAAAAATAGTCCTGGTTTTACTGGGTTAGCAAACTGGAAAACAGGTAATTATTTTACTGAGTCATGCTTCAGATGGAGATCTCAATGAGAAACTCAACATAAGTCTGAAACACTAATACAGGTTTTAGTCCAAGGTTGTTCAACCTTGGCAACTTTTTAAAGACTGCTCAGCATGGCCAGCTGAGGAATTCTAGGAGTTGAAGTCCTCACCCCTGCTACAGCCTATCAGAGACACTTAGGAAACAAACTGGAATAGTTCATGTATGGTGTCAAGAAAAAGAAACCAGAAAATGTTTTACTTCATTTATAATTTTAATCAAAATTAAATACAACTTATTATTTTCTGAATTAAGACAAATAATTTGAGGAAAAGAAGTGTTGGATTATCAGCATTTCTGGAAGCTGAAAGTAAAAACCTAAAAATGTGTAGCAATGGCTCCTACCAATACCACCAGTTTCGTCCATTACAGGCAAGTGTTTTGAAATGTGCAGAATGTATTTTAAGTCAGCAAAGATTTAGGAAGAGAGGAAAAAACCCTCTTTTTTCTCACCTGGATTCCTACTAATGATTAAGCCAAATTATGAAATAAAACCAGTAGAAATACATTTATATCTGTGTTTTAAGCAGAGAAAAAATCATTCCCCTAAAATATTTAGAGCGCAATGAGCACTTCGAAAATGATTCACAAGTAGTGCTTCAGTCTTTCCAAAGCCCAGGATTTTTGGATAGACATTAATACAATCTATTTCTTTTTTCAGGCTTCTACATGATCCCCCAAAAAGGAGGTCACTTTTAATGGGTTGATGATTATGAGTTAACTTTTAAAATCAATGGCATTTTATTTTCAGGCTGCATAAATAAATAGCATCTGTACTATTTTCTCACTTCCTTCGAGTCTGATGGTCTTTTGAATCATGTTTGAAGCATGCACAGCCCTCCACATTGTCATAAATTTGCTCATTCCTCCATCATCATTTTGGTAATAAAGCTGCCCTGGAAAAAATGTATCATTGCTCTGAAGTTTATTAATCCATTTTTTTTCAAGATTATTGAGCAGTTTATGGGCTGAGAACAGCAGCAGAACACCTGAGTGACCTATTACTTTTAAGCACTTTTGCACTTGAAGTGATAAAAAATGAGGGCTGAAGGTTCATGCAGCACTTTTAAGTAAAGTGATAGCTCTGTTCACCCCACGTCATTTTAAAAGCTTCTTTATACTTTTAAAAAAATTTAACGTGATAAAAGTGTAGTGCAACATTAGCAAAAAAGAAAGGGATGACTGAGAATACATACTTCAGCTCCACATACTATAAACGTCTCTATCTTATATTCCCTTTCAGATATAACACATTAAAATGAAACCCACACATACCAGGGACAACACTTGGAAGTTTATGTAGAAACAATTATAAAGAAAACTCCTCCTCCTTTACCTGTATCTTACGATACACAACTTATCCTCACGTATCTTAACTCTACCTGAATATCCTTTTTTTTTCTGATTCGAGCTATGTTTATAATGCACCGTGGTTTTCTCCGAAGTAATTTACTCCAATCTTTTCTTCAAACGCTCTTTCAAAAGCAACAGTACGGTAAGTGAGAGACATAGATTAAAGATCCCTCCATCCGACTGCTTCCCTGATCCGGTCTCTGCACCCCACGAAGGACCAAAAAGCAACTGCGCTCAGAGTACTGTTTCTCGGACGACTCCGATGAGGCTGTGAGGCCGCTCTGGCTCCATCCGCTGCGGCCTCCTCTCTGGCCCTCGGGGCGCTCCGGCTGCAGTGAAAGTACTTACATCTCCACAGCTCTCCAAGTGCAAAAGTCCCGGATGCCTCCTGAAAGGCAGCGTGTGTGCTCCTGCTATGGCTGGCTTAGCAGGAGTCATGACCTTTGGAAAGAAAGAACATTTATTCATTCATTCATTCATTCATTCATTCATTCATTCATTCATTCATTCATTCATTCAATTTTTATGCCGCCCTTCTCCTTAGACTCAGGGCGGCTTACAACATGTTAGCAATAGCACTTTTTAACGGAGCCAGCATATTGCCCCCACAATCCGAGTCCTCATTTTACCCACCTCGGAAGGATGGAAGGCTGAGTCAACCTTGAGCCGGTGATGAGATTTGAACCGCTGACCTTCAGATCTACAGTCAGCTTCAGTGGCCTGCAGTACAGCACTCTACCTGTTGCGCCACCCCGACTCTTACATTACACTGTCAACTGCCATACCTATTTTTGACTACGAAATGTGAGGATAAAGAAAACGTTAACTGCCTTAAAATAAAATTTTAAAAGCAAATTGGGCATGCTGCAGATCTCATCAGCCAAAGAGTGTCGACTTCTAGGGATCAGAAGAGGGGCTTCTTTCCGCAGTGGCCACTGCTCTATGGGATGTCCTCCCGTTGGAAGTTTAACATTTAAAAGATTAACAGAGTTGGAAGGGATCTTGCAGGTCATCTAGTCCAACCCCCTGCCCAAGCAGGAGACCCAACATCTGCCTTTACCTAGGATCAAACTCACAACCTACTGAGTGCGAGGCAAGAGCTCCACCTCTAGGCCATGCAGCTGCTAGAATGGCCCCAACCATATTGGACTTTTGCAAAAGTGACTTGTACTTAGGCCTGGGGTTCCAAATGTGCTAAGGGCTCTGTTTATTGACTTTACTGTTAGTTAGTTAACTATTTCGGCTGCTGTATGCATTCATTCATTCATTCATTCATTCATTCATTCATTCATTCATTTATTGTTCAGAGGTTTTTACTGTTTTTTTTATTGTTTTAGAACTGTAAGACACCCAGAGACACTTGGCTGAGGTGGATGGCTATAGAAACTGAATAAATAAAGTAAAATTTTAAAAAACGGACTTCATATAATACCTGGCTATTTCATTAAACACCTAAGTATAGAATCCTTTAGCCATCAGGACATATTTTGGACCATTTTTCCTTTTGATTGGGAATTAAGCCATTTAGTTAGAAAGACTTCAGTCATAAGTGAAACTATCAAAATTATGGATACAACACAAACGAATATTGCTCCAACTGCAGAAGGTTTGGGGGTCTGCGTACATATATATATCTGAGTGTGCTTTAGTATCAGTAGCAACACTGATACGACCCATTTTTCACAAATACAGGGTGCTCAGAGGGTTTGGGAGGTTTGCAGAGTGCTTCTGGGGGCTGGGGGAGGGCAATAATACTCCCATTTTTTCAAAACAATGGCCCAAAACCTGAAATTTTTTTCACAAAAATGGAGGTCTGCAGAGTGTTCTTGAGGACTGGGGAAGGGCAAAAACTCCCCCCCCCCTTACATACCTCTTCGAAATCTTGGTGTGTCTTATACATTGAAAAATACAGTAATTCTGCAAGGACATACTCCCTATTTTCTCTCCTTTGTCAGCTGGAGACTTCTATCCTTACACATCTTCTACAGAAAAGCATATCCAGCATTGGCAAAAGGCTGCCCTGACCCTTCATGTGACTAGTTAAACTTGGGGAGAGCGTCACCCACAAGCATTACCTCGTCCTTTAACTTACTAAGTAACCAAAATCCTATTTCCCCCTTAGGAACTGCAAATAGTGCAAACATAGGATAAGATCACATTTATTCCTTAAGTAAGAACTATATGCTTCTACTAATTTAGAGAGAATAGGGGGAAAAGAACAACACAGAAGTGAGAAGTAATTTTATTTAGAAAATAAAAGGTCTACTATCTTCTGCCCTTCTTCACTAACCTGGTTCACAGAAATTGAATCATTAATTATAATTAAAGAACAAACCTGTAACTAGCAGACTAGGATGAAATATTACCTTGTCTTCTCCCGCGTCCCCTTAATATAGTTTCCCATGTTGTGGTGACCCCCAACCATAGGTTTAGTGCCAATTCTCTTAACAGAGCTTTAAACTGATTGGCAGGAAGGTCAGAGGGACACTCCTACTGTAAACACCTGATTGGTCTGATTGTAAAAATATGTTCTAAGGCACCAGAATAGAAGCTTTAGTATCTAACACCATGGGAAATTTGTCTTTTCCTATGGTCTTAGGCGACCCCTGTGAAATGGTCGTTCAACCCCCAAAGGAGTCCTGATCCCCCGGTTGAGAACCACTGTGACCAATGGAAGTTGGCTACAAATAAATGCAATATGTAAATATCTTAATGAAAGGGAGAATAAAGAAGTACTATTGAGGGAGGAGACAGGGTTAGAGAAAATAATAAGAGAAAAAAGTGAGGGTATAAAGGCGCAAGCAACCAATATATATAAATTGCTAGTGTAGTCAGACGGGGACACGATTGAAGGATTGACTAAATGGTGACAAAATGAGGTACAAGAGATGGAAAATATAATAGAAAATATAAGGAAAATTAAAAATACAAGAATCAAGGAAATGAGAAGGAAAATATTACATAAGTGGTATTTTACTCCCCTTCAACTCGCACATTTTCAGCAGAATGTCAGGGGGAATTGTTGGCATGGGTGTCAAGATAAAGGAGTGTTTATGCATATGTTTTGGGAATGCCCGATAGTGCAGGAATTTTGGCAAAAAGTGAAAGAGGATATCAATAGAATGCTAAATACACAATGGACAATCACTAAGGAAATGGCAGTACTAGTTAAAAGCAATGCGATGGGAGAATTTAGAGAAATAAAAAAAGCAGCAATAGAAAGCGCTCGGGCAGTAATAGTTTTGGGTTGGAAGGATGCGACAAAATGGACAATGCAAAATTGGTATAGGTTCATGGTGGACCATATTCAATTTGAAATTATGGATAAAAGGATAAATTCGGATAATGAAACTGAGTTGGGACAACTGATGGGACGGTGGGACAAGGTAAAATGATATATGACGAGCAGAATCCGAGACCAAGCTACAAGAAATAAATTGGAATCACTCTATAATATGTAAATAGATATATTGCTCTTGGGTCAAGTGGACTATACAAGAAACACCCCCGATTTGGCGGTGGGGAATGTGTGTGTGTCTGGGTGGTGGACACATTTCACTATGCACGGTTTTATGTTGTGTGTATATAAATTTGTTAAAAATTAATTTAAAAAAAAATTGGAAAAAAAAGCGAACCACTGTGACCTATGGGGGAAAAAAGCTAACACCAGACAGCAACTTATACCAACTCTCATTTTGAGCTGGCCTTTCCTTCCCCAAGCAGAGCTGCAAATTCTTTAGGAGTTTGTATCTTACCTGCTCAAGGAAATTGGCACTTGTGATGGCTTCCTCCATGTGCTCTTCATCTGATTTCAAGACAGTTTTGATGTCTTCTACTAGTTCATGTATGTCAGGCGTCATGTTGCAGGAGGACTGCTCCAAGAATTTGGCTACCAGGAGCTTAGTATCTATATATGATTTGTAGTCTATTAAAGACTGAGGCCTTGAACGTGCAGCAGCCTTTGCTCTCAGACTTTTCCGCAAAACGACCGTAGCCAGCTGGGGTTTTCGGTCTGTCTGAGTAGCAGCCTCGCAACTTAGCACTGGACCTGGAGACAAAATAAAATAAAAATACCAATGGTTGCACCCTAGTTGTTTACACACAGATTGTCAGTCATAAATTCAGAAGGAGGTCAGCACAATGCAACTCTGCCATTTTTACCATTACCATTAGAGTAACTTAGACTCTAGTGTGATGGGCGGCATACAAATGTCATAAATGCATAAACAAAATAACAAAATGTTCTATTTTCATCACAGTTTACATATATGTTAGGGGCAGAGCTTGCATCATAAAGTTGCAATTTTGATGTAACTGTTGAATTCTTAGAATACCTGTATAATTGGCAGAACCCCATAATTATACTTAATCACCAAACCCCTTAAAAATATGCCTGAAAGTAGCAATCTCAGAAGCCAAATCAAACTGAACACCTATTTTAATTCATATCTGCACGACATATCTGCACTACTCTTCAGATATTTATTATAAATCAGGAATCCATTGTAGAATATTCATTATTAATTAATGTTATAAACAGAATACAAATTCCATAATTACAAGCATTTTACTACATAGCTTTTTGCACATGTCCCATTCCCTCTACTCCCTCCCCCTTTAAAAAAACATATTGCTGTCCTTCCCAGAGTTCAGAGCAGGGCACTTAGACAGTGTGTGACTATTCAAGAATCACCCAGTAAACTCTGGAATCAGAAGAAGTTGTTGATCTGTTTTAACACTATATCACTCTATCCTATCCTACCCTCCGCTGTCCTGGATCATATCTGTGGAAATGAATGACTAGAAAGAGAGTAGAATTTTTTTTCCACCCTTGAAACTAAAAAGAACAATCTTCGTCTTACAAGTAGTGGTAATCTACCAATCAGAAAACATGATTAAAACTTCTTAATTTCACAACACAAGGACAGACTTAACCATAGTTTCTACAGGCAAACGGTTTGGTAGGGAAGGTTTGCCTATTTGCCGATGACTCTAAAGTATGCAATAGGGTTGATATTCCTGGAGGCATCTGTAATATGGCAAATGATTTAGCTTTACTAGATAAGTGGTCAAAGCAATGGAAACTGCAGTTTAATGTTTTCAAATGTAAAATAATGCACTTGGGCAAAAGTAATCCTCAATCTGAGTATTTTATTGGCAGTTCTGTGTTAGCAAAAACTTCAAAAGAGGATTAAGGGGTAGCGATTTCCGACATAGGTGAACAGTGCGGTCAGGCGGTAGGGAAAGCAAGTAGAATGCTTGGCTTCATAGCTAGTGGTATAACATGCAGGAAGAGAGAGATTGTGATCCCGCTGCATAGAGCGCTGGTGAGACCACATTTCAAATACTGTGTTCAGTTCTGGAGACCTCACCTACAAAAAGATATTGATAAAATTGAAAGGGTCCAAAGACAGGCTACAAAAATGGTGGAAGGTCTTAAGCATAAAACTTATCAAGAAAGATTTAATGAACTCAATCTGTATAGTTTGGAGGACAGAAGGGAAAGGGGAGACATGATTAATGCATTTAAATATGTTAAAGGGTTAAATAAGGTTCAGGAGGGAAGTGTTTTTAATAGGAAAGTTAACACAAGAACAAGGGGGCACAATCTGAGGTTAGTTGGGGGAAAGATCAGAATCAACGTTGTAAGATAAAATACAGGAAATAGTAAAAGGGCAGACTAGATGGACCATGGGGTCTTTTTCTGCCGTCAGTCTTCTATGTTTCTATGTAACGTGAGAAAATATTAGTTTACTGAAAGAGTAGTAGATGCTTGGAACAAACCTCCAGCAGACGTGGTTGCTAAATCCACAGTAACTGAATTTAAACATACCTGGGATAAACATATATCCATCCTAAGATAAAATACAGGAAATAATATAAGGGCAGACTAGATGGACCATGAGGTCTTTTTCTGCCATCAATCTTCTATGTTTCTAAGTGATCTACTGTATACTCAAATGTGGGCTGATGCACTGCAACTACCCCCCTTCCCTTTCCTTCTTTATTATTCTTTGCCTTATTAGCAGAATTACTATAAGAAAACTGTCTATCAATACCTGGCTCTGCAAATACTGCCGAATAGCCATATTCAGTGAAGGACCCTTTTAGAATGAGAATGAGGTAAGCACAGAAAAACTACCGTATTTTTCGCTCCATAAGATGCAGGTTTTTTCCTCCCAAAGTAGGATGAAAAATCAGCCCCGTCTTATGGAGCGAAGATGCAGGCAGGGAGTGGGGGGAGGCGCTGGAGCAGAGGGGGGCGGCGATATACAGTAGAACCTCAACATACGAATTTAATTGGTGCCGGAAGGAGGCTCGTGAGTCGAAAAGCTCGTATGTCGAAACATTGTTTCCCATAGGAAACAATGGAAAAGCGATTAATGCGTGCAAGCTGGATACTACAGTACTGGCAGCGAACTGGAGCAGCAGCTCCGCCTGCGTCCCGGGAAAGCGGCCGTCCGGATGGAAGGAGCCTGACGGCGAGCGGGGCTTGGCGGCGGGCGGGACGCGCGAGGGAGCGAGCGATCCGGCGTGTCGGGCTGCCCGGGAAGGCGAGCGGTGCGCGGTAGGCGCGGGGACGGGGACAGGGGGGGAATCGTCTGAACGCGGTTCCGAGTTGGGGGTTCGGGGTGTGTGCTGGAAAGCCCCCCAGGCCGGCTGCGATCTTTTAAAACAGCCGCGCCGCTTCCCAGCTGACTCCTGAAGCCAAAAGCGAACTTCCACGCTTCAGGAGTCAGCTGAGAAGTGGCGCGGCTGTTTTAAAAGATCGCAGCCGGCCTGGGGGGCTTTCCAGCACCCCCCCGAACCCCCAACCCAGGTTCGAAGGGGTGCTGGGAAGCCCCCCAGGCCGGCTGCGATCTTTTAAAACAGCCGCGCCGCTTCTCAGCTGACTCCTGAAGCCAAAAGCCAAAGGCGAACTTCCGCGCTTCAGGAGTCAGCTGAGAAGCGGCGCGGCTGTTTTAAAAGATTGCAACTGGCCTGGGGGGCTTCCCAGCACCCCCCTGAACCCGCTTCCCAGCTGACTCCTGAAGCCGAACGCGGAAGTTCGCCTTTGGCGTTTGGCTTCAGGAGACAGCTGGGAAGCGGCGCGGCTGTTTTAAAAGATCGCAGCCGGCCTGGGGGGCTTCCCAGCACCCCCCCCGAACCTCTAAAATCTAGGTGCGTCTTATCAGCAGGTGCGTCTTATAGAGCGAAAAATACGGTAAGCCTCAGTTCTGATGTCTGCGGCCAAACCTTCCCTTCCCCTCCCCTTTCCAGCTTTGGAAGAAATGGTGGGTGGGAGTTGGTGTATAATTGCCACTCCTGGTCTTCTGGCTGAGATGAGGGTCTCCCTGGGCTTTATGGCCCTGATTCTAACAAGATCGTCATCATTTTTCATTGAATAATTTATAGCTCCAAGGCAACAACACCATTTGAGATGGAACACTTTTAAGGATAATAAATCTCCTTCATTTTCTGGTCTCAGGGGAAAAAGAGATAAAGAATATTTTCCAGAAAGGGGAGAAGAATCAGGTCACCTCTGGATTGAAAGGCCTGAAGAACAGGATCACTTTTTGATCGTTTTCTGAATAACTGAGAAGTCCCCACAGGTACCAAGCTGGCATCTGGAGACAAGGTGGTCTCTCTACTCAAAGAATTCGGAGAACCTTCATCTCCTGCAATGAAGAAAGACAGGAGCAAGAAATTCAATTAGCATGAACTCACATATGCTCTGCTTCTCTTTCTTCATATCCACATCCATATGCGCGTGTGTACGCACACACACAAAAATATAAAGTAGTGAGAGAAAAAAATCCTGGAAACATTTTTTTAAAACAGATTTCTACAGTCATTTAAAGTTAAACAAAGGTTACCAAGCAATACTTAGAAAGCTTTCCGTTACAATAAAGGTTTCTGTTAATCATAATACAGTAATACAATTATAAAAAGGCTTGTGCGCTCATTATCGAAAGTATTGCCAATGTGTCAGTGACAAGTGTCTAACAGAGTTCTTATAGCCTATCTGGCAAACTATGTGCCATTTTATTTGGAAACTTAATCCTTTCACTATGTTTCAGTGATCAAGGAAAGCAAACTGTAAATCTTAAAAAGGTGGACTTGTTATTTTAACATCATGTTCACAAGCATATGTAAACTTGGCAGTGTTACAGAAACATGGACAGAAAAAGACATGTTTTGCTTTCAGCACCTGAGAATTATCAGTGTTATCCAAATAGCTTGCAGAAATGAAAAACATGTGTTCCTATTGTTCTCAGAATATATAAAAACGAATACCCCCAAATTTCATGACAAGCCATTTCGATGCTGTTGGCAAGAAAAAAACAACAAGGACATGGTTCTGGGGTAAGCCACATGAGATTTAAAATAATTAATTGAGAGTTCCTGTTTTTAATGGGGAACTATGCAAAAACTATTTTTAGAAGTACCTTGTTTCAAAGTAAAGGGAACACAAATTCCTCATTTTCAAGTGGGTCACAGATACTTGTATACCGAAAGAGACTCACTGGTCTCAAATTCTGATCCTAATGAAATCATCATAATCTGTGCTCTAATAGTGTACAATTTTCAAAGGAATCACACAGTAAAACTGGTTATAAACAAGCTTTATCCTAGAGAACTAACAAACCTTGATAAAGGAAGAATCAAGTCCACAAATCAATAAAGATTGGTAAGAGTTAATGATGCAATGACTCAAAACATCATGTTGAGCTCAAAACAATGTTTTCCACTTATCCATCAAATCACTAGATTCAGAATCAGCTATTCACACAGGGGATAGACCATATCTATCTTGTCTTAGTTTTACAGATCTAAACAAAGCTGTTGGGAAATTCACATTGGCAATTTCTCTCGAGTATTCTTAGTTCTTCGTTTCATCCAAATAATAGTGCACACAATATTCAGTTCAATGATTTTTTTTAAAAAAAACATAGATTGATATTTGTGATTCAAGGATCCCTCACTGGGAGAATCTAATAAGAACTGTATATATTCTGTCAAATGAGGCCCAACCAGGTCCAAAGATTATTTTATACTGGCAGTCTTTTCATTGATTTTAACAATAATTCTCTCTCATTTTAAAATACATGTTGCACTTATATATAATAATAATATTATATATATATAATATATTATGTATTCTGTACTTTTAAAATTGTAAATAGTGAAAACTTGTCCTAGAAGACAGAATACAAATAAAATTATTGTTCATGGTCTCCCCTAGACACATGTATTTTCAAAATTAATTAAATAGCCTGACAACTCCATCAATACAAGGTCATAAAAAATGTGTTAACTTTCTTCAGTTTAGTTTTTAATCTAATCCAGGGTCTCTGTATTTTGCCTATCACATTTATAACACTGCAGGGACTACGAACAAATAATTAAAATACTTTTAAATTAACATCAACACCACCATTCCAAAAGCATTAAGGATAAAAAGAAAATGTAAACTTTATTCCTCAAATAATGACACTACCATGAAGTAGGCTTTAGAATGAATACAGTTTTAGTTCTGTTCAGTTGCTTCCAGAATCCAATAGTAAGATTTACTCATTTTCATTAGCAATGGTCGAGATAAAGTCCTATTATTCCAAAAGAGTCACTTCAAGGACATTACAAGGCTGAAGTGCTCCAGTGCTATTTTTCCTTGTTTTGTTCCTTGGTCTCAAATCTGTGTCTATTAATTCTTCTGTGCAAAGTTTGTCCTATTTGTCCTATGCAGAATCCAGTGGAGCACTGCCAACTCCATCAGTGAGTGAAAGGATGCTGAACTCACCTACGTCAAAGGTGCGGGCAATCTCAAAAGGACAGAACAAATACGATGGTGTTTTAACAAATTTCAATGAAGTACTGGCAATCTGTTTTATGTGTACCCTTCCTCTGCTTAACTGACCTCCATTCCCCTTCTTCCCCCTGGCCCTAGTTTAAATCCTTTATTAATCTGGCTGCTTTATGCATCTGATAAAGTGAGCTGGAGGTTTGTTTGTTTTTCTAATATAATTTGTTAGCTAAAAATCAAACTCCTCCTGATCTTTTGCTACCATAAACTAACATGGTTCTCCTCCTAAAATGTTTAAGTTAAAGAAAAAGACTATTTTAGAATGATCAATTTGAAGAGAAAATGGTTGTTAATATATACAATAAATTAGTTTAAATAAGAAAACAATCATTACTGTATTTCTTGTAATTTATTGCTAACCTTAGCACAATACTTAAAAAAAACACTTTTTACCTTGTGGTACCTGTGTATCATTTTGTTCAGTTGGGACATTTACAGCTTCTGCAACAGCTGAACTGGATGCATCTTCCTAAATATAAAAATATCAGAGCAATCTTCTAAGTAAATTACTGAGAAATAGAAATACATTCCTGACTTTCGAGAATTTAAATTTAATTTAATTTAAATGTAAAATTTAAATGGAACAGGGTGTCCAGGGGGAAAGCATTTCTAAATTCCCTGATATTTCCCTGACATTTCCTTGTAACTTGCGATCTAGTTAAGGCACGGTCGTATATGACGTCATACCAAATGGCTAAGCTGTGGAGAAATATTGGTAGCTGAGGAAGCAAGTTGTTGCCAGTTATATTCATTTTTGCTTCACTCTGCCACTCTGCCACTCTGCTTCATTTTTGCTTCACTCTGTTTTTTTTTAACATGATTTTCTCCTGACGTTTAAACATTTGAATGCAGTTTGGTTTTCTTCCCTGATTTATTCTGTTTTTTTTTCATGAATTCCCTGATATTTCCCAAACCGTCGATTTCCCTGATAATTCCCTGATTTCCCTGCTTTCCAGGTGCAGTGGTGCAGTGGTTAGAATGAAGTACTGCAGGCTATTCTGACTGACTAGTTTGGCAGTTCGAATCCAACCAGGCTCAAAGCTGACGCAGTCTTCCATCCTTTGGAGACAGGTAAAATGATGAACCAGATGGTTGGAGACAATAATTTTGTAAACCACTTAGAGAGGGTTCGAAAGCGGTATATCAGTCTAAGTGCTATTGCTATTCTGACAACTGAGGATAGCATTGTTAATACCACTAAAAGGTTCTGAGGGGTTCAAGAGAACTGAAGAAATTATTTCCACTTCTGGTTCTACCTTAAAGTCTAATTGCAAAAGTAGCAACTAATTCCATATCTTAAGGACAAGTCTACAGCTGGATTGAAAAGGATGTGAAAATAGGAGGGTTACTGCCCTGTCGTTCAAAGCATTCCCCATTATTAGATGTAAAAAGTCAGGCATAAAAATATTTTTAACTTGTCCAGGGAATTTGCTTGCACTCTCAGATAAAAGAATACAGTAGTACCTCTAGATACGAGCTGCTCTATATACGAGCATTTCGAGATACGAGCTAGGAGGGGAGAGATATTTCTGTTCTAATCCCGAGCTCAAATTCGGGATACGAGCCGAGGCCAAGTCTCGCTCTGGGCTGTGCCCCCTCCGAGCACTCACCGCCTGTCCCTGTCAGCGGCCCAGCCACCTTCACCCGCCCGGACAACCGCCAGAGGGGCTCCTCCGGAGGGGCGCACGGGGAAGGGCTTGAGACGCCGCCTTCTCCCTTCCCCGTGGGAGCGCCTCACCTCTTGTCTGCCCGGCCCGAGAGGCATGAAACCGGTGCTCATGCCAGGCGGCCCGCCTGGAACGGCAGCAATGCCGCCGGGCCGATTGCCGAGCGGGGGCGGGGTGCAGGAGGAGGCGAAGGCGGCACCGCACCGGCCCCCTCAGGCCGCTCCGCCGGGGATGGGGCTCCTCTGGAGCCCCCGTGCGTCCCTCCGGAGGAGCCCCATCCCGGACGGAGCGGCCTGAGGGGGCTGGTGCGGCGGCGCCTCTGCCTCCCATGCCCCGCCCCCCGCTCGGCAATCGGCCCGGCGGCATTGCTGGCATTCCAGGCAGGCCGCCCGGCATGAGCACCGGTTTTGTGCCTCTCAGGCCGGGCAGACAAGAGGTGAGGCGCTCCCACGGGGAAGGGAGAAGGCGGCGGCTCAAGCCCTTCCCCATGCGTCCCTCCGGAGGAGCCCCTCCGGAGGAGCCCCTCTGGCGGTTGTCCGGGCAGGTGAAGGTGGCTGGGCCGCTGACAGGGACAGGCGGTGAGCGCTCTGAGGGGGCACAGCCCGGAGCGAGACTTGGTCTCCGCCGCGGCTGCTGCCCATCTGCTTCTCTCTCCCTCCTTCCCCGCGGTGCTTGCCGAACGGAGAGGCGGTCGCCTCGCCTGCCGCCTCGCTCTGCTTCCCTCCCTCCCTCCCTCCGCAGACCCAGAGACAAAACAAACAGAAAGGAGGCACGGAGCGGGGGGAGCCGCCTGGCAGACCGCCTTTGTGTTTTTGGCTGGGGGGGGGGCAGGATGACCTTCCTGACTGCATGGCATCCTGCATGCAGGATGACATGCATGGCAAAGGGGCGGGGAGGATCGGGAGGCTCAAGCCTCCTTCGGTGGTGGCGACCGGTTTCTGATTTTTGGGCTTGCACGCATTAATCGCTTTTCCATTGATTCCTATGGGAAACAATGTTTCGACTTACGAACTTTTCGCCTTACGAGCCTCCTCCCGGAACCAATTAAATTTGTAACTCGAGGTATTACTGTACACATATACAGTAATTGTACAAGACAATATGATGGAAATCTGTTAAACAGTTCACCCTCTTGACTTTTCCAAAGAGCCTTAAGAGCAGGCTCTGCCAGATGACTGGGGGACCAATGGTGGAACCTTACACTGGAATTGTTGACTTATTTATTTATTTATGTATTTAGATTTGTATGCCGCCCCTCTCCGTAGACTCGGGGCGGCTCACAACATACAATAGAACAATTCACAACAAATCTAATAAATTTAAAAATAAAAAAACCCATTATTAAACCAGTCATACCATACATAAATTGTATAGGCCCGGGGGAGGGGGGAATGCCTCAATTCCGCCATGCCTGACGGCAGAGGTGAGTTTTAAGAAGTTTATGGAAGGCAAGGAGGGTAGGGGCAGTTCTAATCTCCGTGGGGAGCTGGTTCCAGAGAGTCGGGGCCGCCACAGAGAAGGCTCTTCCCCTGGGACCCACCAGACGACATTGTTTAGTTGACAGGACCAAGAGAAGGCCAACTCTGTGGGACCTAACCGACCGCTGGGATTCGTGCGGCAGAAGGCAGTCCTGGAGATATTCTGGTCCGATGCCATGAAGGGCTTTATAGGTCATAACCAACACTTTGAATTGTGACCGGAAATTGATCAGCAACCAATGCAGACTGCGGAGTGTTGGTGTAACATGGGCATACCTGGGGAAGTCCATGATTGCTCTCGCAGCTGCATTCTGCTTCTGTTTCCGAACACTTTTCAAAGGTAGCCCCATGTAGAGAGCATTATAGTAGTCGAATCTCGAGGTGATGAGGGCATGAGTGACTGTGAGCAGTGAGCAGTGAGTCCCGGTCCAAATAGGGCCGCAACTGGTGCACCAGGCAAACCTGGGCAAATCTAATCCTATCTCCGTCTCTGTGGTCCAACTCCTTCCTTCATCAACTTGTGTTAATGATTATATTTTATCTGCTTTGCTACCTTATAGCTGGTAATTTTAAAGGGTTTTTTTTGGCCACCCAGAATCACCCAGGAAATGGGCAACAAATAAATTTCTCCCTCTCCCTCCCTCCCACTACACAGACTACCTACACAGACTAGCCACAGAGTTCAAGTCAGACAAAATGCAAATGGCTTTTATCTTCAAACAGCCTTGCAAACATGTCACAACAAATTGTTGAAGAAACAGCTAATTTCCTTAAAGCTCAAAGGTGAATCCCTGGACATTGTTAGGAGATTCATAGAGGTGGAAAATAACACAGATTTTGTCATTCCTATAGAACTGTGATGGCGAATATATGACATGAGTGCAACAGGGGGCATAGAGAGCCATATCAGAGGGCATGCAAGACTTTGCCCTGTGTCACCTCCAGGGCGCATGGGCATGCTGGCCAGCTGATTTTTGACCTTGAGAAAGGCTGTTTTACCCTCTGGACACTTCAGGGAGGCTTCCCTGGAGCCCTGGAGGCAAAAGAATCGGCCAACAGGCAAACTGGAGGTTCAGAAAAACAAACTTCCGGTTTGCCTTTGTGCTGGTTTTTGCACTATGGTGGGTTAAGGGAAGCTTCCCGAAGTCCTGGATTACAAAAAACAGTACAATGGGCAAACCAGAAGTGCATTTTCTGAACTTCCAGTTTGCCCATTGTGCTATTTTCTGCACTCTGGAGCTTTAGGAAGCTTCCCTGACTGCAAAAAACAGCACAACAGCAAATCAGAACAGCGTTTCCCCAAACATCCGGGGTTTTTTCACGTACCAGGCTTCAGTAAAGGTCTGTGAACATGTGCAGGGGGCAGCGCAGGGGGTGATTTCCGCATGCATGGGGACGGAAGGAGGGGGTGTGGGCACATGCACGCACGCTAGCACACCCACATACATCCCTTTTGACACGCAAACTAAAAAAGGTTCACTATCATTGCTATAGAATAACTCCAGAAGTCACTCACATAAATCAAATTCAGCATAAAACTTTCCCCATTTACTTTTTATTACCCTTAGCTTTATGTTATACCAAGAAGCTCATGTGGGAGAGTGAGACACTTAAACACAGCTATACAATGGTTTTAGTTGCTTTTTTATTCCACAGGGTGACTATGTCTTAAGAGAGAATAAAAGACATGCCAACTAGAGGGGAAAAAACCAGAGACCTATGAAAACATTTAATTTCTGAATTTCCAAATTCTTATAGACATGCAGAAGAACCATAAAGGTGGGTAAAATGAGGATCCGGATTGTGGGGGCAATATGCTATTGCTAACATGTTGTAAGTCACCCTAAGTCTAAGGAGAAGGCCAGCATAAAAAAATTGAATGAATGAATGAATGAACGAACAAATAAATAAATAAATAAAATGAGTAAGATGGAAAGTTAAGTGCATTCTGGTTGGAAAGTTTGTATTATTTATCATTTGGATTTCTAGGCCACCCCTCCTCCGTAGGCTCATTCTTCTCATTCTTTAGATATTTAAAACTCTAGCATGTTTATGAGGGTTTAAAAGCACAAACGATCTGAGATTTAAGAAAACCATATTTGATATTACAATTACTTTTAAAAATGAGAATTTTTGAGATATGAAAACATGCACCAAGCAGAAAGTATAGCCTACAATTTTAGAGCTTCAGACAACCATCAAATAAGTTAAATTAGTCAGGACTAATTTTGATTCTGAAATACAGAATTGGTTAAT